>NW_020874292.1:15815387-16156942 GCF_003935025.1 Abrus precatorius
TCTTCACCACATCTAGGATGATGGGATTCACCCTCCTTTGAGGTTGTCTCACCGGTTTAGCATCTTCTTCCAACAAAATTCTATGCATGCACATGGAGGGACTAATTCCTGGTATATCAGCAAGTGTCCACCCAATGGCTCTTTTGTGCTTTTTGATCACTTCTAGCAACTTCTCCTCTTGATCACTATCAAGCTTGGTGAAGATGATAACTGGGAGCTTTTCATTTGGTTCCAAATAGACATATTTCAAATGCTCCGGTAGAGGTTTTAATTCCAATGTGGGAGGTTGCTCTATAGAGGGAAGTGATTTAGCATTTTCATTTGACAAAATTTCTGCAACATTTAAATCAAAGGGGTTTGATTCAACTGTATTTGCTAAATCCAATACTTCACATTCCACCCCTATGGAATTATCAACTTCATCAACACTAAAACATTTAGAACTTTCATTCAAATAATCAGAATTTTCAGCACAAGTATCATACAAAGAATTTTCATAAGATTCACAAACAAAAGCATCTACATAATGGGAAAAATTAAGAAAAGAGTTTCTCAAAATTTCGGTCCAGCTCTCATCCACTAATGCATCAAATACGTCAATATGGAAGACAGAATGTTCTTCAATCGGATGTTTCATGGCATCCAATATGTTGAAGCGCATAATGTTATCCCCAAATTCCATGGTGAGTGAACCGGCATGTACATCAATCTTCGTTCTTGCAGTCTTCAAGAACGGTCTTCCCAAAATGATAGGTGCAGAATTTTTGAGTGACTCTTCTTCTTACATGTCAAGGATGTAGAAGTCAGCTGGAAATATGAGGTCATTCACCTTCACCAACATATCTTCAACAAGTCCAGCTGGGTGTGTTGTGCTTCTATTGGCCAACTGAATCACTACACCTGTGGGCTGCAAGGGACCAAGAGATAGAGAAGAAAAAATAGACAACGGCATAACATTAATGGATGCTCCTAGATCTAGCATTGCATTGTCTATCCTATTATTACCAATGATGCATGGAATAGTAAATGTTCCTGGGTCTTTACACTTCTCAGGCATTGTGGTTCTTTGTTTCTCAAAAAGTGCAGAAACATTCCTACCCATGTTGATTCTTTCATTACCTTTCAGACGCCTTCTATGTGTACACAAATCTTTCAAGAACTTGGCGTACTTGGGTATTTGTTTAATTGCCTCCAGCAAGGGTATGTTTACCTCAACTTTTCTGAAAGTGTCCAAGATTTCTTTGTCACTCTCCTCAGCTTTCTTACTTGGTTTGGCAATCATAACCCTTTGAGGGAAAGGTGGTGGAATTGCCCTTTCAGCTTCTTCTACCACTTCTTGAGTGGTGGGTGCATTTTCTTCCCCCCTTTCATCAACCAAAGGGCTTGGGATCTCCTTCTCCCTAGGCATTTCAGGCTCTTGCATTACCTTCCCAGACCGCAGAGTAATTGCACTGACATTCTTTGGGTTTGTGACTGTCTGTGTTGGGAGGTTGCCTGAACCTTGGGACTGAATTTGATTTATAGAGGAAGCCAACTGTCCCATCTGGTTCTCAATTGTTCTGATACTGGCCTCTGTTCGCTGTTGAAAATTAATGTTGCTCATGGCCATTTGCTTCACAAGCTCCTCCAATGATGGCTCATTCTTCTGACAAGAAGAGGCTTGGGATGAGGATGCTTGCTGCTGTTGGTGAGGTTGTTGCCCATGTTGTTGATCATTCCATTGGCGTGGCTGATGTGGCCTACCTAGACCAGCTTGGTAATTGTTACTTTGCTGATTTTGCTGGTTGGAATTTCCTCCCCACCTCAAGTTTAGATGATTTCTCCAGCCCGGGTTATACCGGTTTAAAGAAAGATCCCAGTTTGGTTGTTGCTTCTGCTGCTGAAAAGGAAATTTGTTAGTGTAAATATTTGCAGCATAGGCTTGGGGATTACCTTCAGGAGTATCTGACTCCTGCAATGTGGGGCAGCTGTCTGTATAATGATCTGCAGCTGAGCATATTCCACAAAGTGTAGCTGGAACTGGTGGTGGAGGTGTTGCAGAGACAGCACTCTTTTGCATTGCAGCTAATTGCTTTACCATGGAGGCTAGCTCATCAATCTTGTGCTCCAATTTGTTTGGTTCTGTAGCTTGAACTTCATGCACACCTCTAGTAACACAAGAATTCTGTCTAGTTGCAAATTGCTGGGAGTTGGCAGCCATGTTTTCTATCAAGTTCCTGGCTGCCACAGGGGTCTTGTCTACCAAAGCTCCTCCACTCGCTGCATCGATCATACTCCTATCCATTAGGTGTAATCCCTCATAGAAGTACTGGATCAGCAATTGATCGCTAATTTGGTGGTGGGGGCAGCTGGCACATAGTCTTTTAAACCTCTCCCAGTATTCATAGAGAGTTTCTCTTTCTAGCTGCCTAATTCCACAAATCTCCTTTCTTATAGATGCAACTCGGGAGGCTGGAAAGAACTTCTCTAGAAAGAGTCTTTTGAGGTTGTCCCAACTTGTTATTGATCCCGGTGGAAGGTAGTACAACCAGTCCTTTGCAGTGTCCATTAATGAGAAAGGGAAGGCCTTCAATTTGACATGCTCCTCTGGGACACCTTGAGGTCGCATGGTGGAGCACACAATATGAAACTCCTTCAAGTGTTTGTGAGGGTCTTCACCTGCAAAACCATGGAATTTAGGTAGAAGGTGAATTAATCCAGTTTTAAAACAAAAGGGGCATCTACATCTGGATATTGGATGCACAATGTTTGGTATGTGACATCCGGTGCAGCTAGCTCCTTAAGAGTCCTCTCGTCACCTACCATTGCTCCAAAACTAGAGTTAAGTGAAAATGGAGAAGAGTAAATAGAATTTTGTGTCACAGATTGCAAAGATGCAGTAGGTGATGATAATAATTCAGAGTGTTCAGAGTGATCCCTATGTGTCCTAAGGTTCCTATAAAAAGTCCTATCAATCTCCTGGTCTAATGGATACAAATCTCCAAGGTTTGATCGGGTCATGCACTAGATATCAACTAACTAAATTGAAAGCAAATTGAGTAAATGAAATGACAAGAACAATTTAAAATTTCTCTGCAGAATTCTGCAGAATTATGCAGAAAAAACAGAGAAATATGCAGCAAAATGAGTGCAGAAAATTGAAAGTGAGGGATTGAAAATTTTCAGCACTTGAATGAAGGAAATGATGCAGAAAATCATGCAATGATAATGCAAAAACAAACCATAAAATTCGTATGACTATCAACACAATACAAAAACTCAAAATGAAACAAACACACTAACATGCAAGACACAAAAACAGAGTACCAAGCATGTTCAATATAAGTTCAGCACCAAAAACTCCCCGGCAACGGCGCCAATTTGATGAAACGATATTTATCTACTTGTCATGCAAAAGATTGTCGTTAATCCTCATCAAATATGCAAAGAAATGAATGCAGTACTAGGGTGTTATCCTAGGTCGTCTCCAAGGAAATTTTGGTTGGGAACATACATCGAACAAGTGTAAACATGTATGTTAAAGCAAGTAAATTGGGGGGAGGTTTGTCAATTTCCGGGTTTTAATCAAGAACGAAATGTAAATTTAATGAAATTCAATCAATTAAAATGAGTAATCCCTAGTCAAGCAATGAGTTCTATCATTATTCTTCCAAATGATTCAATAATCCCCTTTCTTTCCCTTAAATTAAGTTAATCTAACAAGCGAAGACTAACTTTAACATCCCAATTAAAATTAAGCATCTTAATGGGCTCCAATCTCTATCCCTAAGATTAAGCAACCTCAAGGATTAACCAAAATTAAGCAATTTTGGATTAGAACTCGTTACGTAAATTAGGGTTCATTAAGCAATGTTCCCTTCATACAAATTCCATTTCATTTAGAGATTGGGGTTAATAAATTCAAGGAAAGAAAGATTTGTATTGCAATTAATCCCAAGAATTCAAGATTCATGTGCATTGACTAGGAATTACAAGGAAGTTTAGCCCTCCATGTGGATGGGCTTCACAAAAGAGAGAAAGAAATGCAAGAACGTAAACATCATTAATGCAAATTCAACAAAAATCAAAAGAGAAATTGGAAATTAAAACCTATAGAGGACCCTTGGCTGTCACCCAAGACTCCAATGTCGTAAGAAATTATCCCAATTTGGCAAAGAAAATTGTGTAAAGTGTCAAAAGTCCCGTACCCTAATTCCTAAAATCTATTTATAGTGGATGACATGTCACCAAAGTGTCCACTTTTGCCTTTGAAAGTGTCCACTTTGGGCCTTGAAAGTGTCCACGCGCAGGATGGAAGGATTGCCGCTTCTCTGGAGTTGCCACTATTTGTGCTGAAAGTAGCTACTTTGGTGCGCGTGATTACTTTGAGAGCCCATAGTAACCACGCGTAGGAAGGCTTCAAAATTAGCGTCCCTGGAGCTTCTGGAGTTGTCACTTTTGGGCTTGATAGTGGCTACTTTGGTGCGCGTGGTTACTTTGAGAGCCCATAGTAACCACGCGCATCATGCTTCCAATTTAGCGTCCCTGGAGCTTCTGGAGTTGTCACTTTTGGGCTTGAAAGTGGCTACTTTGGAACTTTTAATGCCCAGACTTGCTGTAGTTGCCACTTTTGCTCCCAAAAGTGGCTACTTTGGGGGCAACTTTCATCCAAGGACCAAGATTTCTCAAATTTAACTTGGGCATTCTGCAAAATCATCAAGATAATTAAAATTGCAACCTATATCTATGTAATTAAATGCAAATTAACTAAAAATTAATAAACCTATGATATTTACTCAAAATGTGATTTCTATATTATTTTCACTATCTAAGTCCATTTTTTCTATCAAAGAGCACCAAAAAGGCAAGTAAAAATATAATAAAAAGTGGATTCATTAGTGTTCCTTAGGCAATAAGCAAAAAAGGACCAAAGCGAGACCCAAATTGGTACTCGGGCCCAAAGGCGCCAGGAGGCGAGAGAGCGGTGGGGAATCCTTCCTTTGAGTCCTAGAGTCACTTCAAAGGATTTTCCGTTGCCCAAATCGAGTTTTGCATGCGTTCCTTAGCTAATAACACTAGTGGGAAAAATATTTTTAAAATCGGTTATTTTTTATTTTTAAAATCGATTGTTTAATCGATTTTGAAACGACCAATTTTAAATAGTGAACTTTTTAAAATCGGTTAACAACCGATTTTGAAACTAAACTTTTAAAATCGGATATGACACAACCGATTTTAAAGGATCGATTACTTTTAAAATCAGTTATGCGAAACTGATTTTAAAGAGTTCACTTTTAAAATCAGTTATGCGATGACCGATTTTGAAAATAAAGTTTTAAAATCGGTTATGGCATAACTGATTTTAAAAGTTCACTTTCAAAATCGGGTAAGGTATAACCGATTTTAAAAGTGGTGATTTTTTTTTAATAATTAGCTTGTTTCTCGAAAGAATCAATATAAAACCTGCAAATCAGACAATTCAGACAATTTCAATGATGCACAATTTCCTTAAATCACTTCATATAAATGACATCTCAATCATATTTATACTCCAAAGGAAAAGGAGTTTTAACTATGTCCAAAACTATAAACATAAGTCCTAACTAATCAATGTGTCAAGAAAAAATGTAGCCCATTGGTCCCTAATGGTATTCAAGACTTCTTGTGGCAATGATGATCGATCAATAAATATCTGTAAAGAAAAATTAATAGAATTAGAAGTAATTCATAAAACATAATAAAATAAAAAAACTTAAAATAAGAATTTTGAAAATTATAAAACTCACATCAGTCCAACCCGATACTATGTCTAAATCAACAATAGTATGCATTGTCTTCATTACATAATATCCGCACTCAAAGTTTTCTTTTTGCTTATGAGACTACAAAAAAATATATAAAAATCAATTTCAATAGTAAGGATAATAAAAATAAAATACATTAGATTAAATATCATTCATGGAATTAAAATAACCTACTTTAAGAGATATCCAAAGCATTTTTTTTCTTCAATTTTGAGCCCTTCAGTATGTAATATCCTTCCATTGCTCTGATAATAAAATAACATTATTATTATGGTTTAAAATCAAATGTAATGATAATCAACAAAAGAAAGTAGTTGTTTTTAAATTACTTACTTATCTAATAATTGTTTGAACTCTGCAGGCGGAGGTCTATGTAATGAACAAATGCATACAACTTTATTTTCCATAGGACAAATAACCATTAGTTGCCAATGAGCACTACATTGAGAAACATATGTTGAGATAGAATACACTCTTAAAACTTTTTGTAATCAATTAATGGTAAAGATAACTTACTCAGAAAAGTAAGGGGCTAGGTAAACTTTTTTATTTGAGTCAGCCATCCAATTCTGGATGTAAGCTTGTGATTCTTCTGCCTTGTTCCCACTTTTTTGGATTGACTCGGGTTCCAAAAATCCATAAATGTGGTCATTTTTCTTATTGACACTTAATTTATGAATATATCTACAAGGTTAGAAACAAAGTTAGAATAAATCAACAAAACAAAAATGGAATTCATTAAAATACTTACAATAACCACAACTGCAAAATTGATATGTTCAGCATACAGTGCCCATTAATAATCTCTTATATGTCACTTTGACTTATATATAGAGGTATATTATTAGATCTGCCAAACACCACATGTGGCCAAGGGACTTGTTTGGGTCGATCATCATCTTCCATATCTGCGACTAATCTCCATAGCCTCTTTATCGGAGGTAGATTTCTTGAAGGGGTAACCACAACCTTCTCCTTATCCTTTGGTGGGGCAACAACATCCTATTCAACAACGTACAATTTTGATATTATACTAAATTAGAAGAAAATAACACTAAGTTAAAATTAAATATTACTTAAATAACATACCTCTGAAGATATCATCTTCACCAAACTCTGAGGTCACTGAAGGAAGGTGTTTAGGGCTTGTCCCATCATTTGAACCTCCTCTGTCGGCACAGGAACTCTTGCCTCTGGATGTCTAACATCCATTACTGAAACCCTAACCATATCATCTCCTATGGTCTGATGGTGCACAGTAGACCCAAACATGTGAATCCTCCCTATGCCAACAGGATCGGGTGATGCATCGACAAACAACTCACACCGATTAGAGGTATCAGGGTCAACAACAGTAGTAGAGGGATTAGCACTTGCACATGATCCCTTTGTACTCACACGTGTAATAACTGGTTCAATCAATGGAGTATTGTGCTGAAATTGTTGGCTAAGTACTGTAAATGCTCTTGTAGTTGCCTTTGCATGTCCTCCTTCATCTATCTATGAAACTCCTCTTTCACCTGCCGATGAATCTCCTCTTTCATCTGACTTACAACTTGAGAGACCTTCAGTTCCACCAATTGTTCAACTGAGCTAGATGACTGTGAAGATGATGGTTGTCCAAAGTACGTCCGCAAACCATAACCTCCACCAACTGCCCGAACCTGACCTGCATGCTCAGGCTTCCCAATGGCAATAGTTAGTATATCATGTTGCCCATGGGAAACAAAAGATCCCTCTTCAGCTTGCTGCTTTAGTACATCCTACAATATAAGATACCAAAAATTTAATAAACCCTTTGAAATATATGTTAATTAGCATCATATGTACAGCAAAATTATACTTACTATCTTGCTAGCAATCTCTTTTGCTGCCTCAGTTGTAAACTCGCCCGTTTTCTTAATATGAGCAAACTTCCATAATTCATGACGTGTGGGTGGAGAAGGAGGATCACTAACTACAGTCTCATCTTCACTAGCCTGATGTTTCATAGTCTTCTCATTCATCAACTTCTTCTTAAGCCATGGATAACCCCCACGTGACATCACATAAAAGGTGTCATTATTTGCCTACGTCTGTTGTGCCTTCTTTCTTTTCTCCTATAAAGATATCATATTATAAGAGTAAGGGTAAAAATTAATATTCACAAATGGTAATGCATATAGTCATAACATACTATAAACTCTTCAGTCATTCTAGACTCTACAAATGCATTCCATGTCTCATGATCAATAGTGGGGTTTTTATCACCAGGAAATTCTCCTTTCTTTTCTCCAAAAATGTATTGGTTTGTCAAAGTAGTTTTATATGCCCTCCACCTTTCAGCCACAATAGAAAGGGTTTTCCTTCTCATCTTTTCTGTTTTTGGAATGTCCTAAGTTTCCTACAAAGATAACAATAAGTTAATACATGTTGATATCCTAATCTAGTTTAATAACAAAAATGTTAAGTATAAATAACATTTTACCATAACATCTGCCCAAATATGATTTTTTACAGCCTCCTCTACATGATCCCAATTGGGCAATAAAATAGAAACCTTTGTTCTAGCATGAACCCCCATGGTACTCATAAACTGGGCAGCTGAATCCCCTGTAGGATGCCCAGTGATCTCATCTATGTCAACATGTAATCTCTCTTCATTAAGGCATTTGACTGTAACATGTTTCATTTTAGTGGGACCTCTAACTTTTTTCTTATTTGTAGATTGTGTACTACCTGAAGGAGAGGCTTGATGTTCATCCATAATTACTTGTTAACTGAAAAATAAATTACAAGTCATTAGTATAAATTGATTTTAAATAATAACATATTGTACTTAAAAGACAACAAAAATTAGCATCATAAATAAAAATTAATAACAATAACCTATTTCAAAAATATGATCAAGTTTCATTGTTCTCCCATATTCCTTCCTAATGATCCTCACGAGTGGCATATACATCATCCACATCATCTTCATTAAAAGTTAGCACACGTGTTGACAAGGAAGGAGTATCAATTATATTACTTAAATCTCCAAATTCTTCATTTACATTGTTACTTCTACCTTGTAGAACAATTGACCACCTTTTATTAGATGGATCGGTGACATAAAATACTTGCTTTACTTGGAAAGCCATGATGAAAGGCTCTTCTTTATGACCAATTTCATTAAGGTCGACCAAAGTAAATCCAAGTTCATCAATTTTGACACCACTATTACTATCAACCCACTTGCATTTAAATACAGGTACTCGAAATGGACCATAATTGTCAGGCTAGAGATTTATTATTGAGTAATCTATAATATTTTATACTTGTTCAATGTTAATTGAAGGATTATTTGGTATTGGAATATATTTAGATGGAGTTTGAAATTATTTAAAAAAAAAAAAAAAAGAAGTGAACAGTACCTATAAACAGTGTCAGATGAACAGTAAAACCGCCTATGAACAGTGCAAACCGCGTATGAACAGTGAAAATAGTGTATGTACAGTGACTGCTGACGTCATCAGTGACATCATCATGACGTCACATACGCGTACATTGCGTGTACAGTACGCGTGCACAGTATTTTCTGGCGTGAATAGTGCCCTGAACAGTGTTTCCGGCGTGCACAGTATTTTGAAAATTTTCTATAAAAAGGGGGCTTCACAAGAAATTTTCATTTTTTCACCCCTATCCAAGGTTCTCAAAGGTTCTAAGGCCAAATACCACCATTTCTCTCATACTAAACCTTACTAAACTTAGATTTCTTGTCAGATCTAAGATTCTACGTCTATTCTGAAGGATTTGAAATAAGTTTCTTTAAGTTTGAAGCTAGATTTACCGTTCGTTTCTCTTCTCCTTCTTTTTCTCATAGAAGTTCATGGTGTTCTTAGGAAAAACTCCGTTCTAAAGCCGAATCTTCGGTGAATCTTGCATTAAAACACGTAATATTCGGTAGATCTAGTGTGAATCATCTTTCTGAGGTAAGGGGAGTTTACTTTAACCTATGAACTACGTTTTGAACGGTTTAATATGCTATTTCAAGATGTTTTGATATGATTTTGTTAGATCTATTGAATAAAAGTTATTTTCTAAGCTGTAACTGCTATTAATTGATTTAAAATGCTGAGATTCTGGCTGATCTATCCTAAACTTGCCTTACCTGAGCTGTTAAAATAATTTTAGCGGTGTGCATCATGCTGAGATATATGTTTTGCATCATTATAGAGCCGAGTTACATGTTTAGGTGGGTAGACGTGTAACGGTAAGTTCATGCTGAGCTGCTGTGCTGTGCTGTCTGGATCCAGATACCGGAATGGGTCGCTCCCGGACGGGCTCGGTTCCTTCTGGATTACTTAGGCTGTGAAACCAGTTGGAAACCGTTTTCATGCTGTGCATTAGATGGGCTGGAAATGCATGGGATTATTGCTGTGAGAAATATTTTGCTCTATATATATGATTTTATTTTAAGTTTGGTAAGCTCACCCTTGCATTTCTTTCTATGTCGTTGTGTGCGTGTGTACTGCGATGATCGTACGGTGGTACGTGAGCAGATGTAGCAGGTGTTGCATCTACTTCACAGGCTGAGGGGCCAGTGAAGAAGTGTTAGAAGCTGGGGTCAAGTAATACTGCATCAAAGTTCTTTTTCCCTTATATTTTGAGACCTCATGTAGAGGGAGCTACGTAGTATAATTTTGGGTATTTTGAATATTATGAACTAATATAATATTGTGTTGTTTTATTGGATATTTGTTATAAGAAACTCTGTTTTATTTTGAATGAGAAGAGAATTTCATACTTATATTCTCTATACTTTATTTATTTTAAATAAGTTTGTGATGTAGAAACAATGTTCTCGGTTCCTTATAAAAGGGGTCGTGACATTTTAGTGGTATCAGAGCATGGTCTAGGTAAACCTACGGGGTGAGGTTGTTAGACGTTAGTTGTGCATATTAGACATGTGAATTTTAGCTGTGAATCATATATCATAATTTCTAATCATCAGGTTGTGAGGGAACGAGCTTGATCACCTCGGTTCTCAGACACGACAGATGTAGAAAATTTTGGTATATGATACTGGGGTGAGTTATAGGCGGTTCATACTGCATGAATAAAAGGTTGTTAAGCTAAGCTGTAAATGATTGCTGAGACAAGTGTGTTTGTTATGCTGTGTGAAATGCTGATATGATGCTGTGCTTAATGCTAAATTGATTAAATTGTTATGATATACTAAATATGAATATATCACTGTAAGCTGAATCTGTGAGTATAGTTATGTGATGGTATTGCTGAACGTATTAAACGTTAGTAAACTAAGCGAGTCTATATATTAGGATGGCTAGACCAAGAAGATCTGCTACAAACCCTCCTCCTCCTGCTGACGTGAACCAAATGGCTCACGCCATGGAGGCCATGGCAGCCACTGTTAGGCAGAGTCTAGATATGATTCAGCAGCAGCAAGCTGCAAACCAAGCCGCTGCTGCAGCACAGGCAGCAGCAGCTACTGCCTCAGCTGCACCTTCTCCTGAATACCATGGTTTGTCAAAGTTTAGGAAGAATGATCCCCCTCAATTCACGGGAGTGGATGGACCAGATGCTGCTGAACTCTGGATCAGGGAGATTGAGAAGATCTTTCTAACTATGGGTTGCGCCGAAGAGAGGAAGGTGTTATATGCTACTTATATGCTGATAGGGGATGCAGAGATGTGGTGGCACGGAGCTCGTGCTATGCTGGAAGCCCGAGGTGAAGTCATCACTTGGGCTGTATTTAGAAGTAGTTTTTTGGGAAAGTTTTTCCCTTCCCATGTTCGTGCTGCCAAAGAGCGGGAGTTTCTAAACTTGGTGCAAGGAAACTCATCAGTCTATAAGTATGCAATACAGTTTGAGTGGCTTTACAGATTTTATTCTTACCCGACCTCGGAGGAGTGGAGATGTCAGAGGTTTTCAGACGGGTTGAGAACTGACATAAAGAGGATTTTAATCCCACTTAGGATCACGAAATTTGCTGACTTGGTGGATCAAGCCACCATTATAGAGAGTCTTAATGCAGAGGATGTTGGTGGAGTTAGGAAGGCTCCATCTAGTAGAGCTGCTAGTAGTTATGGTAATGGAAGTAAGGGTGCTAAGAAGGGCCCCTACAATCGGTCGCTACGCAAACAGCAATCTCGACCATCTCAGTCGAGAGGATCAGCAGCATCAGCCCCGGTGCCAATAGGGACTGCTACTTCTACATTTCAGCCTAGGGGAGCAACTTCTTCTGCTCCTAGAGCCTCAGTGCCGCAGATTGTCAGATGTTTCAGGTGTGGTGGGCCACACTACCTGAGCCAGTGCCCACAGGCTGATGTCAGGGTTTGCTTCTCGTGCCAGCAGCCAGGGCATCTTGCTAGGGACTGTCCTACGCCTAGTGGGGCAGTTTCATCTTCTGCTAGCGCCTTGCATGCTGTTAGGCCTAAAGCGACTAGAGCTCTGACGAGAATTAGATCGAGAGCAGAAGGACGTGTATTCACTACTTCTGCATCAGAGGCAGCCCAGGCAACAGATCTCGTTCAGGGGACAGCGGTAGTGGCAGGTACTTCTCTTTCTGTATTGTTTGATTCTGGAGCCACGCACTCTTTTATTGCGGACATTTGTGTGAGAAACTTAGGGTTACCATTGAGCGATCTAGGATGTGAATTGGTAGTATCGACACCTACTTTAAGTTCGATTCAGACTTCAACGGTTTGTGTTAGGTGCCCCATAGTAATTGAGGGACGAAAGTACAAAGTAAACTTTATTTGTATCCCGATGTCAGGGTTAGATGTAATCCTGGGTATGGATTGGCTAACTGCCAATCGTGTGCTAATTGATTGTGGCCGGAGGTGTTTAATCTTTCCTGAGCAACAAGGCTGTGTGGAATTAATTTCTACTCGACAGGTAGAAACATCTTTAGGTGAGGGAGTATCTTGTTTTGTTTTGTTGGGAGTTATGAATGCAGAAGTGGAGCAAAGCCTTCAGTCAATACCAGTAGTACGAGAGTTCCCTGAGATTTTTCCAGAGAATATTCCTGGAATACCTCCACGTAGAGAGGTGGAGTTTTCTATAGATTTGATTCCTGGAGCTGAGCCAGTGTCTGTAGCACCTTACAGAATGGCGCCGAAAGAGTTGATAGAGCTTAAGGAGCAGATTGAGGATCTAATGCGGAAACAGATGATTAGGCCGAGTGTATCACCTTGGGGAGCACCAGTTCTCTTAGTGAAAAAGATGGATGGCAGTTCTAGATTATGTGTTGATTATCGCAAGTTAAATAAGTTGACAATTAAGAATAAGTACCCATTGCCACGAATCGATGATTTGATGGACCAGTTGAGAGGTGCTAAGGTATTCTCTAAGATTGATTTGAAGTCTGGGTACCATCAGATTCGAGTGAAGGATGAAGATATTCCTAAGACTGCTTTCCGCACTAGATATGGCCACTATGAGTATATAGTGATGCCTTTTGGAGTCACAAATGCTCCAGCTGTGTTTATGGACTACATGAATCGGATCTTTAGACCTTTCTTGGATCGATTTGTTGTAGTCTTTATTGATGATATTTTGATTTATTCTAGTTCGTCAGAGGAATATGCAGAGCATTTGAGGACTGTACTTAGTGTCTTAAGGGAGAAACAATTGTATGCTAAACTGTCTAAGTGTGAGTTTTGGCTAAAGGAAGTGAAGTTCCTTGGTCATGTTATATCCGCTAAAGGAATTGCAGTTGATCCTTCCAAAGTTGAAGCGGTGTTGCAGTGGGAAAGGCCGAAGACAGCCACAGAGATTCATAGTTTTGTGGGTCTAGCAGGTTACTACCGGAGATTTATAGAGGGATTTGCGAAGATAGCTGCACCATTAACACGGTTAACTCGCCGTGATCAACCCTTTGTATGGACTGAGGAATGTGAACAAAGCTTTAATGAGTTGAAGCAGAGACTAACTTCCTCTCCAGTGTTGATTCTTCCTGATACTAGTCGACTGTTCGAGGTGTACTGTGATGCTTCCCATCAGGGATTGGGATGTGTGTTAATGCAAGATAAGAGAGTGGTAGTGATGAATCCATATTTTTACTGATATTTTACCATAATTCTAGCTCATTTAATAAGGAAAATATATGAAGAAAGCAGAAAAACTCAGAAAAAGAGAATGATTGAAAGTTTTAATTCAATTTGTAGTTATTTTCGCATTTGTAGAATTTATGCTTAGTTCTTAAGGAATTTATCTTGTTTTGAAGGAATAAGCTGAGCAAAAGTCATGGAAATGGATCATCAATGGAAAGGAAGAGGAAGAACGGCAATGTTGGACTCCAAAATACAAGAATTATGGGATGTAGGCTGGGCGTGATCACTATTGTTAGTGAAAGTGATCATTCCAGAGCCTAAATGAGAAGAGGAGCCTGTGCGTAATCACTTTTAGTTACAAGAGTGAGCGTTGCCAGTGTGCGTTATCACTTTCGCCAGCGAAAGTGAACGTTCCAGAGAAGACTCTATTCCTGAGGAGCTGCACGTTGTCACTCTCGCCAGCGAAAGTGAGCGTTCCAGAGGCACTTGTATCAGGAAAACTTGCGCGTGGTTACTATTACTCACGAAAGTGATCACGCGCAGCCCTTGACCTCCTGCGTTGCCACTATTCTGAATAAAAGTGAATGTTCCAGAGAAGCCTTCAACTCTGCAAGTTGCGCGTGGTTACTCTTGCTCTTGAAAGTGAACACGCGCACTACATAAAGCTTCTGCGTGGTTACTCTTGTGAAGAAAAGTGACAACACGCAGAAGTGGGGTTTCTATATATACATGACTGAAGCGCGAAAACCGGGATCGGTTGCTCATTTTCTGTTTTGTTAGTTAGATTCTCGTTGAGAGAGAGTGGAGAGAAGACTGGGGTCGAAGCTTGAAGCTCCAAGAAGAGGGATCGGATTGGAGCTCGTGGCCATGGCTGCTCTGCATTCTTCTTCATCTTCTTCTTCTTCTTTCTCTGTTTTTGTTGCAATGTGTGCTTAATTTCCCATAGTTAGGGGTTTATGGAACTCGAATTGATGTATTGATTCGACTTTATCTTCTGAACTTTAAGTTTTTGGATTAATTGAGTTGTTAATTCTGCTTTTCATGCAATCTCTGAATGGAAATTCATTTGATTAATCAAGAGGAATCTTTACCAATGGGAATTGGATTGTTTGCTCCGATCTGAATTGGCAACCAGAGTTTAGGGATTTCTTAGGGATAAGGAGACCTAATTCTGCAATCTTATAGTTCTAATTCTTAATGCAACCTGAAATTGAATCTCACCTAAGGGATTAGGGAGGTTTAGTGGATTGTTAGGGTCAATGAGTTAAGGAATTAACCTTTGGCTAGATATATGTGAAACTGATTGTCAATTATTCAATTGCTTGAATGTTCAGAGGATTTAATTGGATTGATATTGATATTCTTGTGAAGTAAATTCCGAACTATCTTTCATTGCTATTTCATTTCATCACAAATCTTATACTCTGTTTCTCTGCAAGTTCTTTGCTTTAATTGCTTTGGTTTATTGCTGCTATATGTTACAAATCTCCTTCCAAAATTCGTATGGCTCAAATAGTTATAATTCTGTGAAGTGGTACTTGAAATCTAAATTCCCTGTGGAGACGATATTCTGATCTTAAATTTACTCATCACTTGCTGCAATCCTAGTGCACTTGCTAGTGTTAGATTGCGAACAACAAGTTTTTGGCGCCGTTGCCGGGGAAATTAGAGTTTCAATATCATTAGTAACATAAGAATAGCTAGATTGAGTATTTTGTTCTCTAAATTTCTGTAGTAGTAATCTGTAGTTAGACATTTTGTCCATTCTGCATAATTCTGCAACTTTTAAACTTGTGTTTCAATTACTTTTACTGATATTTACTGCATAATTTTCGTGGTGCAGTTCTGAATACTAACTTGTAGTTTACTTTTGCTTCATTTTGAATTGTATATGCGTGGCAAAAACAAAAACAAATCAACTCTAGTCTTTGATCCTGACATAGACATAACCTTAAGAAGATTGAGAAAAGAGTCTAGAGCAGAAAAAGCCATAGGGAGTGATAGTGAGTTAGAAGCTGTCCATTCTCCAGAATCTCAGAGTAATCCTAGAGTGAAAAGAACACCTACATCTTTGAGACAACTAAATTCAGAAATAGAGATGGCAGAACAAAATAGAATTAGAACATTAGGGGACTATGCAATTCCTAACATGCAAGGTTTTAACTCTTCTATAATCAGGCCAACTATTCAAGCCAACCATTTTGAGATTAAGCCTGCTTTATTACACTTAGTCCAATAAGATCAGTTTTCTGGTGGAAATTCTGATGATCCTAACTTACATATTTCAAATTTTCTACAGCTATGTGACACCATAAGAATAAATGGGGTTAGTGAAGAAGCCATCAGACTGAGACTATTTCCTTTCTCCTTGAGAGATAAAGCAAAATGCTGGTTACAAGCTCAACCACAAGGAAGTATCACAACCTAGACAGAACTTGTGAATAAGTTTTTAACCAAGTACTTACCTCCATCCAAAGCTGCTAAGCTGAGAGGAGAAATTACATCCTTTGTGCAGCAAGAAGGATAATCATTGTATGAAGCTTGGGAAAGATACAAAGAATTGCTAAGAAGGTGTCCACATCATTGTATTCCAGATTGGATGCAATTGGAAACTTTTTATAATGGGATGAATGCAGTAACAAGAACAATGGTTGATGCTGCTGCTGGAGGTTCATTAAATACAAAGTCCTTAGAAGAAGCTCAAAGGATTATTGACATGATGGCATCTTCAATGTATCAGAATTCAAACTCAAGGAATCAAGGAAGAAACTCTGGTCATGAAGCTAAAGTTCTGGAAACTTTTCTTGCACAAAATCAGCTACAAAATCAAATGTTTTCAGAACAATTAGCTGCCTTAACACAACAAATCAACAATCTGCAAACAGGGAGTATGCCTACCAGTCAGCTAAGTTGTGATTTTTGTGGAGGAAACCATGCAAATGGTGCATGTGAGGCATCCACAAGTGAACCACAAGAGCAAGTGAATTATATGAATAATTTTCAGAGACAACAGCCATCATATCCCCCTGGATTTCAATTTTCGAATAATAGAACTCAGCAGTATTCTAATTGGAATAATCAATATTCTGCTGCAAAGAATTCTAACTCAAATTTGCCTTTTTCTAATGCAGGTCCAGCAACACAACAGCCTTATTTTCAGAGGAATTCATCCACTCAACCTCAAGGAAATCAGAAATTTTTCAGACCTATGAATGAGAGGTTGACTGAGATGGAAGAGACTATGCTGCAATTCATGAAGGTGACTCAAACAAGTTTCAAAAACCAAGAAGCCTCCATGAAAAAACTAGAAACACAGATCGGACAATTAGCTGAACAATTATCCAGCAGGGATGAAGGAAGATTTCCAAGCAATACAGTAGTCAATCCTAAAGAGCAATGTCAAGCCATAACTACAAGGAGTGGAGCTGTAGTTGCAAGCCCTAAACCAGCAGAAAAGAAAGTGAATGATGTAGTAGAAAGAAATATTGAACAAGATCTGCAACAAGGAAATTTTAAGCTATTGAAGAAAGACCATTCAGAAGAAAAAGAAAAAGTTCCCATGAATTCTGAAAGGAAAACCAAAAAGCAACTCTTTGAAGAAGCTTGTAAGCCAATAGACCCAAAAAAATACAAGAGGCTGCCTTATCCTCAAAGAGTCCAAAATTCTAAACAAGAGGAACAATTTGAAAGGTTTATGAATGTCTTTAAGAAATTACAAATTAACATTCCTTTTGCAGAAGCTTTGGAGCAAATGCCTTCATATGCAAAGTTCATGAAAGAACTACTTTCCAGAAAAAGGAAGCTAGAGCATGACAAAACAGTACCTTTGACAGAGGAGTGCAGTGCCATTCTCAAAAGAAAGCTTCCTCAAAAGTTGAAAGATCCTGGATCATTTAGCATTCCTTGTGAAATAGGAAACTGCACTGTGGGAAGAGCATTGTGTGACTTGGGAGCAAGCATAAATCTGATGCCATTAGCTGTTCTGCAGAAACTTGGAATAGAGGAAGTGAAGCCTACCAATATTACACTGCAGCTAGCTGATAGATCATACACTTATCGAAGATTTATTAGTTAAAGTTGATAAGTTCATTTTTCCTGCAAATTTTGTAATTCTGGACATGGAGGTGGATTCTAACATTCCTTTGATCCTAGGAAGGCCATTTCTTGCAACTGGAAGAGCTTTAATAGATGTGCAAAAAGGTGAACTTATGCTTCGAGTTCAAGATGAGAAGGTAATATTTAATGTGTTTGAAGCTTTAAAATATCCAGTTGAAGATAATACATGTATGAAGATAGATATACTGGATACTTTCATTACACAACACCATATGAAAGATTTTGATGAAACTGCTATGTTAGAAGAGATAATATCTGCAGGGAATGACAAATCTGAAACTCTGAATGAAGAAGATATCATGGAAGTGCAGCAGCAACTAGAAGCTTTGCCAATTCAAAAACCTGCAGAAAATATAGTGAAAGAAGAGCTGAAAAAGGATGCTAAAGAAGAAGAAAAGCAAAGGTTAGAACTGAAACAACTCCCTTCACACTTGCGGTATGCATTTATGGATGAGAATCATGAAAATCCAGTCATCATCAACAATGAACTTAAGGAAGAACAAGAGGAAAACTTGCTCAGAATTTTGAGAGAACACAAATCTGTAATTGGCTGGAGTATTGCAGACCTGAAAGGTATAAATCCTTCATTTTGTAAGCACAGAATTTTATTTGAAGAGAATTTCAAACCTGTTGTGCAGCCACAAAGGAGGTTAAACCCAGCCATGAAAGAGGTAGTTAAAAAAGAGGTCATAAAGCTGTTAGATGCAGGAATAATATACCCTATTTCTGACAGCAATTGGGTAAGTCCAGTCCAAGTTGTTCCAAAGAAAGGTGGTATGACAGTTGTACCTAATGAAAAGAATGAACTTGTCCCTACTAGGACTGTGACTGGATGGAGAATGTGCATAGACTATAGAAAATTAAATAATGCAACTAGAAAAGACCATTTTCCACTACCATTTGCAGATCAAATGTTAGAAAGACTTGCTGGACATTCATTTTATTGTTTTCTTGATGGGTATTCAGGATATAATCAAATAGCTGTAGATCCTTTAGATCAAGAGAAAACTGCATTTACATGTCCATTTGGAGTCTTTGCATATAGGAGAATGCCATTTGGTTTGTGTAATGCCCCTGCCACTTTCCAAAGATGCATGCTTTCTATTTTTTCTGATATGGTAGAAAACATCATAGAAGTGTTCATGGACGATTTCTCCGTTTTTGGTGATTCTTTTGATGATTGTTTAGCTAATCTATCCACTGTTTTGCAGAGATGTCAAGATACTAACCTTGTGTTAATTGGGAGAAGTGCCATTTCATGGTACAAGAAGGCATTGTCCTTGGTCATAAAATTTCAGAGAAAGGAATGGAGGTGGACCAAGCTAAAATAGAAGTCATTAGTAAATTGCCTCCACCTGTCAATGTTAAGGGAGTTAGAAGTTTTCTAGGACATGCTGGTTTTTATAGAAGATTCATAAAAGATTTTTCCAAGATTGCTAAACCCTTGAGTAATTTACTTGTAAAAGATGCAGATTTCATATTTGATGATAATTGTTTGCATGCATTTTCTGTTTTAAAAGAGAAACTGATTTCTGCACCTATTCTTGCAAAACCAGATTGGAAATTACCTTTTGAACTCATGTGTGATGCAAGTGATAGTGCAGTGGGTGCTGTTTTAGGACAGAGGAAAGATAGGAAATTACATGCTATCTATTATTCAAGCAAAGTGTTAAATCCTGCACAAGTGAATTACACAACAACAGAAAAAGAACTTTTAGCTATTGTACATGCTTTTGATAAGTTCAGATCATATTTAATGGGTTCAAAAGTGATTGTATACACTGATCATGCTGCTCTTAAATATCTTTTGACAAAACAGGATGCAAAGCCCAGATTATTAAGATGGATTCTACTCCTCCAAGAATTTGAGCTAGAGATCAAAGACAAAAAAAGGGAAAGAAAACAGTGTTGCTGACCACTTGTCAAGATTACCACTTGAAGTCATACCATTTGGAGTGGAACAAATTAAAGAAGAATTTCCAGATGAAAGCCTATTCAAGATTGAATCACAGCCCTGGTTTGCTAATATAGCCAACTTTAAAGCTAAACACCATGTTCCAAATTGGATGAATTGGCAGTAGAGAAAAAAATTCTTCCATGATAGCAAATATTATGTTTGGGAAGATCCACTACTGTTCAAAATTGGAATAGATGGATTGCTGAGAAGATGTATACCAGAGGAAGAGCAGCAAGATGTTTTGTGGCATTGCCACAGTTCAGAATATGGAGGACATCATGGAAGTTCAAGAACAGCAGCAAAAGTTTTGCAATCTGGTCTTTTCTGGCCAACTTTGTTCAAAGATGCTAAGAACTATGTGGAAAGGTGCGATAGATGCCAAAGAATGGGGAATATATCTAGAAAACATGAGATGCCATTACAAAATATACTTGAAGTAGAATTGTTTGACATGTGGGGAATAGACTTCATGGGTCCTTTCCCTACCTCATTCTCGAATGAGTACATGCTTGTAGCAGTGGACTATGTGTCCAAATGGGTGGAAGCAATTCCTGCCAGAACCAATGATGCTAAGACTGTTATTGCATTTATCAAAAAGAACATTTTTTCAAGATTTGGAGTGCCCAGAATTCTGATAAGTGATGGAGGAAGCCATTTCTGCAACAAATATCTAGAATCAGTCCTAGAGAAGTATGGAGTAAAGCATAGAATAGCTACACCCTATCACCCTCAAACAAGTGGTCAAGTGGAGGTTTCTAACAGAGAAATAAAACAGATTTTGGAGAAAATAGTTAGTAGTTCAAGGAAGGACTGGTCTAAGAAAGTGGATGATGCTTTATGGGCATACAGGACAGCTTACAAGACACCAATTGGCATGTCTCCTTATCAATTAGTATATGGAAAAGCCTGCCATTTACCAGTGGAACTAGAACATAAAGCTTTTTGGGCTGTGAAATGGTTGAATTTTGATCAAGTGAGTGCAGGAAATAAAAGATTGTTACAGCTGCATGAATTAGATGAGTTTAGACTCAATGCATATGAAAATGCCAAAATGTATAAGGAAAGGACCAAAAAGCTGCATGACAAGTTTATTCTAAAAAGAGATATAAAACCTAGGCAGTCTGTTTTGCTTTTTAATTCAAGGTTGAGATTGTTTTCAGGGAAATTAAAATCTAAGTGGTCTGGACCTTTTGTGGTGAAAGAAGTATTTCCATATGGTGCTGTACTAATAGCAGATCCAAAGGATGGGAGAGAGTTCAAGGTGAATGGACAAAGACTAAAAATCTATCATGGAGGTCAGATTGAGAAAGTTCAAGTGTGCTTGAAATTGGTTCCTCTTGAGTGAGGAACAACTAATGTCAAGCTAATGACATTAAAGAAGCGCTTTGTGAGAGGCAACTCACAATTCTAACCCAAATTAACTTTTCTGCATTAATTTTGAATTAACAGTGTTCATAAGAAGTCAAAAGTCTGCACTTTTCATCTTGGTTACCTTGCTGAATTTGATGTTTGGAATAAATCTGGTGGCTGAAACAAGAATGCAGATTGGAATTAATTAGAACGTTTAAAGTTCTTGTACAGTCTAAATAATAGTTATCAAATTCTGCAAATTCTCTGCAAAATACAAAGTTCTGCATCATACTCATCATATTCTGTAATTTTGATGCAAAAGATAAATTTTGAAGCATGCTAAATCTGTCATTTGTGGCAAATCTGATAAATGCAATTGGACTTCATATTATAATGTGTTATGGAAAAGTTAGAATTGCATGGTGAATATGTTAAGTAGAAATTCTGCAGAATTCAACCTTGGATGAATGTTGCATATGTAATTAAAGGTGAACATGATGAGGGAAATAGGTATTTTATATGGTGAGTGTGTATTGGAATGATTATGATTTGTTAAGTGAGCCAATTAAAGTTTGGAGAACTTGGATTGATGAAAGGAATCACTCTTTTGCAGGAAAGCAATCAAGCAGAGATGGAATTCTGAGATTTCCCCTCTGGAACAATCACTCTCACTGATGAGAGTGATAACGCAGAGGCAGATGGGAAACACAGCTCTCTGGAACAATCACTCTCGCTGATGAGAGTGATAACGCAGAAACTGACTGGGAAACACAGCTCTCTGGAACAATCACTCTCGCTGATGAGAGTGATAACGCAGAGGCAGATGAGAAAAACACACTCTCTGGATCACCTCCTTTCCTTGTCAAGAGTGATCACGCGCAGGTAAGTATAGAATATTTCATAGCGCGTTACTCCTTTTACTGATAAAAGTATCTACGCTCAAGCAGTAAGCTTGCGCGTTATCACTTTTCCCAGCAATAGTGATAACGCGCATTGCATTCAAAATTTTCAAGTTCTCTGGAACACTCACTCTGTTCGACAAGAGTGACAACGCAGAATTTTATTCACAAGGGAACGTTCACTTCTCACTTAAAAAGTGGGCACGTGCACACGCGTGACCCCAAATTCCATATAAAGGAACCACGCTCACATCCATTTAAACCTAAATCCCATTTCCCTCTGAATTTCTCTGACTTTCAATCTTTCGTGAAGCAACCAGCAAGCAATTTCTCCCTCTTTTTCTTTGTCATTCACATTTTTGAAGCTCCAGGTACGCTCTCTGCATTCTATGAAATTGTATTTAGGGTTTTTTTTTTCTTTGCTGCAACTCTGGAAAAATGTCAAAAATGGCAAATAGGGAAATATCTTGAGCGTAATTGATATAAGGAACTTTAAATATTGTGAATAGGTTTTCAAAGTCATTCAATCTCCTCTATTAATATATTCACATCTGCATTATGCGAAAAAAATCTGAAAATGACTTTGAAAGAAATAGAAATATTCCAGTTGCCATCAACGAAAATACTCCTTGCATGCAATATTTGAATGTTGATGTCTGAACTGAGTTGTATGGAATGAGTTACTGCTGTATATTGCACTGCATGATTGTACAGATACCATACTAATAGTCCTGCATTAAGCTGATCTTTAGTCTTTGATGATAATGAATGAGTGCACTGTCCTAATTGTATGTGATTCAAAGAAACAATAGGCAATATTCTGGATGAATTTTACTGACAGAAGAAAATTTCTTTTAGGAACCATTAGTAGTTGAAATTTGGTTGAAAATTATGATTCTTTTTCTGCATTCTTGGTGAAATTGTGAACTTTGAGTTTACAAATTATGAAGGCCAGTTTAAAATCCCCTAAATATGGTTTGATTAATTTTGTACCTAAGTTTTGGTATATCTGAAAAGTTAAGAGAGCATGTAAATAAAAAATAAAAATGTTGATGACCTATAATAGCATCTCTGTGTTAACCTGATGTGCTTTGAGAGTGTGCACTCTAAACTACAAATTTAAAGGTTTAACCAATTTTGACTGTGATTGCTTAGTAATTTGCAATAGTGCTTGTGTGTTGATATGATTACATTCTCATGACAGCAACTGATTGTAAATAGATACATACTGCAAGTTGGAATTCTGCACATGGATTGATTGAAATTATCTAGTAAAGAGATGTATATTGTCACAATTCTGTGTCTTGAATTTTAAACTGTCAAATTACTTGCTTGTTTTTGCAGTCACTTCAAAATGGTCAGAACTTCTTTGAATACACCAGTTGGACCTTCTAAGAAGACCAAAGCTGGATCTGCCAGCAACACTCCAAGAAGGAGATCTATCAGGAATATGCAAGTTGGAACAGCCAGGAATTATTCAACCACTAAAAGAGCAAGAACTGATGGTGTCTCACCTTCCTCACCCATTGAAATTGCTGACCCTCCTCAGCCAAGTGTAACCACACCTGCAACCTCTTCACCACCTCAGCCGACCAGAAGAAATGCACCTTCTACCTCTACCCCTACTGATCATGATCCAAGATTCAGGAGCATTGCTCATGAAAACTATTTCAAGGCAAATACTCTGAGGAGGAAGATTGTCCCAGATAGAGCCTTTGAAATTGCTGAAGGAAACTACCCTGAGTACTCAGAAGAAATTTAGAAAAGGGGATGAGACAACTTCTGCTCCTTGGCTGATAATGGTTGGAGAGAAATTACACAGGAGTTTTATGCAAATGCAATGCGGTTCAAGGGAGACCAAATTCCCAAATTTCACACAATGGTCAAGGGTATGAGGGTGGATTTCACTGCTGCCAACATCAATCGAGTG
The DNA here is from genome assembly GCF_003935025.1 of Abrus precatorius. NCBI lineage: Eukaryota > Viridiplantae > Streptophyta > Magnoliopsida > Fabales > Fabaceae > Abrus > Abrus precatorius. The sequence continues at coordinate 15,839,462 of NW_020874292.1, forward strand.
TTGGAAATTTACACTGAAAGACAACCTGGGCAGATGGACTTCACTGACTTTAAGAATAGTCAAGACAAGGATTATATTGAAATCCTGAACAGAATTGGAAGGCCAGGCACAACTTGGCAGCTGAACCTCGCCCAAAAACCCAAATGCATCACCACCAAGAACCTACTACCATTTGCTAAAGTTTGGAGTACCTTTCTATTGAATTCTTTCATGCCAATCAAGCATAGTTCAACCCTGGCAGTAAAGAGGGCTGAATTATTGTTTGCTATTGTTAATGATATGTACATTGATGCAGGGGAAGTAATTAGTGAATGTATCCTAAATATTCTGAAAACAAAAAGAGATTCACTAGCCTTTCCCTCATTAATCACTTTACTTTGTGAGGATGCAGGGGTTGAAGTTGGAGACTACCAAGAGAAAATCAGATCTGCTCCCCCTATCTCTGTCTCAATGGTAAAGGAAATCTATGCCACCACCTCCTGCACTTCAGCTGCACCTATCCCCACCCAGTTCATAAAGGAGAAACCAATGAAGATGAAGGACATCCTACATCTTTTGGTTGAAAGGCAAAATCAATTGGCTGAACGACAAACTGAGCTCCACAACAGTTTGAAGGCAGGAACTATGCTAGTGGAATGTGTGTTGATGAATCTTGGTCAGAAGATGGGAATGACCAAAGATGAACTTTATCACACACCAGACTTGGCTGAGAATGCTCAATGTCTACGCTCATCAGTTTTTAAAGACTTGCCAATATACAAGACTCATTTTCCACAGCCAACTGAAGAAGTGGTGGAGGAAGAAGAAGATGAGGAGGATGAGGAAGAAGATGAAGATGAAATTTCTGATGAGGAGGATGCTCAAGATGACTAGCTTAGGATTTTTGTTTTCTTTTCTGTTAATTCGAATTTTCTCTTGATGGTTTTGTAATTAAGTTTCAAACTTTTTGGTTTCATTTTAGAATTTGGGTTTGTAATTTGCACACTTGGTATATTTTGGTTTCATGCTAATTCTGAACAATTATATTTTGAACATATATTAATTCTGCAGAATTCAATCCCTTTTCACTTGATAATTGATGGAATTTTTGGTGTTTTGTGCAGAAAATGTCACAACCACACAACACTCACACACCTTGGAAGCTGACACTTGCACAAGCTGCCATGAAAGGGGGGGTTTCATTCTCTACCTCTTATTCATGAGTTAGCTTCACAATTACACTGAATTATTCCTGAAAAACACCAAAATACTAGAATAGATAATAAATTGCTGGCTGTTAATCAAATAAAAATGATTGACAATTTTGTGAATTCTGTGTAATTTTCTTTTTAAGTTGTTTTTCCCATTCTCAAAATGAGATCACACTTGTATTTTCAAAATTGAGGCAGTTTCCACTCGGTGCATAAATTTCTGAAAAATGCATTGTGTTTTCATTAATCCACATGATCACTTATAATACCTAGTGAGATTTGAGCTGTCTAATTCGTTTCTTGTGTGATTAATCATATTTGGCTGTATTCTCTAGAACTTGCCCTTGTTCTTAATTGAATATGCATGCTACAGTTTTCACCCATATGATAGAGGCCATGTTTGATTATACCTAGTCAGCCTAAAGGCCTTCCTTTATGATTGAATGTCTTAGTTCACCCTTTTGAGCTTAATATCCCTTTTCTTGAAATTACCTCATTATAAAGCCTTGCCTGAAAAACCAATTTTTACCATTCAAAAGATCAAAGGCATAATGAGTTTAATCAAGAATGAGTTTTAAAACTAAGTTTGGGGTGGCATCCAAATTTTAATTGCTTGAGGACAAGCAATGTTCTAAGTTTGGGGTGGGAAATAGCATGCTATCTAAGCTGGAGTTCAACAAGCCAAAAAGAAAGAACAAAAGTGCTGCAGCAAAATGAAAAAAAAAATTCTGAAAGTGCAGCAAAGTGCTGCAGCAAAGCTGTGAAAAGAACAAAAATGTGATTTCAAAAGAAAAGAAGTGCAGCAAAGTGCTGCAGAAAAGAAGATAGTGACTGAAAGCAAGAAAAGAAGAAAAGAGATGAAAATTCTGCTGCAAGAAAAATTCTGTTTGCTGCATAAGTGAGAGAATTAAGGAGGAATAATGTAGATCCAGGCTAGTTTTAAAACAAATCACTCAAAATGCCTCTGATCTTTTGAAACTGCATGTATTGTTTTCCATTTTCTTTGATACCTACCTTAACCTTAGCCTTGTTATAACCTGAAAAAGTCCTCTAGATGTGTGATTAATTGTACTAAGCATAGGAGATGGAGAAATTGGGCAAGCATATGGTAGAGTACTGTGAAATTGATGATTTAGAGTGAAAACAGCACCTAAACACTGTTGAGTGATGAGAGAAACACTTCCAAGTGAGCTGTGATCATGTTGATTAATTGTACTCACATGAATTTTGATGAAATATATGAACTTAGGTAGCAATTCTTACTTAATGATGATTATGCAGTAGGAATATCATGATGAGTATTTGGATAAACAACTTGATTGAAAATTTTGCAGAAAACACGGAATTGGAAATTGGAAAATCTGAGAAAAGCAGTTTGCTATTTGAATTTGAAAATGGAGGAACTTACCCTTGGTTTAGTTTGATTTGCTTGAGGACAAGCAAAAATTCAAGTTTGGGGTGGTGATGAATCCATATTTTTACTGATATTTTACCATAATTCTAGCTCATTTAATAAGGAAAATATATGAAGAAAGCAGAAAAACTCAGAAAAAGAGAATGATTGAAAGTTTTAATTCAATTTGTAGTTATTTTCGCATTTGTAGAATTTATGCTTAGTTCTTAAGGAATTTATCTTGTTTTGAAGGAATAAGCTGAGCAAAAGTCATGGAAATGGATCATCAATGGAAAGGAAGAGGAAGAACGGCAATGTTGGACTCCAAAATACAAGAATTATGGGATGTAGGCTGGGCGTGATCACTATTGTTAGTGAAAGTGATCATTCCAGAGCCTAAATGAGAAGAGGAGCCTGTGCGTAATCACTTTTAGTTACAAGAGTGAGCGTTGCCAGTGTGCGTTATCACTTTCGCCAGCGAAAGTGAACGTTCCAGAGAAGACTCTATTCCTGAGGAGCTGCACGTTGTCACTCTCGCCAGCGAAAGTGAGCGTTCCAGAGGCACTTGTATCAGGAAAACTTGCGCGTGGTTACTATTACTCACGAAAGTGATCACGCGCAGCCCTTGACCTCCTGCGTTGCCACTATTCTGAATAAAAGTGAATGTTCCAGAGAAGCTTTCAACTCTGCAAGTTGCGCGTGGTTACTCTTGCTCTTGAAAGTGAACACGCGCACTACATAAAGCTTCTGCGTGGTTACTCTTGTGAAGAAAAGTGACAACACGCAGAAGTGGGGTTTCTATATATACATGACTGAAGCGCGAAAACCGGGATCGGTTGCTCATTTTCTGTTTTGTTAGTTAGATTCTCGTTGAGAGAGAGTGGAGAGAAGACTAGGGTCGAAGCTTGAAGCTCCAAGAAGAGGGATCGAATTGGAGCTCGTGGCCATGGCTGCTCTGCATTCTTCTTCATCTTCTTCTTCTTCTTTCTCTGTTTTTGTTGCAATGTGTGCTTAATTTCCCATAGTTAGGGGTTTATGGAACTCGAATTGATGTATTGATTCGACTTTATCTTTTGAACTTTAAGTTTTTGGATTAATTGAGTTGTTAATTCTGCTTTTCATGCAATCTCTGAATGGAAATTCATTTGATTAATCAAGAGGAATCTTTACCAATGGGAATTGGATTGTTTGCTCCGATCTGAATTGGCAACCAGAGTTTAGGGATTTCTTAGGGATAAGGAGACCTAATTCTGCAATCTTATAGTTCTAATTCTTAATGCAACCTGAAATTGAATCTCACCTAAGGGATTAGGGAGGTTTAGTGGATTGTTAGGGTCAATGAGTTAAGGAATTAACCTTTGGCTAGATATATGTGAAACTGATTGTCAATTATTCAATTGCTTGAATGTTCAGAGGATTTAATTGGATTGATATTGATATTCTTGTGAAGTAAATTCCTAACTATCTTTCATTGCTATTTCATTTCATCACAAATCTTATACTCTGTTTCTCTGCAAGTTCTTTGCTTTAATTGCTTTGGTTTATTGCTGTTATATGTTACAAATCTCCTTCCAAAATTCGTATGGCTCAAATAGTTATAATTCTGTGAAGTGGTACTTGAAATCTAAATTCCCTGTGGAGACGATATTCTGATCTTAAATTTACTCATCACTTGCTGCAATCCTAGTGCACTTGCTAGTGTTAGATTGCGAACAACAGGTAGCTTATGCATCTCGCCAATTGCGAACTCATGAGCGAAATTACCCAATTCATGATCTTGAGTTAGCTGCTGTGGTTTTTGCTCTGAAGGTGTGGCGGCACTATCTTTATGGAGCTCGGTTTGATGTGTATAGTGATCACAAGAGTCTGAAGTATTTTTTGATCAACGAGAGTTAAACATGAGGCAGAGACGTTGGGTGGAATTCCTTAAGGATTATGATTTTCAGCTCCAATACCATCCAGGAAAAGCTAACGTGGTGGCCGATGCATTAAGTAGGAATGTGGTTCAGGCATTTTCCTTAAGAGTTAGTGAAACTCTTTTGGTAGAACAATTCCAAGACCTGAACATACATGTAGACTTATCACCTGAAAAGATTAGTTGTAGCCGAATTGTGGTGACTAATAATTTCTTACAGGAAATTAAAGACAAACAATTGTGGGATCCGATGTTATGTCAGATTGTATTTCTCTTAGGGACAGATAAAGCAAAGGGTTTTAGTAAAGGTGCTGATGATATTCTCAAATGCCAAGGTCGAGTTTTTGTCCCTAGAGATATTGAATTAAAGAGAGAAATTCTAGAAGAAGGACATAAGGGTAATCTCAACATTCATCCTGGTGTTACCAAGATGTATCAAGATCTAAAGCAGATGTTTTGGTGGCCAGGCATGAAGCGAGAGATAGCTGAATTTGTTAAAGCTTGTTTGACTTGCCAGAAGGCAAAGGCGGAGCACCAGAGCCCTCCAGGAGAGTTGCAAACAATGGAAATTCCAGAGTGGAAGTGGGACCATGTGACTATGGACTTTGTTTCCCATCTACCTAGAACAGTTAAAAATCATGATGCCGTGTGGGTCATAGTTGATAGGCTAACCAAGAATGCGCATTTCTTGCCAATTAACATGACCTTTAGCTTGGAGAAATTAGCAAAATTGTACATTAGAGAGATTGTCAGGTTACACGGAGTACCTTCTAGTATTATCTCTGATAGGGATCCTCGATTCACTTCCCAGTTTTGGCAGAGTTTCCAAGAGGCTATGGGCACACAGTTAAGGTTGAGTTCTGCATATCATCCGCAGACAGATGGTCAATCTGAGCGTACTATTCAGACCTTAGAGGACTTATTGCGGACTTGTATTGTAGAACAGAAGAGTAATTGGGAGGATATGCTTCCTTTGGTAGAATTTACTTATAATAATAGCTACCATTCGAGTATAGATATGGCACCATTTGAAGCTCTGTATGGTAGAAGGTGTAGAACCCCTATTTGTTGGTTCCAAGATGGAGTACATTTGATGGTTGGACCTGAAATGCTGCAAGAAACTAAGGAGAAAGTTGAACTTATTAGAGAAAAGCTGAGAGCTACCCAGAGTCGACAGAAATCTTATGCTGACCGACGCAGAAGGCCTCTAGAATTTGAGGTTGGTGATCACGTATTCTTGGGAGTATCAGCACTACAGGTGTGGGGCGAGCCTTAAGAGCTAAGAAATTAACACCCAAGTTCATAGGACCGTATCAGATATTACATCGTAGAGGACCAGTAGCCTATGAATTAGCGCTACCACCTCAATTGTCAGGACTACATAATGTTTTCCATGTGTCGCAGTTAAGAAAGTATGTTCCTGATTCGTCTCATGTAATTGAGCCTGATGTTGTGGAGTTACGAGATGATTTGTCTGTGGAGGTCCCAGCTGCTCGTATCGAGGATACTAGAGTTAAGGAACTTAGAGGCAAATCTATTCGATTAGTAAAAGTTGTTTGGGACCCAGTAACTGGTGATGCCACATGGGAGTTAGAGGAAAGAATGAGAAAGTTGTACCCTCATCTTTTCTCTGAGTGATGAAATTTTCGAGGACGAAAATTTATTTTCGGGGGGAGAATTGTCAAGCTAGAGATTTATTATTGAGTAATGTATAATATTTTATACTTGTTCAATGTTAATTGAAGGATTATTTGGTATTGGAATATATTTAGATGGAGTTTGAAATTATTTAAAAAAAAAAAAAGAAAAAGAAGTGAACAGTACCGTATGAACAGTGTCAGATAAACAGTAAAACCGCCTATGAACAGTGCAAACCGCGTATGAACAGTGAAAATCGTGTATGTACAGTGACTGCTGACGTCATCAGTGACATCATCATGACGTCATGGCTGACGTCACATACGCGTACAGTGCGTGTACAGTACGCGTGCATAGTATTTTGCGGCGTGAATAGTGCCCTGAACAGTATTTCCGGCGTGAACAGTGTTTCCGGTGATGAACAGTAAATTTCGAAAATTTTCTATAAAAAGGGGGCTTCACAAGAAATTTTCATTTTTTCACCCCTATCCAAGGTTCTCAAAGGTTCTAAGGCCAAATACCACCATTTCTCTCATACTAAACTTAGATTTCTTGTCAGATCTGAGATTCTACGTCTATTCTGAAGGATTTGAAGTAAGTTTCTTTAAGTTTGAAGCTAGATTTACCGTTCGTTTCTCTTCTCCTTCTCTTTCTCATAGAAGTTCATGGTGCTCTTAGGAGAAACTCCGTTCTAAAGCCGAATCTTCGGTGAATCTTGCATTAAAACACGTAATATTCGGTAGATCTAGTGTGAATCATCTTTCTGAGGTAAGGGGAGTTTACTTTAACCTATGAACTACGTTTTGAACGGTTTAATATGCTATTTCAAGATGTTTTGATATGATTTTGTTAGATCTATTGAATAAAAGTTATTTTCTAAGCTATAACTGCTGTTAATTGATTTAAAATGCTGAGATTCTGGTTGATCTATCCTAAACTTGCCTTACCTGAGCTGTTAAAATAATTTTAGCGGTGTGCATCATGCTGAGATATATGTTTTGCATCATTATAGAGCCAAGTTACATGTTTAGGTGGGTAGACGTGTAACGGTAAGTTCATGCTGAGCTGCTGTGCTGTGCTGTCTGGATCCAGATACCGGCTCGGTTCCTTCTGGATTACTTAGGCTGTGAAACCAGTTGGAAACCGTTTTCATGCTGTGCATTAGATGGGCTGGAAATGCATGGGATTATTGCTGTGAGAAATATTTTGCTCTATATATATGATTTTATTTTAAGTTTGGTAAGCTCACCCTTGCATTTCTTTCTATGTCGTTGTGTGCGTGTGTACGGCGATGATCGTACGGTGGTATGTGAGCAGATGTAGCAGGTGTTGCATCTACTTCACAGGCTAAGGGGCCAGTGAAGAAGTGTTAGAAGCTGGGGTCAAGTAATACTGCATCAAAGTTCTTTTTCCCTTATATTTTGAGACTTCATGTAGAGGGAGCTACGTAGTATAATTTTGGGTATTTTGAATATTATGAACTAATATAATATTGTGTTGTTTTATTGGATATTTGTTGTAAGAAACTCTGTTTTATTTTGAATGAGAAGAGAATTTCATACTTATATTCTCTATACTTTATTTATTTTAAATAAGTTTGTGATGTAGAAACAATGTTCTCGGTTCCTTATAAAAGGGGTCGTGACAATAATCGACCTCCCATATGTCTTCAATAACTCCAAAGTAGCACATAGAAGCTGTGATAGGGTTGTTATCATTTTTTGTTGAGAAATGCATAGATTGAGCAACTATCATAACCCCACTATTTTGCATAGTACTCTTGTCATCCTGTGCCTTTGTATAAAATGAGTAGTTGTTAATGTCATATCCACAGAAAGTAAACACATCAAAGTTAGGTCCTTGAGCTAAGCGTTGTAAAGTTTCAAAAACACTTAAATCTGTCCCAACATTCATTTTAAACCACTCTATGAAAGTCGTTATGCTAATTCAACACCCATTTTTCAGGCATTCGAGGGTTGTTTGTCTTCACTAAGTCTTTGTGGGCATTTAAATAAGGTAAAACCTCATCAGTGTTGTTCAATATATACAAATGTGCTTGAAGCACTTCTTCTCGCATCATGCTTTTCAATTTTATGCCTATTGTACCCTTCTCAGCAGTTCGTCCCTCATGACGGGTCTTAGGAATGCCTATTGATTCAGCTTGAGACTTGTATTCAGTACAAAACTCAATTGCTTCTTCTGCAATGTACCTTTCTATAATGGATGCTTCTGGACGATGTTGGTTCTTCACATACCCTTTCAATATCTTCATGTATCTCTCAATTGGGTACATCCACCTCAAAAAGACATGACCACACTACCTAACCTCCCTAACCAAGTGGATGATTAAGTGAACCATAATGTCAAAAAAGGAAGGAGGAAAATACATCTCCAATTGACACAATATTAAAACAGCTTCATTTTCCAAATCATCCAACTTCTGAGGATTAATTACTTTACTACAAATGCCATTGAAAAATAGACAAAGTTTGATTATGACTTGTCTCACATTTTTAGGTAAAACATCACGTATAGCGATAGGAAGAAATTGTTGCATTAGTACATGGCAATCATGAGACTTTAAGCCAACTAATTTCAAATCTTTCATTGATACTAAACTTTTTACATTGGAAGAGTAACCGTACGGCACTTTGACACCACGTAAGGACTCACAAAAACTTGTTTTCTCCTTTTTTGACAATGTGTGACATGCAGGGGACAAATATGTTCGCTTACCCATAGGTTGGGGATACAATTGTTCTCGTATTCCCATGAGTTGCAAATCTAGACAAGATTTGAGTCCATCTTTTGTCTTACCTTTTAAATTGAGAAGTGTGCCAATTACACTATCACATACATTTTTCTCAACATGCATGACATCAATGCAATGTCTAACATCAAGAACTTTCCAGTAAGGAAGATAAAAAAATATCGACCTTTTCTTCCATATGTTTTTTTCTTTGGGTTATTTTTTCGACTTTCCAAGTACCACATTTAAATTCTTTACCCGGTCATAAACTTGCTCACCGGTTAATGCAGTAGGTGCTATGCCATATTCTTGACATCCATTAAAAGCTTTCTTTAACCTTCGATATGGATGGTTAGGTTAAAGAAATCTTCGATGACCAAGGTAAACTATCTTCTTCCAATTAACTAGTTGATGGTAACAAGTGTCCTCTTCACATATAGGGCAAGCTTTGTGCCCTTTAACACTATACCCGCACAAGTTTCCATATGCTGGAAAATCATTGATTGTGAAAAATAACATGGCATGTAACTTGAATGATTCATATGAATACCCATCGTACACATCAATTCCCTTCTCCCATAACATCTTCAAGTCTTCAACCAATGGAGTTAAATAGACATCAATGTCGTTTCTGGGCTGCCTTGGACCAGAAATCATCATAGATAATATCACATATTTGCGCTTTATACACAACCAATGAGGTAAATTGTAAATTACCAATAAAACAGGCCATGAACTATGCTTAGTGCTTAAATTACCAAACGGATTCATTCCATCCATAGCTAGTCCAAGCCTAACATTTCTTGGCTCCTTGCTAAAATGTGGAAACATAGAATCAATTTTTTTCCATTGTAAGCAATCTGCTGGATGCCTAAGTTATCCATCACACTTCCTCTCATCTTCATGCCATCTCATTAGCTTTGCATTATCTGCATTAGCAAAAAGACGTTTTAATCTCGGAACAATTGGTAAATACCATAAAACCTTAGCTGGAGGACCCTTAGTGCTCACATCATAATCAGAATCATCTTGCTTTTTTTTATATCGTGACAACCCACATTTTGGACACTGATGCAACCCTTCATATTCACCATGATAAAACATATAGTCATTTGGGCACCCATGTATCTTCTTATACTCCAAACCCATAGGACACCACCTTTTTTGCCTCGTAGTTACGACTAGGCAATGTATTACCCTCCAGAAGCATTTCTTTCAATAGTTCTAACAATTCTGTGAAGCTTTTATCACTCCACCCATTTCTTGCCTTCAGATTGAACAATCTCAATATCGCTGACAATCTTGTAAATTTCGTGCAATTTGGATACAACGGCTTCTCCGAATCACTACACAAAGATTCATACATATGTGCTCGCTTGAATGATTTTGGATCCACATCACGAATCATCTCCTCTAATTGATCATCCATATCTATCTCTTGTGTAAAAGTTTGAGTTGGAGTTTCAATTGAGACAGTTGGAATGTCAATATTTTCACCATGCCATATCCAACGTGTATAATTCTTAAGAAAACCATCACAGCGAAGATGTTCCCTTATAACATCAAGTTCTAGATGACTTCCATTACAACAATTAACACAAGGACAGAAAAATTTCCCATTCATATCATTATTAGCATTCTGTATTACATATTCAATAAAGTATTCCACTCCTGTCTCATACTTCCAACTTAAGCGTGATTCATGTATCCAACTTCGATTCAATAACCAACTTTTATCCATGACTTCTGTTCTTTATAAAAAACCATATATCATGCTTGTCAGTCTCATTTGTATTAAATCTCAAACAAGAAACTAAGATTCAATCAATTCATGCATAAATTTAATAACATATTAATTTATAAAAATTAAATAAAGTACCTAATCTTTATAAACACTTGTTACTAATAAATATCATATAATTATAATAAAAAGTTAAACGTTTATTATAGTTGTGGATGCAAATCTAAACAAACTTAGAAACTTCTTAAACCGAAATTGTTGAATGGCAATTATAGTTGTGACAGAATAAGAACCAAAGAACAATAAACTTTATGGAATCCCATTTTCCTTTTGAAAGCAACTAAAGGGAATTTAAAGAAAGCCCCTAACTAGCTAGCTAGCTAAGCTAACACGTCATTTTTTATCCACAACTATTCATTCATCCTTCTTTTTGTTTTCCCTTACCGTAAATAAAATGTGAAGGTTGCGAACAATAATTTTGTTGAACTTATTTACACAATAATTTTACATTTAAATGTTAAATTGAAAAACTTATATAATTAATAAGCATTACTTCCCACAAAAATTCCCTTACCACAGGAATAAATGGTAAACGTGGCTTGATAAAATTATTGAGAGTAAAATATATCAAACTTACGAGACAAAAGCATTACATATGGAATATTAAACTAATTAACAAAGTAGCAGAACTCCTATGAACACTAGCCACCATTTATGTTTTAACTTTAATCAGAGCCACCCCTCCAAAATGCCTTCTTTGGGCCACACCCCCCTGTCACCTTTGTAGCTTTACCATCTGAGATCACTCTTTCACACTTACCTCTCTCGCCCATTTGTTTCACTCAATTGAATTATCCATTAAACATCATAACAATATACAACACTTTCCCATTAATAAAATTGCTTAATGCTCCTTAAACAAAAAAATATTGACGTCTTTTTTATTTTTAAATAATTAGAAAAATGTCAAATTATTTAAGATTCATTACAACAAAAGTAGTAATTCATTTATTTATTTTTATCACCATAATTAAAATTATAATTCCTCGTCAGTATTTTCTAAACTAATATATAAATCCCATATTTTCTAGTGATAATTCCTAGTGTGTAAATACTTAACAGCACTATCTCTTCAAAGAAATTGATCATCTCTATTATTCAATCTTGAATTTCCTATTAAAAATAAGCAACGGTCATTCAGGAAACCAAAAAAGATGACATTGTGAATGATGCATTCACGAACGTTACTATCGGCATCTAAATTAGAACGTAAAACCAAGTACAGATAAAGAAAAAGAATCCAAAACAGGGAAAGAAGTGAATACATTACCTAAAATGCGTGCACTTGCCTCCGACCTAAAGATTGCAGCTTTGAATCCTGCCTCCACCTTTCAACCTTCTCCAAATCCTGAGTTTTTTTTTAGAAAACCTCCTTCTTTAGTAGATAGGCCGAGACGCTCATTCAACCTTCTCCAAATCCTGAGTTTTTTTGAGAAAACCTCCTTCTTTAGTAGATTGGCCGAGATGCTCCACCGCTAGACCTTGCTTTGCTCTTCTCTACTGGAAGGAAGCCTGAGGAGCAATTGCCGGCCCGGAGCAAATCTATTATATTAACGGATGGGAACCCCAGAGCAAATCTCTAACTTGCCTAGGTCTTTGCTGAGCGCTGGAACGAGAATGGGGCTCCTCTGCTGCGAGAATGACTCAATAAAGGGAGATATTTGTATAAAAAATCATACAAGATCGGTTAATAGAAAAACCAATTTTATATATATCTTTTCAAAATCGGTTAATAAGAAAACTGATTTTATATATATCTTTTAAAATCGGTTAATAGAAAAACCGATTTTATATATATCTTTGAAAATCGGACATACACAACTGATTTTAAAACGCTAGCAATTATTTACAAAATTACCACCGCGTCATTTTTAAAATCGACTACTTAAGAACCGATTTTAAAAGTGTGATTTTAAATTTACTTTTTTCACTAGTGTAAGCAAAAGAGGACCCAAGTGAGACCCAAATTGAAATTTGGGCCCAAAGGCGCCAGGAGGCGAGAGAGAGACAGGGAACTCTTCCTATTAGTCCTAGCACTCACTTCCAAGCTGTTTTAGTAGCCTAAGATGAGTTTTGCACGCGTTACTTAGCCAATAAGCAAAAGAGGACCAAAGTGAGACCTAAATTGGAACTTGGGCCCAAAGGCGCCAGAAGGCGAGAGAGAGGTGGGGAATCCTTCCTTTGAGTCCGAGAGTCACTTCAAAGGAGTTTCAGTGGCCCAAGACGACACGTTTCTTAGCTAATAAGCAAAAGAGGACCCAAGCGAGACCCAAATTGGAAATAAGGCCCAAAGGCGCCACGAGGCGAGAGAGAGACAGGGAACTCTTCCTATTAGTCCTAGCAGTCACTTCTAAGGTGTTTCAGTGGCCTGAGATGAGTTTTCCACGCGTTCCTTTGCCAATAAGCAAAAGAGGACCAAAGCGAGACCCAAATTGGAACTTGGGCCCAAAGGCGCCAGGAGGCGAGAGAGAGACACGAAACTCTTCCTATTAGTCCTAGCAATCACTTTCAAGGTGTTTCAGTGGTCCGAGATGAGTTTTACATGCGTTTCTTAGCGAGTAAGCAAAAGAGGACCCAAGGGAGACCCAAATTGGAATTTGGGCCCAAACCTGCCAGGAGGCGAGAGAGAGATAAAGAACTCTTCCTATTAGCCGTAGCAGTCACTTCCAAGCTGTTTCAGTGGCCCGAGATGAGTTTTGCACGCGTTCCTTAGCCAATAAGTAAAAAAGGACCAAAGTGAGACCCAAATTAGAACTTGGGCCCAAAGGCGCCAGGAGGCGAGAGAGGGGTGGGGAATCATTCCTTTGAGTCCTAGAGTCACTTCAAAGGAGTTTCAGTGGCCGAAGATTTGTTTTCCACGCGTTTCTTAGCCAATAAGCAAAAGGGGGCCCAAGCGAGACCCAAATTGGATTTTGAGACCAAAGGCACTAGGAGGCGAGAGAGAGAGACATGGAACTCTTCCTATTAGTCCTAGCAATCACTTTCAAGGTGTTTCAGTGGCACGATATGAGTTTTGCACGCATTCCTTAGCGAATACGCAAAAGAGGACCCAAGCGAGACCCAAATTGGAATTTGGGCCCAAAGGTGCCAGGAGGCGAGAGAGAGACAGGGAACTCTTCCTATTGGTCCTAGCAGTCATTTCCAAGGTGTTTCAGTGGCCCGAGAGGAGTTTTGCACGCGTTCGTTAGCCAATAAGCAAAAGCTAACCAAAGTGAGACCCAAATTGGAACTTGGGCCCAAAGGCGGCAGGAGGTGAGAGAGAGACAGGGAACTCTTCCTATTAGTCCTAGCAGTCATTTCCAAGGTGTTTCAGTGGCCAGAGATGAGTTTTGCACGCGTTCCTTAGCCAATAAGCAAAAGAGGACCAAAGCGAGACCCAAATTGGAACTTGGGCCCAAAGGAGCCAGCAGGCGAGAGAGCGGTGAGGAATCCTTCCTTTGAGTCCTAGAGTCACTTCAAAGGAGTTTCAGTGGCCGAAGACGACACGTTTCTTAGCGAATAAGGAAAAGAAGACCCAAGCGAGACCCAAATTGGAATTTGGGCCGAAAGGCACCAAGAGGCGAGAGAGAGACAGGGAACTCTTCCTATTAGTCCTACAGTCATTTCCAAGGTGTTTCAGTAACCCAAGATGAGTTTTGCATGCATTCCTTAGCCAATAAGCAAAAGACGACCAAAGCGAGACCCAAATTGGAACTTGGGTCCAAAGGCGCCATTAGGCGAGAGAGCGGTGGGAAATTCTTCCTTTGAGTCCTAGAGTTGATGAACGAAATATTTTCTCATTTGCAAAAAGATTTGTCGTCAACCTTCATCAAAATATGCAGAAAAATTTATGTAGTCTAGGATGCAAGCCTAGGTCGTCTCCCATGAATCGTTGGATGAGTGACCAAGTATCAAACATGTAGTGTGCTATGTATTTAGAAAGCAAGTAAAATGGGGGGTTTTGTGATTTCAAGTTCAATCAACTTAAGCAGAAAATTAAATTGCAAAGTTCAATCGATAAAATGTAGTAACCCCTAGTTCATTCATATAAACTCTATCCCTATTCCTCTCAAGATTTAATACTCTTCCTCTCCTCCCAGAATTAGGTTGATTTAACAAGCAAAAATCAACCTTATGTTTTCATATGAATTAAGCAATCCAATGAACTCCAGTCTCTCATTCCTTGATTACGCAATCTTGGAATTAAACAAGAATTAAGCAATTCAAATTTATAATTTCCTTAAAATGAATTAGGGTTTATTACATAATGCTCCCCTCATTCAACTATTAATTCAATTCAAGAGTTTGGGAGGAAGAAATTCATGGAAGAAAAAGATTTGCATTAACATTCAAAAAACCAAGAATTCAAGAATCCATATGAACTCACTAGAGATTACAAGAAAATTAACCCTCCATGAAGATGGGTCTTACAATTACAAAATGAAAGTAAAGAGAAATCAATAACATCAATACAAAAATCAAAGAGAAGTAAGGAGAAAATGGAAATCAAACCGTAGGTTGGACCCTTGGCTGTCACCCAAGGCCACCCTAGGCTCTGCAAGTGTCCCCCAAAAATGGCAAAAGAAGCTAAAAGTGTGTGAAAAACCCGTACCCTAATTTCTCAAATTCTATTTATAGTGCAAAAATTCTTGCCCAAAGTGACAACTATGGTTTCATAGTGATAACGCGCAGCGTTCCATAGTGTTTATGCGCATTCCATAGTGATTACGCGCGAGATCTGTGATTTGGGCCTCTCTGGAGTTATCACTTTGGCTTCAGAGTGATAACTTTGGCTGCTCTAGAGTGTCTACTATGGTTCCATAGTAGCTACGCGCAAACCTTGTACTTTTTGGCCTTTCTGGAGTTGTCACTATGGGTTCATAGTGATCACTCTGGTCTACCTTTCTGGAACTAGCTTGCTGTAGTGTTCACTATGGACTCCAAAGTGATCACTTTCAACTCAAACTTTCTCAAATGCTAAAAATCCATGAAAAAAGTCTACAAACTCCTGCACAATTATTCAAATGATCAAAATTGCAAACTATATCTATGTAAATTAACCAAAAATTAAGAAACCTATGATATTTGACCAAAATGTTGTTTTTATGTTATTTACACTTCCTAAGTTTACTTTTTCTATTAAGAAACATCAAAATGACAAGTAAAAATCCAATAAAATGGGGATTCATCAAGAGTCACTTCAAAGGAGATTCAGTGGCCCAAGACGAGTTTTGCACGCGATTCTTAGCCAATTAGCAAAAGAGGACCAAAGCGAGACCCAAATTAGAATTTGGGACCAAAGGCGCCAGAAGGCAAGAGAGAGACATGAAACTCTTCCTAATAGTCCTAGCAATCACTTTCAAGGTGTTTCAGTGGCCCAAGACGAGTTTTGCACGCGTTCCTTAGCCAATAAGCAAAAGAGGACCTACGCGAGACCCAAATTGGAATTTGGGCCAAAGGCGTCAGGAGGCAAGAAAGAGACAGGGAACTCTTCCTAGTAGTCCTAGAAGTCACTTTCAAGGTGTTTCAGTGGCCCGAGATGAACTTTGTATGCGTTCCTTAGCCAATAAGCAAAAGAGGACCAAAGTGAGACCCAAATTGGAACTTGGGCCCAAAGGCGCTAAGAGGCGAGAGAGCGGAGGGGAATCCTTCCTTCGAGTCCTAGAGTCACATCAAAGGAGTTTCAGTGGCCCAAGACGAGTTTTGCACGCGATTCTTAGCCAATTAGCAAAAGAGGACCAAAGCGAGACCCAAATTAGAATTTGGGACCAAAGGCGCCAGAAGGCAAGAGAGAGACATGAAACTCTTCCTAATAGTCCTAGCAATCACTTTCAAGGTGTTTCAGTGGCCCAAGACGAGTTTTGCATGCGTTCCTTAGCCAATAAGCAAAAGAGGACCTACGCGAGACCCAAATTGGAATTTGGGCCCAAAGGCGTCAGGAGGCAAGAAAGAGACAGGGAACTCTTCCTAGTAGTCCTAGAAGTCACTTTCAAGGTGTTTCAGTGGCCCGAGATGAACTTTGTATGCGTTCCTTAGCCAATAAGCAAAAGAGGACCAAAGTGAGACCCAAATTGGAACTTGGGCCCAAAGGCGCTAAGAGGCGAGAGAGCGGAGGGGAATCCTTCCTTCGAGTCCTAGAGTCACATCAAAGGAGTTTCAGTGGCCCAAGACAAGTTTTGCACGCGATTCTTAGCCAATTAGCAAAAGAGGACCCAAGCGAGACCCAACTTAGAATTTGGGTCCAAAGGGCCAGGAGACAAGAGAGAAACATGAAACTCTTCCTCTTAGTCCTAGCAATCACTTTCAAGGTGTTTGAGTGGCCCGAGATCAGTTTTGCACGCATTCCTTAACGAATAAGCAAAAGAGACCAAAGCGAGACCCAAATGGGAAAATGGGCTGAAGGGCGCCAGGAGGCGAGAGAGTGGTGAGGAATCCTTCCTTTGAGTCCTAGAGTCACTTCAAAGGAGTTTTAGTGGCCCAAGATGACGCGTTTCTTAGCCAATAAGCAAAAGACGACCCAAGCGAGACCCAAATTGGAATTTGGGCCCAAAGGCGGTAGGAGGCGAGAAGGAGACAGGGAACTCTTCCTATTAGTCCTAGCAGTCATATCCAAGGTGTTTCAGTGGCCCGAGATGAGTTTTGCACGCATTCCTTAACCAACAAGCAAAAGAGGACCCAAGCGAGACCCAAATTAGAATTTAGGCCCAAAGGCGCCAAGAGGCGAGAGAGCGGTGGGGAATCCTTCCTTTGAGTCCTAGAGTCACTTCAAAGGAGTTTCAGTGGCCCAAGACGAGTTTTGCACTCGTTTCTTAGCCATGAGCAAAAGTGGACCCAAGCGAGACCCACATTGGACATTGTGCCCAAAGGCGCCAGGAGGCGAGAGAGAGACAGGGAACTCTTCCTATTAGTCCTAGCAGTCACTTCAAAGCTGTTTCAGTGGCCCGAGATGAGTTTTGCACGCGTTCCTTAGCCAATAAGCAAAAAAGGACCAACGCGAGAACCAAATTGGAACTTGGGCCCAAGGGCGCCAGGAGGCGAAAGAGCGGTGAGGAATCCTTCTCTTGATTCCTAAAGTCACTTCAAAGAAGTTTCAGTGGTCCAAGACGAGTTTTGCACGCGTTTCTCAGCCAATAATTAAAAGAGGACCCAAGCGAGACCCAAATTGGAATTGGGCCCAAGGGCGCCAGGAGGTGAGAGAGCGGTGGGGAATCCTTCCTTTGAGTCCTAGAGTAACTTCAAAGGAGTTTCAGTGGCCGAATACGAGTTTTGCATGCGATTCTTAGCCAATTAGCAATAGAGGACCCAAGCGACACCCGAATTAGAATTTGGGACCAAAGGTGCCAGGAGGCAAGAGAAAGACATGGAACTCTTCCTATTAGTCCTAGCAATCACTTTCAAGGTGTTTTAGTGGCCCGAGATGTGTTTTACATCGTTCGTTAGCGAATAACCAAAAGAGGACCCAAGCGAGACCCAAATTTGAATTTGGGCCCAAAGGTGCCAGGAGGCGAAAGAGAGACAGGGAATTCTTCCTATTAGTCCTAGCAGTCATTTCCAAGGTGTTTAAGTGGCCCAAGACGAGTTTTGCACGCGTTCCTTAGCCGATAAGAAAAAGAGGACCAAAGCGAGACCCAAATTGGAACTTGGGCCCAAAGGCGCCAGGAGGCGAGAGAGCGGTTGAGAATCCTTTCTTTGAGTCCTAAAGTCACTTGAAAGAAGTTTCAGTAGCCCAAGACAATTTTTGCACGCGCTCCTTAGCCAATAAGCGAAAGAGGACCCAAGCGAGACCCAAATTGGAATTTGGGCCCAAAGGCGCCAGGAGGCGAGAGAGAGGCAGGGAACTCTTCCTATTTGTCCTTGCAGTGACTTCCAAGGTGTTTAAGTGGCCCGAGATGAGTTTTCCATGCGTTCATTCACCAATAAGCAAAACAGGACGGAAGCGAGACCCAATTTGGAATTTGGGCCCAAAGGCGCCAGGAGGTGAGTGAGAGACAGGGAACTCTTCCTATTAGTCCTAGCAATCACTTCCAAGGTGTTTCAGTGGCCGGAGATGAGTTTTGCACGCGTTCCTTAGCCAATAAGGAAAAGTGGACCCTAGCGAGACCTAAATTGGAACTTGGCCCCAAAGGCGCCAGGAGGAGAGAGAGCGGAGGGGAATCCTTCCTTTAAGTCCCAAAGTCACTTCAAAGGAGTTTCAGTGGCCCAAAACGAGTTTTGCACGCGTTCCTTAGCCAAAAAGCAAAAGAGGACCCAAGCAAGACCCAAATTGTAATTTGGGTCCAAAGGTGCCAGGAGCCAAGAGATAGACAGGGAACTCTTCCTATTTGTCCTAGCAGTGACTTCCAAGGTGTTTAAGTGGCCCGAGATGAGTTTTCCACGCGTTCCTTCACCAAATTGGAACTTGGGCCGAAAGGCGCCAGGAGGCGAGAGAGAGACAGGGAACTCTTCCTATTAGTCCTTCCTTTGAGTCCTACGAGTGATATTCAAGGAGTTTCAGTGGCCTGAGATGAGTTTCGCATGTCTTCTTTTGCCAGTAAGTAAAAGGGGACCAAAAGAGACAAAAACTGGAACTTAGGTCCAAAGGCGCTAGAAATTGCCAGAAGAGGAAAAGGTGGTGAAAAAGCCTTACTTTGAGTCCTTGGAGTGATATTCAAGTAGTTTTAGTAGCCTGACTCCAGTTTCGCATGCCTTCCTTTTTGGGTAAGCAAAAGGGGAACAAAAGAGACCAATACTGGAACTTGGGTCCAAAGGCGTCAGAAAGTGCCAGAAGGGGAGAAGGTGGTGATAAAGCTTTCCTTTTAGTCCTACGAGTGATATTCAAGGAGTTTCAGTGGCCTCAGATGAGTTTCGCATGTCTTTCTTTGCCAGTAAGCAAAAGGAGACCAAAAGAGAGTAAAACTGGAACTTGGGTCCAATGGCGCCAGAAAGTGCTAGAAGGGGAGAGGGTGGTCAGAAGGCCCTCTTTTGAGTCCTAGGAGTGATATTCAAGGAGTTTCAGTGGCCTGAGACGAGTTTCGCACATCTTCCTTTGCTGGTAAGCAAAAGGGGACGAAAGGAGACCAAAACTGGAACTTGGGTCCAAAGGCGCTAGAAAGTGCCAGAAGGGGAGAAGGTGATGAGAAAGCCTTCCTTTGAGTCCTTGGAGTGATATTCAAGGAGTTTTAGTGGCCTGGGACAAGTTTCACACGCCTTGCTTTGCCGGTAAGCATAAGGGGACCAAAAGAGACCAAAACTGGAACTTGGGTCCAAAGGCGCGAGAAAGTGCCAGAAGGGGAGAAGGTGGTGGGAAAGCCTTCCTTTGAGTGCTCAGAGTGATATTCAAGGAGTTTCAATGGCATGAGACGAGTTTCTCAAGTCTTCCTTTGCTGGTAAGCAAAAGGGGACCAAGAGAGAGCAAAACTGGAACATGGCCTAAAGGCGCTAGAAATTCCCAGAAGGGCAGAAGGTGATGAGAAAGCCTTCCTTTGTGTACTTGGAGTGATATTCAAGGAGTTTCAGTGGCCTGGGACGAGTTTCGAACGCCTTCCTTTGCCTGTAAGCAAAAGGGAACAAAAAGAGAACAAAACTGAAACTTGGGTCCAAAGGCGCCAGAAAGTGCTAGAAGGGGAGAACGTGGTGGGAAAGTCTTCCTTTGAGTCCTCGGAGTGATATTCAAGGAGTTTCAATGGCATGAGACGAGTTTCTCATGTCTTCCTTTGCTGCTAAGCAAAATGGACCAAGAGAGACCAAAACTGGAACTTGGGTCCAAAGGCGCTAGAAAGTGCCAAAAGGGGAGAAGGTGGTGAGAAAGCCTTCCTTCAAGTACTTGGAGTGATATTCAAGGAGTTTCAATGGCATGAAACGAGTTTTGCACGTCTTCTTTTGCTGTTAAGCAAAAGTTGACCAAAAGAGACCAAAACTGGAACTTAGGTCCAAAGGCGCGAGAAAATGCTAGGAGGGGAGAAGGGGGTGGGAAAGCCTTCCTTTGAGTCCTAGGAATGATATTCAAGGAGTTTCAATGGCATGAGATGAGTTCCTCACGTCTTCTTTTGCCGATAAGCAAAAGGGGACCAAAAAGTACCAAAAGTGGAACTTGAGTCCAAAGGCGCCAGAAAGTGCCAGATAGGGAGAAGGTGGTGAGAAAGTCTTCCTTTGTGTCCTTGGAGTGATATTTAGGGAGTTTCAGTGGCCTGAGATGAGTTTCACACGTCTTCCTTTGCCGGTAAGCAAAAGGGGACAAAAAGAGACCAAAATTGGAACTTGGGTCCAAAGGCACTGAAAGTGCCAGAAGGGGAGAAGGTGGTGAGAAAGCCTTCCTTTGAGTCCTGGAAGTGATATTCAAGGTGTTTCAGTGGCTTGAAACGATTTTCGTACGTCTTCCTTTGGTCTCTTTTGGTCCCTTCTTGCTTACCGGCAAAGGAAGACGTGTGAAACTCGTATCAGCCCACTGAACTACTTGAATATCACTCGAAGGACTCAAAGGAAAGCTTTCTCACCACCTTCTACCCTTCTGGAACTTTCTAGCGCCTTTGGACCCAAGTTCCAGTTTTGGTCTCTTTTGGTCCCCCTTTGCTTACCGGCAAAGGAAGACGTGCGATACTAGACTCAGGCCACTGAAACTCCTTGAATATAACTCCTAGGACCCAAGGGAAGGCTTTCTCACCACCTTCTCCACTTCTGGCACTTTCCGGCGCCTTGGGACCCAAGTTCTAATTTTGGTCTCTTTTGGTACACGTTTGCTTACCGGTAAAGGAAGATGTGCGAAACTCGTCTCAGGCCACTGAAAGTCCTTGAATATCACTCCTAGGACTCAAAGGAACGCTTTCTCAGCACCTTCTCCCTTTCCGGTACTCTCTCGCGCCTTTGGACCTAAGTTCCATTTTTGGTCTCTTTTGGTCCTTTTTTGCTTACCGGCAAAGGAAGACGTGCGAAACTCGTCTCAGGCCACTGAAACTCCTTGAATATCAGTACTAGGACTCAAAGGAAGGCTTTCACACCAACTTCTCCCCTTTTGGCACTTTCTGGCGCTTTCGGACCCAAGTTGCACTTTTGGTGTCTTTTCGTCCCCTTTTGCTTACTGGCAAAGGAAAATGTGCGAAACTCATCTCAGGCCACTGAAACTCCTTGAATATCAGTACTAGGACTCAAAGGAAGGCTTTCACACCAGCTTTTCCCCTTTTGGCACTTTCTGGCGCTTTTGGATCCAAGTTCTATTTTTTGGTCTCTGTTGGCCCCCTTTTGCTTACTGGCAAAGGAAGACGTGCGAAACTCATCTCAGACCGCTGAAACTCCTTGAATATCACTCCTAAGACTCAAAGGAAGGCTTTCTCACCACATTCTCCCCTCTTGGCACTTTCTGGAGCTTTTGGACCCAAGTTGCACTTTTTGTCTCTTTTGGTCCCCTTTTGCTTACCGGCAAAGAAAAACGTGCGAAACTCGTCTTTGGCCACTGAAACTCCTTGAATATCACTCCTAGGAGTCAAAGGAAGGCTTTCTCACCACCTTCTCCCTTCTTGGCACTTTCTGGAGCTTTTGGACCCAAGTTGCACTTTTGGTGTCTTTTGGTCTCCTTTTGCTTACCGGCAAAGGAAGACGTGCGAAACTCATCACAGGGCACTGAAACTCCTTGAATATCTGTACTAGGGCTGAAAGGAAGGCTTTCACACCAGCTTCTCCCTTTCTGGCACCTTCTGGCGCTTTTGGACCCAAGTTACACTTTTGGTGTCTTTTGGTCCCCTTTTGCTTACCGGCAAAGGAAGATGTGCGAAACTAATCTCAGGCCACTGAAACTCCTTGAATATCACTCCTAGCACTCAAAGGAAGGCTTTCACACCAGCTTTTCCCCTTTTGGCACTTTCTAGCGCTTTTGGACCCAAGTTGCACTTTTGGTGTCTTTTGGTCCCCTTTTGCTTACCGGCAAAGGAAGATGTGCGAAACTAATCTCAGGCCACTGAAACTCCTTGAATATCACTCCTAGCACTCAAAGGAAGGCTTTCTCACCACCTTCTCCCCTTCTGGCACCTTCTGGCGCTTTTGGACCCAAGTTCAAATTCTGGTCTATTTTGGTCCCCTTTTGCTTACCGGCAAAGGAAGACGTGCGAAATTTGTCTCAGGCTTCTGAAACAGCTTGAATATCACTCCTAGGAGTCAAAGGAAGGCTTTCTCACCACCTTCTCCCCTCTTGGCACTTTCTGGCGCTTTTGGACCCAAGTTCCAATTTTGGTCTCTATTGGTACCCTTTTGCTTACCGGCAAAGGAAGACGTGTGAAACTCGTCTTAGGCCACTGAATCTCCTTTAATATCATTACTAGTACTCAAAGGAAGGCTTTTACACCAGCTGCTCCCCTTTTGGCACTTTCTGGCGCTTTTGGACCCAAGTTCAAGTTTTGGTCTCTTTTAGTCCCCTTTTGCTTACTGGCAAAGGAACACGTGCGAAACTCGTCTCAGGCCATTGGAACTCCTAGAATATCACTCCTAGGACTCAAAGGAAGGCTTTCTTACCACCTTCCCCCCTTTTGGCACTTTCTGGCACCTTTAGACCCAACTTCCAGTTTTGGTCTCTTTTGGTCCCTCTTTTGCTTACTGGCAAAGGAACACGTGCGAAACTCGTCTCAGGCCATTGAAACTCCTTGAATATCACTCCTAGGACACAAAGGAAGGCTTTCTCACCACTATCTCCCCTTCTTGCACTTTCTGGCACCTTCAGACCCAACTTCCAGTTTTGGTTTCTTTTGGTCCCCTTTTGCTTACCAGGAAGGGAAGATGTGCGAAACTCATCTCAGGCCACTGAAACTCCTTGAATATCAGTACTAGGACTCAAAGGAAGGCTTTCACACCAGCTTCTCCCCTTTTGGCACTTTCTGGCGCTTTCGGACCCAAGTTGCACTTTTGGTGTCTTTTGGTCCCCTTTTGCTTACCGGCAAAGGAAGATGTGCGAAACTCATCTTAGGCCACTGAAAGTCCTTGAATATCAGTACTAGGACTCAAAGGAAGGCTTTCACACCAGCTTATCCCCTTTTGGCACTTTCTGGCGCTTTTGGATCCAAGTTCCATTTTTTGGTCTCTGTTGGCCCCCTTTTGCTTACTGGCAAAGGAAGACGTGAGAAACTCATCTCAGGCTGCTGAAACTCCTTGAATATCACTCCTAGGACTCAAAGGAAGGCTTTCTCACCACCTTCTCCCCTCTTGGCACTTTCTGGAGCTTTTGGACCTAAGTTGCACTTTTTATCTCTTTTGGTACCCTTTTGCTTACCGGCAAAGAAAAACGTGCGAAACTCGTCTTTGGCCACTGAAACTCCTTGAATATCACTCCTAGGAGTCAAAGGAAGGCTTTCTCACCACCTTCTCCCTTCTTGGCACTTTCTGGCGCTTTCGGACCTAAGTTGCACTTTTGGTCTCTTTTGGTCCCCTTTTGCTTACCGGCAAAGGAAGATGTGCGAAACTCATCTCAGGCCACTGAAACTCCTTGAATATCAGTACTAGGACTCAAAGGAAGGCTTTCTCACCACCTTGTCCCTTCTTGGCACTAACTGGCGCTTTCGGACCTAAGTTGCACTTTTGGTCTCTTTTGGTCCCCTTTTGCTTACCGGCAAAGGAAGACGTGCGAAATTTGTCTCAGGCTTCTGAAACAGCTTGAATATCACTCCTAGGAGTCAAAGGAAGGCTTTCTCACCACCTTCTCCCCTCTTGGCACTTTCTGGCGCTTTTGGACCCAAGTTCCAATTTTGGTCTCTATTGGTACCCTTTTGCTTACCGGCAAAGGAAGACGTGTGAAACTCGTCTTAGGCCACTGAATCTCCTTTAATATCATTACTAGTACTCAAAGGAAGGCTTTTACACCAGCTGCTCCCCTTTTGGCACTTTCTGGCGCTTTTGGACCCAAGTTCAAGTTTTGGTCTCTTTTAGTTCCCTTTTGCTTACTGGCAAAGGAACACGTGCGAAACTCGTCTCAGGCCATTGAAACTCCTTGAATATCACTCCTAGGACACAAAGGAAGGCTTTCTCACCACTATCTCCCCTTCTTGCACTTTCTGGCACCTTTAGACCCAACTTCCAGTTTTGGTTTCTTTTGGTCCCCTTTTGCTTACCAGGAAGGGAAGACGTGTGAAACTCGTCTCAGGCCACTGAAACTCCTGAAATATCAATACTAGGACTCAAAGGAAGGCTTTCACACCAGCTTCTCCCCGTTTGGCACTTTCTTGCACTTTTGGACCCAAGTTGCACTTTTGGTGTCTTTTGGTCCCCTTTTGCTTACCGGCAAATGAAAATGTGTTAAACTCGTCTCAGGCCACTGAAACTCCTTGAATATCAGTACTAGGACTCAAAGGAAGGCTTTCACACCAGCTTATCCCCTTTTAGCACTTTCTGGCACTTTTGGACCCAAGTTCTAATTTTGGTCTCTTTTTGCCCCCTTTTGCTTACTAGCAAAGGAAGACGTTCGAAACTCGTCTCAGGCCGCTAAAACTCCTTGAATATCATTCCTAGGACTCAGAGGAAGGCTTTCTCACCACCTTTTCCCCTCTTGCCACTTTCTGGTGCTTTTGGACCCAAGTTACACTTTTGGTCTCCTTTTGCTTACCGGCAAAGGAAGACGTGCGAAACTCGTCACAGGCCATTGAAACTCCATGAATATCTGTACTAGGGCTGAAAGGAAGGCTTTCACACCAGCTTCTCCCCTTCTGGCGCTTTTGGACCCAAGTTACACTTTTGGTGTCTTTTGGTCCCCTTTTGCTTACCGGCAAAGGAAGATGTGCGAAACTAATCTCAGGCCACTGAAACTCCTTGAATATCACTCCTAGCACTCAAAGGAAGGCTTTCACACCAGCTTCTCCCCTTTTGGCACTTTCTAGCGCTTTTGGACCCAAGTTGCAGTTTTGGTGTCTTTTGGTCCCCTTTTGCTTACCGGCAAAGGAAGATGTGCAAAACTAATATCAGGCCACTGAAACTCCTTGAATATAAGTACTAGGACTCAAAGGAAGGCTTTCACACCAGCTTATCCCCTTTTGGCACTTTCTGACACTTTTGGACCCAAGTTGCACTTTTGGTGTCTTTTGGTCCCCTTTTGCTTACCGGCAAATGAAGATGTGTGAAACTCGTCTCAGGCCACTGAAACTCCTTGAATATCAGTACTAGGACTCAAAGGAAGGCTTTCACACCAGCTTATCTACTTTTGGCACTTTCTGGCGCTTTTGGATCCAAGTTCCATTTTTTGGTCTCTGTTGGCCCCCTTTTGCTTACTGGCAAAGGAAGACGTGCGAAACTCATCTCAGGCCGCTGAAACTCGTTGAATATCACTCCTAGGACTCAAAGGAAGGCTTTCTCACCACCTTCTCCCCTCTTGGCACTTTCTGGAGCTTTTGGACCCAAGTTGCACTTTTGGTGTCTTTTGGTCTCCTTTTGCTTACCGGCAAAGGAAGACGTGCGAAACTCATCACAGGGCACTGAAACTCCTTAAATATCTGTACTAGGGCTGAAAGGAAGGCTTTCACACCAGCTTCTCCCCTTCTGGCACCTTCTGGCGCTTTTGGACCCAAGTTACACTTTTGGTGTCTTTTGGTCCCCTTTTGCTTACCGGCATAGGAAGATGTGCGAAACTAATCTCAGGCCACTGAAACTCCTTGAATATCACTCCTAGCACTCAAAGGAAGGCTTTCACACCAGCTTCTCCCCTTTTGGCACTTTCTAGCGCTTTTGGACCCAAGTTGCACTTTTGGTGTCTTTTGGTCCCCTTTTGCTTACCGGCAAAGGAAGATGTGCGAAACTAATCTTAGGCCACTGAAACTCCTTGAATATCACTCCTAGCACTCAAAGGAAGGCTTTCTCACCACCTTCTCCCCTTTGGCACTTTCTGGCACTTTTGGACCCAAGTTGCACTTTTGGTGTCTTTTGGTCCCCTTTTGCTTACCGGCAAATGAAGATGTGTGAAACTCGTCTCAGGCCACTGAAACTCCTTGAATATCAGTACTAGGACTCAAAGGAAGGCTTTCACACCAGCTTATCCCCTTTTGGCACTTTCTGGTGCTTTTGGATCCAAGTTCCATTTTTTGGTCTCTGTTGTCCCTCTTTTGCTTACTGGCAAAGGAAGATGTGCGAAACTCGTCTCAGGCCACTGAAACTCCTTGAATATCACTCCTCGGACTCAAAGGAAGGCTTTCTCACCACCTTCTCCCCTTTTGGCACTTCCTGGAGCTTTTGCACCCAATTTCCAGTTTTGGTCTCTTTTGGTCCCCGTTTGCTTACCGGCAAAAGAAGACGTGCGAAACTCGTCTCAAGCCACTGAAACTCCTTGAACATCACTCCTAGGACTCAAAGGAAGGCTTTCTCACCACCTTCTCCCCTTTGGCACTTTCTGGCGCTTTCGGACCCAAGTTCTAGTTTTGGTCTCTTTTGGTCCCTTTTTACTTACCGACAAAGGAAGACGTGCGAAACTTGTCTCAAGCCCCTGAAACTCCTTGAATATCACTCCTAGGACTCAAAGGAAGGCTTTCTCACCACCTTCTCCCCTTTTGGCACTTTCTGGGGCTTTTGGACCCAAGTTCCAGTTTTGGTCTCTTTTGGTCCCCTTTTGCTTACCAGCAAAGGAAGACGTGCGAAACTCGTCTTAGGCCATTGAAACTCCTTGAATATCACTACTAGGACTCAAAAGAAGGCTTTCTCACCACCTTCTCTCCTTCTGGCACTTTCTGGCGCTTTCGGACCCAAGTTGCACTTTTGGTGTCTTTTGGTCCCCTTTTGCTTACTGGCAAAGGAAGACGTGCGAAACTCATCTTCGGCCGCTGAAACTCGTTGAATATCACTCCTAGGACTCAAAGGAAGGCTTTCTCACCACCTTCTCCCCTCTTGGCACTTTCTGGAGCTTTTGGACCCAAGTTGCACTTTTGGTGTCTTTTGGTCTCCTTTTGCTTACCGGCAAAGGAAGACGTGCGAAACTCATCACAGGGCACTGAAACTCCTTGAATATCTGTACTAGGGCTGAAAGGAAGGCTTTCACACCAGCTTCTCCCCTTCTGGCACCTTCTGGCGCTTTTGGACCAAAGTTACACTTTTGGTGTCTTTTGGTCCCCTTTTGCTTACCGGCAAAGGTAGATGTGCGAAACTAATCTCAGGCCACTGAAACTCCTTGAATATCACTCCTAGCACTCAAAGGAAGGCTTTCACACCAGCTTCTCCCCTTTTGGCACTTTCTAGCGCTTTTGGACCCAAGTTGCACTTTTGGTGTCTTTTGGTCCCCTTTTGCTTACCGGCAAAGGAAGATGTGCGAAACTAATCTCAGGCCACTGAAACTCCTTGAATATCACTCCTAGCACTCAAAGGAAGGCTTTCACACCACCTTCTCCCCTTTGGCACTTTCTGGCACTTTCTGGCACTTTTGGACCCAAGTTGCACTTTTGGTGTCTTTTGGTCCCCTTTTGCTTACCGGCAAATGAAGATGTGTGAAACTCGTCTTAGGCCATTGAAACTCCTTGAATATCACTACTAGGACTAAAAAGAAGGCTTTCTCACCACCTTCTCTCCTTCTGGCACTTTCTGGCGGTTTCGGACCCAAGTTGCACTTTTGGTGTCTTTTGGTCCCCTTTTGCTTACCGGCAAATGAAGATGTGTGAAACTCGTCTCAGGCCACTGAAACTCCTTCAATATCAGTACTAGGACTCACAGGAAGGCTTTCACACCAGCTTATCCCCTTTTAGCACTTTCTGGCGCTTTTGGACCCAAGTTCTAATTTTGGTCTCTTTTTGCCCCCTTTTGCTTACTAGCAAAAGAAGACGTTCGAAACTCGTCTCAGGCCGCTAAAACTCCTTGAATATCATTCCTAGGACTCAGATGAAGGCTTTCTCACCACCTTTTCCCCTCTTGCCACTTTCTGGTGCTTTTGGACCCAAGTTCCACTGTTGGTCTCTTTTGGTCTCCTTTTGCTTACCGGCAAAGGAAGACGTGCGAAACTCGTCACAGGCCACTGAAACTCCTTGAATATCTGTACTAGGGCTGAAAGGAAGCCTTTCACACCAGCTTCTCCCTTTCAGGCACCTTCTGGCGTTTCAGACCGAAGTTTGAATTTTGGTCTCTTTTGGTCCCCTTTTGCTTACCGGCAAAGGAAGACGTGCGAAACTTGTCTCAGGCTTCTGAAACTGCTTGAATATCATTACTAGTACTCAAAGGAAGGCTTTCACACCAGCTTCTCACCTTTTGGCACTTTCTGGCGCTTTCGGACCCAAGTTGCACTTTTGGTGTCTTTTGGTCCCCTTTTGCTTACCAGCAAAGGAAGACGTTTGAAACTCGTCTTAGGCCACTGAAGATCCTTTAATATCATTACTAGTACTCAAAGGAAGGCTTTCACACCAGGTTTTCCCCTTTTGGCACTTTCTGGCGCTTTTGGACACAAGTTCAAGTTTTGGTCTCTTTTAGTCCCCTTTTGCTTACTGGCAAAGGAACACGTGCGAAACTCGTCTCAGGCCATTGAAACTCCTAGAATATCACTCCTAGGACTCAAAGGAAGGCTTTCTCACCACCTTCTCCCCTTTTGGCACTTTCTGGCACCTTTAGACCCAACTTCCAGTTTTGGTCTCTTTTGGTCCCCCTTTTGCTTACCGGGAAAGGAAGACGTGTGAAACTCGTCTCAGGCCACTGAAACTCCTTAAATACAAGTACTAGCACTCAAAGGAAGGTTTTCACACCAGCTTCTTCCCTTTTGGCACTTTCTGGCACTTTTGGACCAAGTTGCACTTTTGGTGTCTTTTGGTCCCCTTTTGCTTACCGGCAAATGAAGATGTGTGAAACTCATCTCAGGCCACTGAAACTCCTTGAATATCAGTACTAGGACTCAAAGGAAGGCTTTCACACCAGCTTATTCCCTTTTGGCACTTTCTGGCGCTTTTGGACCCAAGTTCCAGTTTTGGTCTCTTTTCGTACCCTTTTGCTTACCGGTAAAGGAAGACATGTGAAACTCGTCTCAGGACACTGAAG
The DNA here is from genome assembly GCF_003935025.1 of Abrus precatorius. Classification (NCBI taxonomy): domain Eukaryota; kingdom Viridiplantae; phylum Streptophyta; class Magnoliopsida; order Fabales; family Fabaceae; genus Abrus; species Abrus precatorius. The sequence continues at coordinate 15,869,063 of NW_020874292.1, forward strand.
CTCCTTTAATATCATTACTAGTTCTCAAAGGAAGGCTTTCTCACCACCTTCTCCCCTTCTTGCACTTTCTGGCACCTTTAGACCCAACTTCCAGTTCTGGTTTGTTTTGGTCCCCTTTTGCTTACTGGGAAAGGAAGACGTGTGAAACTCGTCTCAGGCCACTGAAACTCCTGAAATAATAATACTAGGACTCAAAGGAAGGCTTTCACACCAGCTTCTCCCCGTTTGGCACTTTCTGGCACTTTTGGACCCAAGTTGCACTTTTGGTGTCTTTTGGTTTCCTTTTGCTTACCGGCAAATGAAGATGTGTGAAACTCGTCTCAGGCCACTGAAACTCCTCGAATATCAGTACTAGGACTCAAAGGAAGGCTTTCACACCAGCTTATCCCCTTTTAGCACTTTCTGGCACTTTTGGACCCAAGTTCTAATTTTGGTCTCTTTTTGCCCCCTTTTGCTTACTAGCAAAGGAAGACGTTCGAAACTCGTCTCAGGCCGCTAAAACTCCTTGAATATCATTCCTACGACTCAGAGGAAGGCTTTCGCACCACCTTTCCCCTCTTGCCACTTTCTGCTGCTTTTGGAACCAAGTTCCACTTTTGGTCTCTTTTGGTCTCCTTTTGCTTACCGGCAAAGGAAGACGTGCGAAACTCGTCACAGGTCACTGAAACTCCTGAATATCTGTACTAGGGCTGAAAGGAAGGCTTTCACACCAGCTTCTCCCCTTCTGGCACCTTCTGGCGCTTTCGGACCCAAGTTCGAATTCTGGTCTCTTTTGGTCCCCTTTTGCTTACCGGCAAAGGAAGACGTGCGAAACTTGTCTCAGGCTTCTGAAACTGCTTGACTATCACTCCTAGGAGTCAAAGGAAGGCTTTCACACCAGCTTCTCCCCTTTGGCACTTTCTGGCACTTTTGGACCCAAGTTGCACTTTTGGTGTCTTTTGGTCTCCTTTTGCTTACCGGCAAAGGAAGACGTGCGAAACTCGTCTCAGGCCACTGAAACTCCTCGAATATCACTCCTAGGAGTCAAAGGAAGGCTTTCTCACCACCTTCTCCCCTCTTGGCACTTTCTGGCGCTTTTGGACCCTAGTTCCAATTTTGGTCTCTTTTGGTACCCTTTTGCTTACCGGCAAAGGAAGACGTGTGAAACTCGTCTTAGGCCACTGAAGCTCCTTTAATATCATTACTAGTACTCAAAGGAAGGCTTTCACACCAGCTTCTCCCCTTTTGGCACTTTCTGGCGCTTTTGGACCCAAGTTCAAGTTTTGGTCTCTTTTAGTCCCCTTTTGCTTACTGGCAAAGGAACACGTGCGAAACTCGTCTCAGGCCATTTAAACTCCTAGAATATCACTCCTAGGACTCAAAGGAAGGCTTTCTCACCACCTTCTCCCCTTTTGGCACTTTCTGGCACCTTTAGACCCAACTTCCAGTTTTGGTCTCTTTTGGTCCCCTTTTGCTTACCGGGAAAGGAAGACGTGTGAAACTCGTCTCAGGCCACTGAAACTCCTTAAATACAAGTACTAGCACTCAAAGGAAGGTTTTCACACCAGCTTCTCTACTATTGGCACTTTCTGGCGCTTTTGGACCAAGTTGCACTTTTGGTGTCTTTTGGTCCCCTTTTGCTTACCGGCAAAGGAAGACGTGTGAAACTTGTCTCAGGCCACTGAAACTCCTTGAATATCAGTACTAGGACTCAAAGGAAGGCTTTCACACAAACTTCTCCCCTTTTGGCACTTTCTGGCGCTTTCGGACCCAAGTTGCACTTTTGGTGTCTTTTGGTCCCCTTTTGCTTACCAGCAAAGGAAGACGTTTGAAACTCGTCTTAGGCCACTAAAGATCCTTTAATATCATTACTAGTACTCAAAGGAAGGCTTTCACACCAGCTTTTCCCCTTTTGGCACTTTCTGGCGCTTTTGGACACAAGTTCAAGTTTTGGTCTCTTTTAGTCCCCTTTTGCTTACTGGCAAAGGAACACGTGCGAAACTCGTCTCAGGCCATTGAAACTACTAGAATATCACTCCTAGGACTCAAAGGAAGGCTTTCTCACCACCTTCTCCCCTTTTGGCACTTTCTGGCACCTTTAGACCCAACTTCCAGTTTTGGTCTCTTTTGGTCCCCTTTTGCTTACCGGGAAAGGAAGACGTGTGAAACTCGTCTCAGGCCACTGAAACTCCTTAAATACCAGTACTAGCACTCAAAGGAAGGTTTTCACACCAGCTTCTTCCCTTTTGGCACTTTCTGGCACTTTTGGACCCAAGTTGCACTTTTGGTGTCTTTTGGTCCCCTTTTGCTTACCGGCAAATGAAGATGTGTGAAACTCATCTCAGGCCACTGAAACTCCTTGAATATCAGTACTAGGACTCAAAGGAAGGCTTTCACACCAGCTTATTCCCTTTTGGCACTTTCTGGCGCTTTTGGACCCAAGTTCCAGTTTTGGTCTCTTTTCGTACCCTTTTGCTTACCGGTAAAGGAAGACATGTGAAACTCGTCTCAGGACACTGAAGCTCCTTTAATATCATTACTAGTTCTCAAAGGAAGGCTTTCTCACCACCTTCTCCCCTTCTTGCACTTTCTGGCACCTTTAGACCCAACTTCCAGTTCTGGTTTCTTTTGGTCCCCTTTTGCTTACTGGGAAAGGAAGACGTGTGAAACTCGTCTCAGGCCACTGAAACTCCTGAAATAATAATACTAGGACTCAAAGGAAGGCTTTCACACCAGCTTCTCCCCGTTTGGCACTTTCTGGCACTTTTGGACCCAAGTTGCACTTTTGGTGTCTTTTGGTTTCCTTTTGCTTACTGGCAAATGAAGATGTGTGAAACTCGTCTCAGGCCACTGAAACTCCTCGAATATCAGTACTAGGACTCAAAGGAAGGCTTTCACACCAGCTTATCCCCTTTTAGCACTTTCTGGCACTTTTGGACCCAAGTTCTAATTTTGGTCTCTTTTTGCCCCCTTTTGCTTACTAGCAAAGGAAGACGTTCGAAACTCGTCTCAGGCCGCTAAAACTCCTTGAATATCATTCCTACGACTCAGAGGAAGGCTTTCGCACCACCTTTTCCCCTCTTGCCACTTTCTGCTGCTTTTGGAACCAAGTTCCACTTTTGGTCTCTTTTGGTCTCCTTTTGCTTACCGGCAAAGGAAGACGTGCGAAACTCGTCACAGGTCACTGAAACTCCTCGAATATCTGTACTAGGGCTGAAAGGAAGGCTTTCACACCAGCTTCTCCCCTTCTGGCACCTTCTGGCGCTTTCGGACCCAAGTTCGAATTCTGGTCTCTTTTGGTCCCCTTCTGCTTACCGGCAAAGGAAGACGTGCGAAACTTGTCTCAGGCTTCTGAAACTGCTTGACTATCACTCCTAGGAGTCAAAGGAAGGCTTTCACACCAGCTTCTCCCCGTTTGGCACTTTCTGGCACTTTTGGACCCAAGTTGCACTTTTGGTGTCTTTTGGTTTCCTTTTGCTTACCGGCAAATGAAGATGTGTGAAACTCGTCTCAGGCCACTGAAACTCCTCGAATATCACTCCTAGGAGTCAAAGGAAGGCTTTCTCACCACCTTCTCCCCTCTTGGCACTTTCTGGCGCTTTTGGACCCAAGTTCCAATTTTGGTCTCTTTTGGTACCCTTTTGCTTACCGGCAAAGGAAGACGTGTGAAACTCGTCTTAGGCCACTGAAGCTCCTTTAATATCATTACTAGTACTCAAAGGAAGGCTTTCACACCAGCTTCTCCCCTTTTGGCACTTTCTGGCGCTTTTGGACCCAAGTTCAAGTTTTGGTCTCTTTTAGTCCCCTTTTGCTTACTGGCAAAGGAACACGTGCGAAACTCGTCTCAGGCCATTTAAACTCCTAGAATATCACTCCTAGGACTCAAAGGAAGGCTTTCTCACCACCTTCTCCCCTTTTGGCACTTTCTGGCACCTTTAGACCAAACTTCCAATTTTGGTCTCTTTTGGTCCCCTTTTGCTTACCGGGAAAGGAAGACGTGTGAAACTCGTCTCAGGCCACTGAAACTCCTTAAATACAAGTACTAGCACTCAAAGGAAGGTTTTCACACCAGCTTCTCTACTATTGGCACTTTCTGGCGCTTTTGGACCAAGTTGCACTTTTGATGTCTTTTGGTCCCCTTTTGCTTACCGGCAAAGGAAGACGTGTGAAACTTGTCTCAGGCCACTGAAACTCCTTGAATATCAGTACTAGGACTCAAAGGAAGGCTTTCACACAAACTTCTCCCCTTTTGGCACTTTCTGGCGCTTTCGGACCCAAGTTGCACTTTTGGTGTCTTTTCGTCCCCTTTTGCTTACTGGCAAAGGAAAATGTGCGAAACTCATCTCAGGCCATTTAAACTCCTAGAATATCACTCCTAGGACTCAAAGGAAGGCTTTCTCACCACCTTCTCCCCTTTTGGCACTTTCTGGCACCTTTAGACCAAACTTCCAATTTTGGTCTCTTTTGGTCCCCCTTTTGCTTACCGGGAAAGGAAGACGTGTGAAACTCGTCTCAGGCCACTGAAACTCCTTAAATACAAGTACTAGCACTCAAAGGAAGGTTTTCACACCAGCTTCTCTACTATTGGCACTTTCTGGCGCTTTTGGACCAAGTTGCACTTTTGATGTCTTTTGGTCCCCTTTTGCTTACCGGCAAAGGAAGACGTGTGAAACTTGTCTCAGGCCACTGAAACTCCTTGAATATCAGTACTAGGACTCAAAGGAAGGCTTTCACACAAACTTCTCCCCTTTTGGCACTTTCTGGCGCTTTCGGACCCAAGTTGCACTTTTGGTGTCTTTTCGTCCCCTTTTGCTTACTGGCAAAGGAAAATGTGCGAAACTCATCTCAGGCCACTGAAACTCCTTGAATATCAGTACTAGGACTCAAAGGAAGGCTTTCACACCAGCTTTTCCCCTTTTGGCACTTTCTGGCGCTTTTGGATCCAAGTTCTATTTTTTGGTCTCTGTTGGCCCCCTTTTGCTTACTGGCAAAGGAAGACGTGCGAAACTCATCTCAGACCGCTGAAACTCCTTGAATATCACTCCTAAGACTCAAAGGAAGGCTTTCTCACCACCTTCTCCCCTCTTGGCACTTTCTGGAGCTTTTGGACCCAAGTTGCACTTTTTGTCTCTTTTGGTCCCCTTTTGCTTACCGGCAAAGAAAAACGTGCGAAACTCGTCTTTGGCCACTGAAACTCCTTGAATATCACTCCTAGGAGTCAAAGGAAGGCTTTCTCACCACCTTCTCCCTTCTTGGCACTTTCTGGCGCTTTCGGACCTAAGTTGCACTTTTGGTCTCTTCTGGTCCCCTTTTGCTTACCGGCAAAGGAAGATGTGCGAAACTCGTCTCAGGCCACTGAAACTCCTTCAATATTAGTACTAGGACTCAAAGGAAGGCTTTCACACCAGCTTATCCCCTTTTGCCACTTTCTGGCGCTTTTGGACCCAAGTTCCAGTTTATGTCTCTTTTGGTACCCTTTTGCTTACCGGCAAAGGAAGACGTGTGAAACTTGTCTCAGGCCACTGAAGCTCCTTTAATATCATTACTAGTTCTCAAAGGAAGGCTTTCACACCAGCTTCTCCCCTTTTGGCACTTTCTGGCGCTTTTGGACCCAAGTTCCAGTTTTGGTCTCTTTTAGTCCCCTTTTGCTTACCGGCAAAGGAAGACGTGTGAAACTCGTCTCAGGCCATTGAAACTCCTTGAATATCACTCCTAGGACACAAAGGAAGGCTTTCTCACCACCTTCTCCCCTTCTTGCACTTTCTGGCACCTTTAGACCCAACTTCCAGTTTTGGTTTCTTTTGGTCCCCTTTTGCTTACCGGGAAAGGAAGACGTGTGAAACTCGTCTCAGGCCACTGAAACTCCTAAAATATCAATACTAGGACTCAAAGGAAGGCTTTCACACCAGCTTCTCCCCTTTTGGCACTTTTGGACCCAAGTTGCACTTTTGGTGTCTTTTGGTCCCCTTTTGCTTACCGGCAAATGAAGATGTGTGAAACTCGTCTCAGGCAACTGAAACTCTTTGAATATCAGTACTAGGACTCAAAGGAAGGCTTTTACACCAGCTTATTCCCTTTTAGCACTTTTTGGCGCTTTTGGAGCTAAGTTCTAAATTTGGTCTCTTTTTGCCCCCTTTTGCTTACTAGGAAAGGAAGACGTTCGAAACTAGTCTCAGGCCGCTGAAACTCCTTGAATATCATTCCTAGGACTCAGAGGAAGGCTTTCTCACCACCTTTTCCCCACTTGCCACTTTCTGGCGCTTTTGGACCCAAGTTCCACTTTTGGTCTCTTTTGGTCTCCTTTTGCTTACCGGCAAAGGAAGACGTGCGAAACTCGTCACAGGCCACTGAAACTCCTTGAATATCTGTACTAGGGCTGAAAGGAAGGCTTTCACACCAGCTTCTCCCCTTCTAGCACCTTCTGGCGCTTTCGGACCCAAGTTCGAATTTTGGTCTCTTTTGGTCCCCTTTTCCTTACCGGCAAAGGAAAAGGTGCGAAACTTGTCTAAGGCTTCTGAAACTCCTTTAATATCACTCCTAGGAGTCAAAGGAAGGCTTTCTCATCACCTTCTCCCCTCTTGGCACTTTCTGGCGCTTTTGGACCCAAGTTCCAATTTTGGTCTCTTTTGGTCCCCTTTTGCTTACCGGCAATGGAAGATGTGCGAAACTCGTCTCAGGGCACTGAAACTCCTTGAATATCAGTACTAGGACTCAAAGGAAGGCTTTCACACCAGCTTATTGATGAATCCACTTTTTATTATATTTTTACTTGCCTTTTTGGTGCTCTTGGATAGAAAAAATGGACTTAGATAGTGAAAATAATATAGAAATCACATTTTGAGTAAATATCATAGGTTTATTAATTTTTGGTTAATTTGCATTTAATTATATAGATATAGATTGCAATTTTAATTATCTTGATAATTTTGCAGAGTGCCCAAGTTAAATTTGAGAAATCTTGGTCTTTGGATGAAAGTTGCCCCCAAAGTACCCACTTTTAGGAGCAAAAGTGGCAACTACAGCAAGTCTGGGCATTAAAAATTCCAAAGTAGCCACTTTCAAGACCAAAAGTGACAACTCCAGAAGCTCCAGGGACGCTAAATTGGAAGCATGATACGCGTGGCTACTATTGGCTCTCAAAGTAACCACGCGCACCAAAGTAGCTACTATCAAGCCCAAAAGTGACAACTCCAGAAGCTCCAGGGACGCTAATTTTGAAGCCTTCCTGCGCGTGGCTACTATGGGCTCTCAAAGTAACCACGCGCACCAAAGTAGCTACTTTCAGCACAAATAGTGGCAACTCCAGAGAAGCGGCAATCCTTCCATCCTGCGCGTGGACACTTTCAAGGCCCAAAGTGGACACTTTCAAAGGCAAAAGTGGACACTTTGGTGACATGTCATCCACTATAAATAGATTTTAGGAATTAGGGTACGGAACTTTTGACACTTTACACAATTTTTCTTTGCCAAATTGGGATAATTTCTTACGACATTGGAGTCTTGGGTGACAGCCAAGGGTCCTCTATAGGTTTTAATTTCCAATTTCTCTTTTGATTGTTGTTGAATTTACATTAATGATGTTTACGTTCTTGCATTTCTTTCTCTCTTTTGTGAAGCCCATCCACATGGAGGGCTAAACTTCCTTGTAATTCCTAGTCAATGCACATGAATCTTGAATTCTTGGGATTAATTGCAATACAAATCTTTCTTTTCTTGAATTTATTAACCCCAATCTCTGAATGAAATTGAATTTGCATGAAGGGAACATTGCTTAATGAACCCTAATTTACCTAAAGAAATTCTAATTCAAAATTGCTTAATTTTGGTTAATCCTTGAGGTTGCTTAATCTTAGGGATAGAGATTGGAGCCCATTAAGATGCTTAATTTTAATTGGGATGTTAAAGTTAGTCTTCGCTTGTTAGATTAACTTAATTTAAGGGAAAGAAAGGGGATTATTGAATCATTTGGAAGAATAATGATAGAACTCATTGCTTGACTAGGGATTACTCATTTTAATTGATTGAATTTCATTAAATTTACATTTCGTTCTTGATTAAAACCCGGAAATTGACAAACCTCCCCCCAATTTACTTGCTTTAAAATACATGTTTACACTTGTTCGATGTATGTTCCCAACCAAAAATTCCTTAGAGACGACCTAGGATAACACCCTAGTACTGCATTCATTTCTTTGCATATTTGATGAGGATTAACGACAATCTTTTGCATGACGAGTAGTAAAATATCGTTTCATCACTTATCCCCTCTTGGCACTTTCTGGCGCTTTTGGACCCAAGTTCCAGTTTTTGTCTCTTTTGGTACCCTTTTGCTTACCGGCAAAGGAAGACGTGTGAAACTCGTCTCAGGCCACTGAAGCTCCTTTAATATCATTACTAGTTCTCAAAGGAAGGCTTTCTCACAACCTTCTCCCCTCTTGCCACTTTCTGGCGCTTTTGGACCCAAGTTCCACTTTTGGTCTCTTTTGGTCCCCTTTTGCTTACCGGCAAAAGAAGACGTGCGAAACTCGTCTCAGGCCACTGAAACTCCTTGAATATCAGTACTAGGACTCAAAGGGAGGCTTTCACACCAGCTTCTCCCCTTTTGGCACTTTCTGGCGCTGTTGGACCCAAGTTCAAGTTTTGGTCTCTTTTGGTCCCCTCTTGCTTACCGGCAAAGGAAGACGTGCAAAAGTCGTCTCAACCCACTGAAACTCCTTGAATATCTGTACTAGGGCTCAAAGGAAGACTTTCACACCAGCTTCTCCCGTTCTGGCTCTTTCTAGCGCTTTTGGACCCAAGTTTCAGTTTTGGTCTCTTTTGGTCCCCTTTTACTTACAGGCAAAGAAAGGCGTGCAAAAATCGTCTTAGGCAATTGAAACTCTTTGAATATCAGTACTAGGGCTCAACGGAAGGCTTTTACACCATTTTCTCTCCTTTTGTCACTTTCTGGTGCTTTTGGACCCAAGTTCCAGTTTTGGTCTCTTTTGGTCCCCTCTTGCTTACCGGCAAAGGAACACGTGCAAAACTCATCTCAGGCCACTGAAACTCCTTGAATATCAGTACTAGGATTTAAAAATAGGCTTTCACACCAGCTTCCCCCCTTTTGGCACTTTCTGGCGCTTTTGGACCCAAGTTCCCAAGTTCCAGTTTTGGTCCCTTTTTGCTTACCGACAAAGGAAGACGTGCGAAACTCGTCTCTGGCCACTGAAACCCATTGAATATAACTCCTAGGACTCAAAGGAAGGCTTTGCCACCACCTTCTCCCCTCTTGGCACTTTCTGGCGCTTTTGGACCCAAGTTCAAGTTTTGGTCTCTTTTGGTCCCCTTTTGCTTACCGACAAAGGAATACGCGCGAAACTCGTCTTAGGCGACTGAAACTCCTTGAATATCAGTACTAGGACTCAAAGGGAGGCTTTCACACCAGCTTCTCCACTTTTGGCACTTTCTGGCGCTATTGGACCCACGTTCAAATTTTGGTCTCTTTTGGTCCCCTCTTGATTACCGGCAAAGGAAGATGTGCAAAAGTCGTCTCAGCCCACTGAAACTCCTTGAATATCTGTACTAGGGCTCAAAGGAAGACTTTCACACCAGCTTCTCCCGTTCTGGCGCTTTTGGACCCAAGTTCCAGTTTTGGTCTCTTTTGGTACCCTTTTGCTTACCGGCAAAGGAAGACGTGTGAAACTCGTCTCAGGCCACTGAAGCTCCTTTAATATCATTACTAGTTCTCAAAGGAAGGCTTTCACACCAGCTTCCCCACTTTTCGCACTTTCTGGCGCTGTTGGACCCAAGTTTTAGTTTTGGTCTCTTTTGGTCCCCTCTTGCTTACCGGCAAAGGAAGATGTGCAAAAGTCGTCTCAGCCCACTGAAACTCCTTGAATATCTGTACTAGGGCTCAAAGGAAGACTTTCACACCAGCTTCTCCCGTTCTGGCTCTTTCTGGCGCTTTGGGACCCAAGTTCCAGTTTTGGTCTCTTTTGGTCCCCTTTTGCTTACCGGCAAAGAAACACGTGCAAAACTTATCTCAGGCCACTGAAACTCCTTGAATATCAATACTAGGACTCAATGGAAGTATTTCACACCCGCTTCTGCACTTTTGGCACTTTCTGGCGCTGTTGGACCCCAGTTCCAGTTTTGGTCTCTTTTGGTCCCCTTTTGCATACCGACAAAGGAAGACGTGCGAAACTCGTCTCAGGCCACTGGAACTCCTTGAATATCAGTACTAGGGCTCAAAGGGAGGCTTCAACACCAGCTTCTCCCCTTTTGGCACTTTCTGGCGCTATTGGACCCAAGTTCAAGTTTTGGTCTCTTTTGGTCTCCTCTTGCTTACCGGCAAAGGAACACGTGCGAAACTCGTCTTAGGCCACTGAAACTCCTTGAATATCACTCCTAGGAGTCAAAGGAAGGCTTTGTCACCACCTTCTCCCCTGCTGGCTATTTCTGGCGCTTTTGGACCCTAGTTCATGTTTTGGTCCTTTTTGGTCCCCTATTGCTTACTGGCAAAGGAACACATGCAAAACTTATCTCAGTCCACTAAAACTCCTTGAATATCAATACTAGGACTCAATGGAAGTATTTCACACCAGCTTTGCCACTTTTGGTACTTTCTGGCGCTTTTGGACCCCAGTTCCAATTTTGGTCTCTTTTGGTCCCCTCTTGATTACCGGCAAAGGAAGATGTGCAAAAGTCGTCTCAGCACACTGAAACTCCTTGAATATCTATACTAGGGCTCAAAGGAAGACTTTCACACCAGCTTCTCCCGTTCTGGCTCTTTCTGGCGCTTTTGGACGCAGGTTCCAGTTTTGGCCTCTTTTGGTCCCCTTTTGCTTAACGGCAAAGGAGGACGTGGGAAACTCGTCTCAGGCCACTGAAACTCCTTGATTATCACTCCTAGGACTCAAAGGAAGGCTTTCTCACCAGCTTCTCCCGTTCTGGCACTTTCTGGTACCTTTAGACCCAAGTTCCAGTTTTGGTCTCTTTTGTTCCCCTTTTGCTTACCGACAAAAGAAGACGTGCGAAACACGTCTCAGGCCACTAAAACTCCTTGAATATCAGTCCTAGGACTCAAAGGAAGGCTTTCACACTAGCTTCTTCTGTTTTGGCACTTTTTGGCGCTATTGGACTCAAGTTCAAGTTTTGGTCTCTTTTGGTCCACTCTTGCTTACCGGTAAAGGAAGACGTGCAAAAGTCGTCTCAAGCCACTGAAACTCCTTGAATATCACTACTAAGAGTCAAAGGAAGGCTTTCTCACCACCTTCTCCCCTCTTGGCACTTTCTGGCGCTTTTGGACCCAAGTTCAAGTTTTGGTCTCTTCTGGTCCCCTATTGCTTACCGGCAAAGGGAGACGTGCGAAACTCGTCTCAGGCCACTGAAACTCCTTGAATATCAGTACTAGGACTCAAAGGGAGGCTTTCACACCAGCTTCTTTCGTTCTGGCTCTTTCTGGCGCTTTTGGACCCAAGTTTTCAGTTTTGGTCTCTTTTGGTCCCTTTTTGCTTACAGGCAAAGAAAGACGTGCGAAATTCGTCTTAGGCAACTGAAACTCCTTGAATATCACTCCTAGGAGTCAAAGGAAGGCTTTCTCACCACCTTCTCGCCTCTTGGCACTTTCTGGCGCTTTTGGACCCAAGTTCAAGTTTTGGTCTCTTTTGGTCCCCTATTGCTTACCGGCAAAGGGAGACGTGCGAAACTCGTCTCAGGCCACTGAAACTCCTTGAATATCAGTACTAGGGCTCAACGGAAGGCTTTTACACCAGTTTCTCTCCTTCTGGCACTTTCTGCCGCTTTTGGACCCAAGTTCCAGTTTTGGTCTCGTTTGGTCCCCTCTTGCTTACCGGCCAAGGAAGACATGCAAAACTATTCTCAGGCCACTGAAACTCATTGAATATCAGTACTAGGACTCAAAGGAAGGCTTTTACACCAGCTTCTCCCCTTCTGTCACATTCTGGCACCTTTAGACCCAATTTCCAGCTTTGGTCTCTTTTGGTCCCGTTTTGCTTACCGGCAAAAGAAGACGTGCGAAACTCGTCTCAGGCCACTGAAACTACTTTAATATCAATACTCGGACTCAAAGGGAGGCTTTCACACCAGCTTCTCCCCTTCTGGCACTTTCTGGCGCTTTTGGACCCATGTTCCAGTTTTGGTCTCTTTTGGTCCCCTTTTGCTTATCGGCAAAGGAAGACGTGCAAAACTCGTCTCAGGCCACTTAAACTCCTTGAATATAACTCCTAGGACTCAAAGGAAGGCTTTCACACCACCTTCTCCCCTTCAGGCACTTTCTAGCACCTTTAGACCCAAGTTCCAGTTCTGGTCTCTTGTGGTCCCTTTTTGCTTACAGGCAAAGGAAGACATGCGAAACTCGTCTCAGGCCACTGAAAGTCGTTAAATATCACTCCTAGGACTCAAAGGAAGGCTTTCACACCACCTTCTCCCCTTCTGACACTTTCTGGAACCTTTAGACCCGAGTTCCAGTTTTGGTCTCTTTTGGTCCCCCTTTGCTTACCGGCAAAAGAAGACGTGCGAAACTCGTCTTAGGTCACTGAAACTCCTTGAATATCAGTACATGGACTCAAAGGAATGCTTTCACACCAGCTTCTCCCGTTCTGACACTTTTTGGCGCTTTTGGACCTAAGTTCCAGTTTTGGTCTCTTTTGGTCCCCCTTTGCTTACCGGCAAAGACAGAGGTGCGAAATTTCTCTCAAGCTACTGAAACTCGTTGAATATCACTCCAAGGACTCAAAGGAAGGCTTTCGCACCACCTTCTCCTATTTTTACTGATATTTTAGCATAATTCTAGCTCATTTAATAAGAAAAATATATGAAGCAGAAAAACTCAGTAAAAGAGAATGATTGAAAGTTTTAATTCAATTTGTAGTTATTTTCGCATTTGTAGAATTTATACTTCGTTCTTAAGGAATTTATCTTGTTTTGAAGGAATAAGCTGAGCAAAAGTCATGGAAATGGAGAATCAATGGGAAGGGAGAGGAAGAATGGCAATGCTGGACTCCAAAATACAAGAATTATGGGTTGCAGCCTAGGCGTGATCACTATTGTTAGTGAAAGTGAGCGTTGCCAGTGTGCGTTATCACTTTCGCCAAGTGAACGTTCCAGAGAGACTTCATTCCTGATGAGCTGCGCGTTGTCACTTTTGCCAACAAAAGTGAGCGTTCCAGGGGCACTTGTATCAGGACAGCTTGCGCGTGGTTACTATTACTCACGAAAGTGATCACGCGCAGCCCTTGACCTCCTTCGTTGCCACTATTATGAACAAAAGTGAATGTTCCAGAGAAGCCTTCAACTCTGCAAGTTGCGCGTGGTTACTCTTGCTCTTGAAAGTGAACACGCACACGACATAAAGCTTCTGCGTGGTTACTCTTGTGAAGAAAAGTGACAACGCGCAGAACTGGGTTTCTATAAATACATGATTGAAGCGCGAAACTGGGATCTTTTTGCTCATTTTCTGTTTTGTTAGTTAGAGTCTCGTTGAGAGAGAGTGGAGAGAAGATTGGGGTCGAAGCTTGAAGCTCCAAGAAGAGGGATCGGATTGGAGCTCGTGGCCATGGCTGCTCTGCATTCTTCTTCATCTTCTTCTTCTTTCTCTATTTTTGTTGCAATGTGTGCTTAATTTCCCATAGTTAGGGGTTTATGGAACTCGAATTGATGTATTGATTCGACTTTATCTTCTGAACTTTAAGTTCTTGGATTAATTGAGTTGTTAATTCTGCTTTTCATGCAATCTCTGAATGGAAATTCATTTGATTAATCAAGAGGAATCTTTACCAATGGGAATTGGATTGTTTGCTCCGATCTGAATTGGCAACCAGAGTTTAGGGATTTCTTAGGGATAAGGAGACCTAATTCTGCAATCTTATAGTTCTAATTCTTAATGCAACCTGAAATTGAATCTCACCTAAGGGATTAGGGAGGTTTAGTGGATTGTTAGGGTCAATGAGTTAAGGAATTAACCTTTGGCTAGATATATGTGAAACTGATTGTCAATTATTCAATTGCTTGAATGTTCAGAGGATTTAATTGGATTGATATTGATATTCTTGTGAAGTAAATTCCTAACTATCCTTCATTGCTATTTCATTTCATCACAAATCTTATACTCTGTTTCTCTGCAAGTTCTTTGCTTTAATTGCTTTGGTTTATTGCTGTTATATGTTACAAATCTCCTTCAAAAATTCGTATGGCTCAAATGGTTATAATTCTGTGAAGTGGTACTTGAAACCTAAATTCCCTGTGGAGACGATATTCTGATCTTAAATTTACTCATCACTTGCTGCAATCCTAGTGCACTTGCTAGTGTTAGATTGCGAACAACAAGTTTTTGGCGCCATTGCCGGGGAAATTAGAGTTTCAATATCATTAGTAACATAAGAATAGCTAGATTGAGTATTTTGTTCTCTGAATTTCTGCAGTAGTAATCCGTAGTTAGACATTTTGTCCATTCTGCATAATTCTGCAACTTTTTAACTTGTGTTTCAATTACTTTTACTGATAATTACTGCATAATTTTCGTGGTGCAGTTTTAAATACTAACTTGTAGTTTACTTTTGCTTCATTTTGAATTGTATATGCGTGGCAAAAACAAAAACAAATCAACTCTAGTCTTTGATCCTGACATAGACATAACCTTAAGAAGATTGAGAAAAGAGTCTAGAGCAGAAAAAGCCATAGGGAGTGATAGTGAGTTAGAAGTTGTCCATTCTCCAGAATCTCAGAGTAATCCTAGAGTGAAAAGAACACCTACATCTTTGAGACAACTAAATTCAGAAATATAGATGGCAGAACAGAACAGATTTAGAACATTAGGGGACTATGCTATTCCTAACATGCAAGGTTTTAACTCTTCTATAATCAGGCCAACTATTCAAGCCAACCATTTTGAGATTAAACCTGCTTTATTACACTTAGTCCAACAAGATCAGTTTTCTGGTGGAAATTCTGATGATCCTAACTTACATATTTCAAATTTTCTACAGCTATGTGACACCATAAGAATAAATGGGGTTAGTGAAGAAGCAATCAGACTGAGACTATTTCCTTTTTCCTTGAGAGATAGAGCAAAATGCTGGTTACAAGCTCAACCACAAGGAAGCATCACAACCTGGACAGAACTTGTGAATAAGTTTTTAACCAAGTACTTCCCTCCATCCAAAGCTGCTAAGCTGAGAGGAGAAATTACATCCTTTGTGCAGCAAGAAGGAGAATCATTGTATGAAGCTTGGGAAAGATACAAAGAATTGCTAAGAAGGTGTCCACATCATTGTATTCCAGATTGGATGCAATTGGAAACTTTTTATAATGGGATGAATGCAGTAACAAGAACAATGGTTGATGCTGCTGCTGGAGGTTCATTAAATACAAAGTCCTTAGAAGAAGCTCAAAGGATTATTGACATGATGGCATCTTCAATGTATCAGAATTCAAACTCAAGGAATCAAGGAAGAAACTCTGGTCATGAAGCTAAAGTTATGGAAACTTTTCTTGCACAAAATCAGCTACAAAATCAAATGTTTTCAGAACAATTAGCTGCCTTAACACAACAAATCAACAATCTGCAAACAGGGAGTATGCCTACCAGTCAGCTAAGTTGTGATTTTTGTGGAGGAAACCATGCAAATGGTGCATGTGAGGCATCCACAAGTGAACCACAAGAGCAAGTGAATTATATGAATAATTTTCAGAGACAACAGCCATCATATCCCCCTGGATTTCAATTTTCGAATAATAGAACTCAGCAGTATTCTAATTGGAATAATCAATATTCTGCTGCAAAGAATTCTAACTCAAATTTGCCTTTTTCTAATGCAGGTCCAGCAACACAACAGCCTTATTTTCAGAGGAATTCATCCACTCAACCTCAAGGAAATCAGAAATTTTCCAGACCTATGAATGAGAGGTTGACTGAGATGGAAGAGACTATGCTGCAATTCATGAAGGTGACTCAAACAAGTTTCAAAAACCAAGAAGCCTCCATGAAAAAACTAGAAACACAGATCGGACAATTAGCTGAACAATTATCCAGCAGGGATGAAGGAAGATTTCCAAGCAATACAGTAGTCAATCCTAAAGAGCAATGTCAAGCCATAACTACAAGGAGTGGAGCTGTAGTTGCAAGCCCTAAACCAGCAGAAAAGAAAGTGAATGATGTAGTAGAAAGAAATATTGAACAAGATCTGCAACAAGGAAATTTTAAGCTATTGAAGAAAGACCATTCAGAAGAAAATGAAAAAGTTCCCATGAATTCTGAAAGGAAAACCAAAAAGCAACTCTTTGAAGAAGCTTGTAAGCCAATAGACCCAAAAAAATACAAGAGGCTGCCTTATCCTCAAAGAGTCCAAAATTCTAAACAAGAGGAATAATTTGAAAGGTTTATGAATGTCTTTAAGAAATTACAAATTAACATTCCTTTTGCAGAAGCTTTGGAGCAAATGCCTTCATATGCAAAGTTCATGAAAGAACTACTTTCCAGAAAAAGGAAGCTAGAGCATGACAAAACAGTACCTTTGACAGAGGAGTGCAGTGCCATTCTCAAAAGAAAGCTTCCTCAAAAGTTGAAAGATCCTGGATCATTTAGCATTCCTTGTGAAATAGGAAACTGCACTGTGGGAAGAGCATTGTGTGACTTGGGAGCAAGCATAAATCTGATGCCATTAGCTGTTCTGCAGAAACTTGGAATAGAGGAAGTGAAGCCTACCAATATTACACTGCAGCTAGCTGATAGATCATACACTTATCCATATGGAGTTGTTGAAGATTTATTAGTTAAAGTTGATAAGTTCATTTTTCCTGCAGATTTTGTAATTCTGGACATGGAGGTGGATTCTAACATTCCTTTGATCCTAGGGAGGCCATTTCTTGCAACTGGAAGAGCTTTAATAGATGTGCAAAAAGGTGAACTTATGCTTCGAGTTCAAGATGAGAAGGTAATATTTAATGTGTTTGAAGCTTTAAAATATCCAGTTGAAGATAATACATGTATGAAGATAGATATACTGGATACTTTCATTACACAACACCATATGAAAGATTTTGATGAAACTGCTATGTTAGAAGAGATAATATCTGCAGGGAATGACAAATCTGAAACTCTGAATGAAGAAGATATCATGGAAGTGCAGCAGCAACTAGAAGCTCTGCCAATTCAAAAACCTGCAGAAAATATAGTGAAAGAAGAGCTGAAAAAGGATGCTAAAGAAGAAGAAAAGCAAAGGTTAGAACTGAAACAACTCCCTTCACACTTGCGGTATGCATTTATGGATGAGAATCATGAAATCCAGTCATCATCAACAATGAACTTAAGGAAGAACAAGAGGAAAACTTGCTCAGAATTTTGAGAGAACACAAATCTGTAATTGGCTGGAGTATTGCAGACCTGAAAGGTATAAATCCTTCATTTTGTAAGCACAGAATTTTATTTGAAGAGAATTTCAAACCTGTTGTGCAGCCACAAAGGAGGTTAAACCCAGCCATGAAAGAGGTAGTTAAAAAAGAGGTCATAAAGCTGTTAGATGCAGGAATAATATACCCTATTTCTGACAGCAATTGGGTAAGTCCAATCCAAGTTGTTCCAAAGAAAGGTGGTATGACAGTTGTACCTAATGAAAAGAATGAACTTGTCCCTACTAGGACTGTGACTGGATGGAGAATGTGCATAGACTATAGAAAATTAAATGATGCAACTAGAAAAGACCATTTTCCACTACCATTTGCAGATCAAATGTTAGAAAGACTTGCTGGACATTCATTTTATTGTTTTCTTGATGGGTATTCAGGATATAATCAAATAGCTGTAGATCCTTTAGATCAAGAGAAAACTGCATTTACATGTCCATTTGGAGTCTTTGCATATAGGAGAATGCCATTTGGTTTGTGTAATGCCCCTGCCACTTTCCAAAGATGCATGCTTTCTATTTTTTCTGATATGGTAGAAAACATCATAGAAGTGTTCATGGACGATTTCTCCGTTTTTGGTGATTCTTTTGATGATTGTTTAGCTAATCTATCCACTGTTTTGCAGAGATGTCAAGATACTAACCTTGTGTTAATTGGGAGAAGTGCCATTTCATGGTACAAGAAGGCATTGTCCTTGGTCATAAAATTTCAGAGAAAGGAATGGAGGTGGACCAAGCTAAAATAGAAGTCATTAGTAAATTGCCTCCACCTGTCAATGTTAAGGGAGTTAGAAGTTTTCTAGGACATGCTGGTTTTTATAGAAGATTCATAAAAGATTTTTCCAAGATTGCTAAACCCTTGAGTAATTTACTTGTAAAAGATGCAGATTTCATATTTGATGATAATTGTTTGCATGCATTTTCTGTTTTAAAAGAGAAACTGATTTCTGCACCTATTCTTGCAAAACCAGATTGGAAATTACCTTTTGAACTCATGTGTGATGCAAGTGATAGTGTAGTGGGTGCTGTTTTAGGACAGAGGAAAGATAGGAAATTACATGCTATCTATTATTCAAGCAAAGTGTTAAATCCTGCACAAGTGAATTACACAACAACAGAAAAAGAACTTTTAGCTATTGTACATGCTTTTGATAAGTTCAGATCATATTTAATGGGTTCAAAAGTGATTGTATACACTGATCATGCTGCTCTTAAATATCTTTTGACAAAACAGGATGCAAAGCCCAGATTATTAAGATGGATTCTACTCCTCCAAGAATTTGAGCTAGAGATCAAAGACAAAAAAGGGAAAGAAAACAGTGTTGCTGACCACTTGTCAAGATTACCACTTGAAGTCATACCATTTGGAGTGGAACAAATTAAAGAAGAATTTCCAGATGAAAGCCTATTCAAGATTGAATCATAGCCCTGGTTTGCTGATATAGCCAACTTTAAAGCTACACACCATGTTCCAAATTGGATGAATTGGCAGTAGAGAAAAAAATTCTTCCATGATAGCAAATATTATGTTTGGGAAGATCCACTACTGTTCAAAATTGGAATAGATGGATTGCTGAGAAGGTGTATACCAGAGGAAGAGCAGCAAGATGTTTTGTGGCATTGCCACAGTTCAGAATATGGAAGACATCATGGAAGTTCAAGAACAGCAGCAAAAGTTTTGCAATCTGGTCTTTTCTGGCCAACTTTGTTCAAAGATGCTAAGAACTATGTGGAAAGGTGCGATAGATGCCAAAGAATGGGGAATATATCTAGAAAACATGAGATGCCATTACAAAATATACTTGAAGTAGAATTGTTTGACATGTGGGGAATAGACTTCATGGGTCCTTTCCCTACCTCATTCTCGAATGAGTACATGCTTGTAGCAGTGGACTATGTGTCCAAATGGGTGGAAGCAATTCCTGCCAGAACCAATGATGCTAAGACTGTTATTGCATTTATCAAAAAGAACATTTTTTCAAGATTTGGAGTGCCCAGAATTCTGATAAGTGATGGAGGAAGCCATTTCTGCAACAAATATCTAGAATCAGTCCTAGAGAAGTATGGAGTAAAGCATAGAATAGCTACACCCTATCACCCTCAAACAAGTGGTCAAGTGGAGGTTTCTAACAGAGAAATAAAACAGATTTTGGAGAAAATAGTTAGTAGTTCAAGGAAGGACTGGTCTAAGAAAGTGGATGATGCTTTATGGGCATACAGGACAGCTTACAAGACACCAATTGGCATGTCTCCTTATCAATTAGTATATGGAAAAGCCTGCCATTTACCAGTGGAACTAGAACATAAAGCTTTTTGGGCTGTGAAATGGTTGAATTTTGATCAAGTGAGTGCAGGAAATAAAAGATTGTTACAGCTGCATGAATTAGATGAGTTTAGACTCAATGCATATGAAAATGCCAAAATGTATAAGGAAAGGACCAAAAAGCTGCATGACAAGTTTATTCTAAAAAGAGATATAAAACCTAGGCAGTCTGTTTTGCTTTTTAATTCAAGGTTGAGATTGTTTTCAGGGAAATTAAAATCTAAGTGGTCTGGACCTTTTGTGGTGAAAGAAGTATTTCCATATGGTGCTGTACTAATAGCAGATCCAAAGGATGGGAGAGAGTTCAAGGTGAATGGACAAAGACTAAAAATCTATCATGGAGGTCAGATTGAGAAAGTTCAAGTGTGCTTGAAATTGGTTCCTCTTGAGTGAGGAACAACTAATGTCAAGCTAATGACATTAAAGAAGCGCTTTGTGAGAGGCAACTCACAATTCTAACCCAAATTAACTTTTCTGCATTAATTTTGAATTAACAGTGTTCATAAGAAGTCAAAAGTCTGCACTTTTCATCTTGGTTACCTTGCTGAATTTGATGTTTGGAATAAATCTGGTGGCTGAAAAAAGAATGCAGATTGGAATTAATTAGAACGTTTAAAGTTCTTGTACAGTCTGAATAATAGTTATCAAATTCTGCAAATTCTCTGCAAAATACAAAGTTCTGCATCATACTCATCATATTCTGTAATTTGATGCAAAAGATAAATTTTGAAGCATGCTAAATCTGTCATTTGTGGCAAATCTGATAAATGCAATTGGACTTCATATATAATGTGTTATGGAAAAGTTAGAATTGCATGGTGAATATGTTAAGTAGAAATTCTGCAGAATTCAGCCTTGGATGAATGTTGCATATGTAATTAAAGGTGAACATGATGAGGGAAATAGGTATTTTATATGGTGAGTGTGTATTGGAATGATTATGATTTGTTAAGTGAGCCAATTAAAGTTTGGAGAACTTGGATTGATGAAAGGAATCACTCTTTTGCAGGAAAGCAATCAAGCAGAGATGGAATTCTGAGATTTCCCCTCTGGAACAATCACTCTCGCTGATGAGAGTGATAACGCAGAGGCAGATGGGAAACACAGCTCTCTGGAACAATCACTCTCGCTGATGAGAGTGATAACGCAGAAACTGACTGGGAAACACAGCTCTCTGGAACAATCACTCTCGCTGATGAGAGTGATAACGCAGAGGCAGATGAGAAAAACACACTCTCTGGATCACCTCCTTTCCTTGTCAAGAGTGATCACGCGCAGGTAAGTATAGAATATTTCATAGCGCGTTACTCCTTTTACTGATAAAAGTACCTACGCTCAAGCAATAAGCTTGCGCGTTATCACTTTGCCCAGCAATAGTGATAACGCGCATTGCATTCAAAATTTTCAAGTTCTCTGGAACACTCACTCTGTTCGACAAGAGTGACAACGCAGAATTTTTTTCAAAAGGGAACGTTCACTTCTCACTTAAAAAGTGGGCACGTGCACACGCGTGACCCCAAATTCCATATAAAGGAACCACGCTCACATCCATTTAAACCTAAATCCCATTTCCCTCTGAATTTCTCTGACTTTCAATCTTTCGTGAAGCAACCAGCAAGCAATTTCTCCCTCTTTTTCATTGTCATTCACATTTTTGAAGCTCCAGGTACGCTCTCTGCATTCTCTGAAATTGTATTTAGGGTTTTTTTTTCTTTGCTGCAACTCTGGAAAAATGTCAAAAATGGCAAATGGGGAAATATCTTGAGCGTAATTGATATAAGGAACTTTAAATACTGTGAATAGGTTTTCAAAGTCATTCAATCTCCTCTGTTAATATATTCACATCTGCATTATGCGAAAAAAATCTGAAAATGACTTTGAAAGAAATAGAAATATTCCAGTTGCCATCAACGAAAATACTCCTTGCATGCAATATTTGAATGTTGATGTCTGAACTGAGTTGTATGGAATGAGTTACTGCTGTATATTGCACTGCATGATTGTACAGATACCATACTAATAGTCCTGCATTAAGCTGATCTTTAGTCTTTGATGATAATGAATGAGTGCACTGTCCTAATTGTATGTGATTCAAAGAAACAATAGGCAATATTCTGGATGAATTTTACTGACAGAAGAAAATTTCTTTTAGGAACCATTAGTAGTTGAAATTTGGTTGAAAATTATGATTCTTTTTCTGCATTCTTGGTGAAATTGTGAACTTTGAGTTTATAAATTATGAAGGCCAGTTTAAAATCCCCTGAATATGGTTTGATTAATTTTGTACCTAAGTTTTGGTATATCTGAAAAGTTAAGAGAGCATGTAAAAAAAAAATTAAAATGTTGATGACCTATAATAGCATCTCTGTGTTAACCTGATGTGCTTTGAGAGTGTGCACTCTAAACTACAAATTTAAAGGTTCAACCAATTTTGACTGTGATTGCTTAGTAATTTGCAATAGTGCTTGTGTTGATATGATTACATTCTCATGACAGCAACTGATTGTAAATAGATACATACTGCAAGTTGGAATTCTGCACATGGATTGATTGAAATTATCTAGTAAAGAGATGTATATTGTCACAATTCTGTGTCTTGAATTTTAAACTGTCAAATTACTTGCTTGTTTTTGCAGTCACTTCAAAATGGTCAGAACTTCTTTGAATACACCAGTTGGACTTCTAAGAAGACCAAAGCTGGATCTGCCAGCAACACTCCAAGAAGGAGATCTATCAGGAATATGCAAGTTGGAATAGCCAGGAATTATTCAACCACTAAAAGAGCAAGAACTGATGGTGTCTCACCTTCCTCACCCATTGAAATTGCTGACCCTCCTCAGCCAAGTGTAACCACACCTGCAACCTCTTCACCACCTCAGCCGAAAGAAATGCGCCTTCTACCTCTACCCCTACTGATCATGATCCAAGATTCAGGAGCATTGCTCATGAAAACTATTTCAAGGCAAATACTCTGAGGAGGAAGATTGTCCCAGATAGAGCCTTTGAAATTGCTGAAGGAAACTACCCTGAGTACTCAGAAGAAATTTAGAAAAGGGGATGGGACAACTTCTGCTCCTTGGCTGATAATGGTTGGAGAGAAATTACACAGGAGTTTTATGCAAATGCAATGCGGTTCAAGGGAGACCAAATTCCCAAATTTCACATAATGGTCAAGGGTATGAGGGTGGATTTCACTGCTGCCAACATCAATCGAGTGTTGGAAATTTACACTGAAAGACAACCTGGGCAGATGGACTTCACTGACTTTAAGAATAGTCAAGACAAGGATTATATTGAAATCCTGAACAGAATTGGAAGGCCAGGCACAACTTGGCAGCTGAACCTCGCCCAAAAACCCAAATGCATCACCACCAAGAACCTACTACCATTTGCTAAAGTTTGGAGTACCTTTCTATTGAATTCTTTCATGCCAATCAAGCATAGTTCAACCCTGGCAGTAAAGAGGGCTGAATTATTGTTTGCTATTGTTAATGATATGTACATTGATGCAGGGGAAGTAATTAGTGAATGTATCCTAAATATTCTGAAAACAAAAAGAGATTCACTAGCCTTTCCCTCATTAATCACTTTACTTTGTGAGGATGCAGGGGTTGAAGTTGGAGACTACCAAGAGAAAATCAGATCTGCTCCCCCTATCTCTGTCTCAATGGTAAAGGAAATCTATGCCACCACCTCCTGCACTTCAGCTGCACCTATCCCCACCCAGTTCAGAAAGGAGAAACCAATGAAGATGAAGGACATCCTACATCTTTTGGTTGAAAGGCAAAATCAATTGGCTGAACGACAAACTGAGCTCCACAACAGTTTGAAGGCAGGAACTATGCTAGTGGAATGTGTGTTAATGAATCTTGGTCAGAAGATGGGAATGACCAAAGATGAACTTTATCACACACCAGACTTGGCTGAGAATGCTCAATGTCTACGCTCATCAGTTTTTAAAGACTTGCCAATATACAAGACTCATTTTCCACAGCCAACTGAAGAAGTGGTGGAGGAAGAAGAAGATGAGGAGGATGAGGAAGAAGATGAAGATGAAATTTCTGATGAGGAGGATGCTCAAGATGACTAGCTTAGGATTTTTGTTTTCTTTTCTGTTAATTCGAATTTTCTCTTGATGGTTTTGTAATTAAGTTTCAAACTTTTTGGTTTCATTTTAGAATTTGGGTTTGTAATTTGCACACTTGGTATATTTTGGTTTCATGCTAAGTCTAAACAATTATATTTTGAACATATATTAATTCTGCAGAATTCAATCCCTTTTCACTTGATAATTGATGGAATTTTTGGTGTTTTGTGCAGAAAATGTCACAACCACACAACACTCACACACCTTGGAAGCTGACACTTGCACAAGCTGCCATGAAAGGGGGGTTTCATTCTCTACCTCTTATTCATGAGTTAGCTTCACAATTACACTGAATTATTCCTGAAAAACACCAAAATACTAGAATAGATAATAAATTACTGGTTGTTAATCAAATAAAAATGATTGACAATTTTGTGAATTCTGTGTGAATTTCTTTTTAAGTTGTTTTTCCCATTCTCAAAATGAGATCACACTTGTATTTTCAAAATTGAGGCAGTTGCCACTGGTGCATAAATTTCTGAAAAAGTGCATTGTGTTTTCATTAATCCACATGATCACTTATAATACCTAGTGAGATTTGAGCTGTCTAATTCTTTTCTTGTGTGATTAATCATATTTGGCTGTATTCTCTAGAACTTGCCCTTGTTCTTAATTGAATGTGCATGCTACAGTTTTCACCCACATGATAGAGGCCATGTTTGATTATACCTAGTCAGCCTAAAGGCCTTCCTTTATGATTGAATGTCTTAGTTCACCCTTTTGAGCTTAATATCCCATTTCTTGAAATTACCTCATTATAAAGCCTTGCCTGAAAAACCAATTTTTACCATTCAAAAGATCAAAGGCATAATGAGTTTAATCAAGAATGAGTTTTAAAACTAAGTTTGGGGTGGCATCCAGATTTTAATTGCTTGAGGACAAGCAATGTTCTAAGTTTGGGGTGGGAAATAGCATGCTACCTAAGTTGGAGTTCAACAAGCTAGAAAGAAAGAACAAAAGTGCTGCAGCAAAATGAAAAAAAAAATTATGAAGCAAAGCTGTGAAAAGAACAAAAATGTGATTTCAAAAGAAAAGAAGTGCAGCAAAGTGCTGCAGAAAAGAAGATAGTGACTGAAAGCAAGAAAAGAAGAAAAGAGATGAAAATTCTGCTGCAAGAAAAATTCTGTTTGCTGCATAAGTGAGAGAATTAAGGAGGAATAATGTAGATCCAGGCTAGTTTTAAAACAAACCACTCAAAATGCCTCTGATATTTTGAAACTGCATGTATTATTTTCCATTTTCTTTGATACCTACCTTAACCTTAGCCTTTTTATAACCTGAAAAAGTCCTCTAGATGTGTGATTAATTGTACTAAGCAGAGGAGATGGAGAAATTGGGCAAGCATATGGTAGAGTATAGTGAAATTGATGATTTAGAGTGAAAACAGCACCTAAACACTGTTGAGTGATGAGAGAAACACTTCCAAGTGAGCTGTGATCATATTGATTAATTGTACTCACATGAATTTTGATGAAATATATGAACTTAGGTAGCAATTCTTACTTAATGATGATTATGCAGTAGGAATATCATGATGAGTATTTGGATAAACAACTTGATTGAAAATTTTGCAGAAAACACAGAATTGGAAATTGGAAAATCTGAGAAAAGCAGTTTGCTATTTGAATTTGAAAATGGAGGAACTTACCCTTGGTTTAGTTTGATTTGCTTGAGGACAAGCAAAAATTCAAGTTTGGGGTGGTGATGAATCCATATTTTTACTGATATTTTAGCATAATTCTAGCTCATTTAATAAGGAAAATATATGAAGAAAGCAGAAAAACTCAGAAAAAGAGAATGATTGAAAGTTTTAATTCAATTTGTAGTTATTTTCGCATTTGTAGAATTTATGCTTAGTTCTTAAGGAATTTATCTTGTTTTGAAGGAATAAGCTGAGCAAAAGTCATGGAAATGGATCATCAATGGAAAGGAAGAGGAAGAACGGCAATGTTGGACTCCAAAATACAAGAATTATGGGATGTAGGCTGGGCGTGATCACTATTGTTAGTGAAAGTGATCATTCCAGAGCCTAAATGAGAAGAGGAGCTTGTGCGTAATCACTTTTAGTTACAAGAGTGAGCGTTGCCAGTGTGCGTTATCACTTTCGCCAGCGAAAGTGAACGTTCCAGAGAAGACTCTATTCCTGAGGAGCTGCGCGTTGTCACTCTCGCCAGCGAAAGTGAGCGTTCCAGAGGCACTTGTATCAGGACAGCTTGCGCGTGGTTACTATTACTCACGAAAGTGATCACGCGCAGCCCTTGACCTCCTGCGTTGCCACTATTCTGAATAAAAGTGAATGTTCCAGAGAAGCCTTCAACTCTGCAAGTTGCGCGTGGTTACTCTTGCTCTTGAAAGTGAACACGCGCACTACATAAAGCTTCTGCGTGGTTACTCTTGTGAAGAAAAGTGACAACACGCAGAAGTGGGGTTTCTATATATACATGATTGAAGCGCGAAAACCGGGGTCGGTTGCTCATTTTCTGTTTTGTTAGTTAGATTCTCATTAAGAGAGAGTGGAGAGAAGACTGGGGTCGAAGCTTGAAGCTCCAAGAAGAGGGATCGGATTGGAGCTCATGGCCATGACTGCTCTGCATTCTTCTTCATCATCTTCTTCTTCTTTCTCTGTTTTTGTTGCAATGTGTGCTTAATTTCCCATAGTTAGGGGTTTATGGAACTCGAATTGATGTATTGATTCGACTTTATCTTCTGAACTTTAAGTTCTTGGATTAATTGAGTTGTTAATTCTGCTTTTCATGCAATCTCTGAATGGAAATTCATTTGATTAATCAAGAGGAATCTTTACCAATGGGAATTGGATTGTTTGCTCCGATCTGAATTGGCAACCAGAGTTTAGGGATTTCTTAGGGATAAGGAGACCTAATTCTGCAATCTTATAGTTCTAATTCTTAATGCAACCTGAAATTGAATCTCACCTAAGGGATTAGGGAGGTTTAGTGGATTGTTAGGGTCAATGAGTTAAAGAATTAACCTTTGGCTAGATATATGTGAAACTGATTGTCAATTATTCAATTGCTTGAATGTTCAGAGGATTTAATTGGATTGATATTGATATTCTTGTGAAGTAAATTCCTAACTATCTTTCATTGCTATTTCATTTCATCACAAATCTTATACTCTGTTTCTCTGCAAGTTCTTTGCTTTAATTGCTTTGGTTTATTGCTGTTATATGTTACAAATCTCCTTCCAAAATTCGTATGGCTCAAATAGTTATAATTCTGTGAAGTAGTACTTGAAATCTAAATTCCCTGTGGAGACGATATTCTGATCTTAAATTTACTCATCACTTGCTGCAATCCTAGTGCACTTGCTAGTGTTAGATTGCGAACAACAATTAACAAAGTGGATTAATCCCTAGCTCATTCATATTGGTTCAATCATTAATCAATCAAGAATTAGTTACTAATTCCTTCACAAAATTTAGTTAATTGGAGCAAACGTCAATTAATCCTAATTTCCCATGCAAGATTAAGCAAATTGCATGAGCTTTAATTCCTGGTTCTTAGAATTAAGCAAACTTAGAACCCAACTCAGCATTAAGCAAACTGAGCTCTGAAACCCTCGTTAAGAAAGAAACTTAGATTGACTAAGCAACAGGGATTCAACACTGCCAGTAATAAACCCCATAGATAACTCAAAAATTCCTGCACAATTATTCTAATTAGCAAAATTACAAAAGAAAATTATAAAACTTATGTAAATTGAACTAAACAAAGAAAATTGAAATTAATAACAAAATTGATATATTTATGGTATTTACATTTTCTAACTCCATTTTTCTTTTAAAAATCTATTGAAAAGATAAGTAAAATATTAACAAAATGTGAATTCATCACATTCCCAAACTTAAATTTTTGCTTGTCCTTAAGCAAATTAAAACACAAGAAGGTTGGATTTATCTAAAAATCATTCATAATTCTTTCATTCCATTTCCTATATTCTAATTGTCCTTTTAGCAATTTAAAGCATGAACTCAATCAAAGGGAAATCACACTCAAAGAAATCATTTCATGCAGAATCTTACTAGACTGAGCTATAATTTTAATAAGGCTTCATATAACCACATAATGAAAGAAATTATCCAAGCTCAAGAGTTAGTATTTCTCTCTTCACTCAACAGTGTTTTAAGTTAAGTTTTTTCCCTCAAAATTATCACATGTTGCTTCACCCTACCATATGCTTGCCCATATTCTCAATCTCCTCTGCCTTAGTATAATGAATCACATATTATAAGAATTTTTACTGGTTATAAATGGGGTTAAGGTTAGGGTAAGTTTTGGACAAAAAGGAATAACAGCTCAGGTAATTTCCAAAGAGAAGAAGACACTTTAAATGAATGAGCTCAAAAACTAGTATGGAATGCGTTAATTGATACAACATACAGAGTTCAATGCAGGTCATTTCCATGTCAAACAATTCAAACATTCTTTCATCATTATTTTGCATTAAATTGCCTTATGTGGTAATACTTTTCAACATATAAGCTTTGCTTTTCATTTTTTTTTTGCACATTATTAAATTGATTCTACTATTCTTTTCCTTCTTTTTCTTTCTTTCTCTCTGTTTTTTTATATTTTATTTATTTATTTTTATTTGTGTCCACCATCCCAAACTTAGTTGTTTGCAACTCATTCTTTATACAACTCAAAATGACCCTTCTTTTCCCTTGGAGTAGGTATAGGGTTTTGTAATTTTAAGTTAGCAGTATGGTTGAATCAAGAAATGGGACAATCAACTCTAAAAGGTGTACTAGGATGATGATATTATAAGGAAGGCTTCTTAGGCTGAGTAAAGGTATACAAAGAAGGCCTCAATCATAGTTCAGAATTCAAGTGCCCCTTTGATGGGATTAAGGGCATGGTTTGCACATAGACTCATAGCTATTTAGCGCAAAATAAAGAGAAATATGAAATTAAAAATCAATGAAGTAGCAAAGTGTAGGTGTAATGTTAAACAAAAAGAAAAAAAGGAATTAGTAAAGTTAAAAATTACAAATGCTACAGGGAAAAATCAAGTTGTTATATACAAGAAAATAAAATAGACACAAGTAAGGAAAATCCTAAGCTATTATTTTGCAATATCCTCATTTGAGGTGTCCTTTTCATCATCTCCATCATCATCATTGTCTTCTTCATCTTCCTCATCTTCATCATTACCATGGGTGGTTGAGGCAAGGGTATCAGGGTTGAATGGGGAAAGATCATTCAAAACAGTAGCCCTGAGGTATTGGGCATTTACAACTAGGGTGTCATAGAGATCATTGGAGTTCATGCCCAGCTTCTTTCTTATGTTGAGCATAATAGTCTCTAAGAGTGTCATCAATGCCTTGTGGCTGCCATGGATTGCATCCTGCCTGAGGGCTATATTGTCTTCAGCTACTCCCTAAGCTTCAAGGGAGGTGTTCTCTTGTAGTCTGCAGGTAGAGTAAGTGTAGGGTCAGCATTCTTCTTGGCTGAGAATAGATCTTTTACCATAGCAATAGTGATGGATAGTGATGTTCTAATGCATTGTTGATAATTACTAAAAGCAACTCTAGCATCTTAGCATAGCATAGTGATGATGGATGGAAAGCCCATAGAATCCTTCTTTCTACTCAGGATATCCAAGATAGCAGTACTGATGAACTCTCCAGCATTGATCATCATTCCAATTATAATAGCAAAAATGAGCTCAGCTCTCTTCACTGCCAGAGTGGAGCTATGTTTGACTGGCATGAAGGAGCTGATGACAAAAATACTCCACACTTTGGCATGTGGAAGAAGATGTTTGGTAGTGAGATTCTTTTACTGCTATCCCATATCAAACTCCCAGTTGGTACCAGGTTTGCCAATTTTTTAGAGGATGGGAGTGTAGTCCTTATCTTGAAGATATTGGAAAGTGGTGAAGTCCAGTTGACCAGTTTGTCTCTCCATATTGATGTTCAAAATTTTGTTAATATTAAAGGCTAAGAAATCAATCTCCACACCCCTCATCATAGAGTGCTTATAAGGGAATTGATCACCCTTTACCCCTGATGAATCCACAATTTATAGATATTTTGTCTAAGTTTTTTATAGAGTTTTAATAGGAAAAATAGACTTAAAGATTGTAAATAATATAAAAATCTCATTTAGGTCAAATATTATAGCTTTCTTAATTTTTACCTTATTTACACTAATTTTGTGAATATATTTCACAATTCTGAGCATTTGAATAATTGTGCAGGAGATTCTAGACAAATTTCATGGATTTTTTAACCCTTTAGGAAAATATGAACTGAGAGTAATCACTCTCAGGTTCCATAGTGATCACTCCAAGGAGATGACTCTAAAGGATAGGCCAAAGTAACCACTTTCAGAAGAAGCAATGATCACTCCAGAGCTAAATAGAATCACAGTGTCTGCGGGTAATCACTCTCGTGAGTGATAGTGATAACTCCAGAGAGCCCCAGGATGAAAGACCCTACGCGTAACCACTTTCAGAAGTGAAAGTGATCATTCTAGTGAAGACTAACTAGAACACCCTGCGAGTGTTCACTCTCATAAGTGAGAGTAACTATGCGCATCCAAAGTAACTACTATTATACACAAGAGTGATCACTACAGAAAGGGGAAAACCTGAGGAATGCTTCGTGTTCAGAGGGCAAGTGTACCCATTGAGAAGTAATAAAAGGTTCTTAAATTAAGTTCTCGAAATATCATCCCACAAGGATTGATTTTTAATTACTAAGAATTTTCTAATTCAATTGTTTAAGCTTCAAAGATAAGAGATTAATTAAAAACAAGAATTTATAAAATCAATTATAAAACTAAGAGCAAGGAATACAATGTACGTCTTAGTTAAACTTATCGGAAAGGAACCTAGGGCATATGGGTTTTCTCATTCAATCCTTTATGTTATTCTTTTGTTTAACTCTAAATTTGATTTCCTTGTGATTACTAATCATTCATATGAATACTATTAATACCCAATGGTCATGCAATATTAATATTCTTTTCTCTAAATCAACATCCCCAATGGTCATGCAAAACATTAATTTAAGAAAGCGTTAGGAGCCTACTAACTTGTTAATTTAAAAATGATTAGAAGAGAAAGATTGGTTTCATCCACCTAATCCTTTGTTTCGTTTTACCCTATCGATCTATTAATTAACCAAGGTACGGTCGCCTAACAATATAATTAATTAGGATTAAGAGAAAAGTACAATAGGATAAAATCTAATCACAAAACAGAAATCAAATTTAGATTCAAACATCAAAATCCCATAAATTCATGAACAATAGTTCCCATAACCCTAGCTATGGACTTAGTTACTTATGCTAAAGAAAAGAACTAAAACAATCATAAACAAAGCTATAAAGAAAAGCAAACTAGAATATGAGATGTGTTCCCGGTCTTCAAGTACGATCGCTTGAAGCTCCAAGTCTCGCCAAGCATGTGCCAAGGATCCCATGCAAGAAAGAGACAAGATGAGAAGTGTATCCAAAAGCCAAAGACTAGATGTAGAAACGATGTTCTTTTACGATGCTTGAGATCTCCCTTTTAATAGAGTTTGAAAACTCTAAAGACTCTTGGTAATTAGGCTTCTCGCAGATGAGCACGGCCGTGCAAGGCCTTAAGCACGACCGTGTATGGGCTCAAAGCACCCCCGTGCTTGTTGAAAGGGTCTGGGCGTGTTGACTGCTGCGAAGCTCTAATCTTCCATCAATTTGGGCCCAAAATCCACTTGCAGCCTCTTTATACCAAATTGCACCAATTAATATATAAATTAGTGTAAAATCCAAATAAAATAATGGTCAAATATGAATATATGGGCTATAAAAAAGAGCCTAATTACAGACTTATCACTGCGCGTGTTCACTATGAAGTGGCGTCAAACTTAGTATATATAGATTTTTGGGAATTAGGTTAATAGTTTTTTACACACTTTTGGATTCTTTTGCAATTTTGGGGAACACTTGCAGAGCTTAAGTCATCCTTGGGTGACAACCAAGGACCAATCCTAGGGTTTGATTCGCAATTACTCTTCACTTTCCTTTAATTTTTACATTGATGTCATTGATTTCCCTTTGTTTTCATCTTGAATTTGTAAGACCCATCCTCATGGAGGGATAAACTTTTTTGTAATTCTTAGTGAGTTCATGGATTCTTGAATTCCTGGGTATGAATGTTAATATAATTCCCTATCCTTTATGAATTTATATTTCCCAACTCTTTGAATTGAATTAATGGTTGAATAAGGGGTACATTGTTTAATTAAACCTAATTCATTTTAATGAAATTCTTAACTTGGTTTGCTTAATTATAAGTTAATTTTTAAGGTTGCATAATCTTAGGGAAAGAGTTGGAGTCCATTAAATTTTCTTAAATTCATATGGGATTTTAAGGTTAATTCTCACCTGTTGAGTTAATCTAATTTAGAGGAAGAGAAAAAGTATTGAATCTTGAGAGGAATAGGGATAGAATCACATGAACGAACTAAGGATTGCCACATTTCATTGATTGAACTCATTAATTTTATCACTTGCCTTTACATTAAAATTAGAATCACACAAAACCTCCTTTTTAATTGCTTTCATAGTAAATGTTTACAACATGTTCAATGTATGTTACCAACCAAAGTCATTGGAGACAACCTAGGCTTGCATCCTAGACAACCTAGGCTTGTATATTTTGATGAGATTGGCGACAAATCTTTATGCAAACGAAAATCGTTCATCAACCCTCATGGTGTTGGTATAGAATTACTGGGTGATTTCCTTCCACCCATTCTGAGCACATGTAGTGAATAAATCCTATCCCCGCTTCTGAATCTCTTCTTTAAATTAAGGGTATCTCCCTTCCTATATTTCAAAATTCCTATCCTGTATAATCTACTTTTTCAGTATATTAGCACGAAGTAATATTTATGTGCTAAGGATCTGAACCTAAGATAATAGGCAGTTGTTGGTCTAGAGGAAGAAGCTCCTGCAAGTCTTCCTCTCTTGGTTTTAGAAGTGCTCCTTGGAGTGTTTGCCATAGTGCTGCAATTGAAAAGGAAAATAGTCAATGTACTATTCACAAACAGTGCAATAGATATTCAATAATTCAAGATAGTGTCAGTGGCAAGTGCAAAATTGAGCAAGAGTGTCATTATACCTTGCAGTTTTAATTATCTAATTTAAAAGAATGAAGTAGAACACAGTCCAAAGGGTTTTTGAACAAATTATCTATGTGTGGGAAAATCAAAACATTGTAGCAAGTGCAACTATATACAATCAATTATGCCTACTTAAGTGTGAGTGCAAGTTGTGAAGTCTGCAGCATATGGGCAAAGTGAATGCAGAATTGATTGCAAGTTGTTAAACCCTAAACCAATTATATAAAGGCAAGCATGGTGGGAAAACCAAATTATGTAGTAAGTTTAAGGTATGTGGGAAGATGAGAGATATCAGAGGCACCTTTAGTAGTCTCCTAATAGACTTAACTTAGCAGATGGCATAGTTGGTGTTGTCAGTCAAAACTCATGAAACTCAGTTATGCATATTGACAATGAGTGTAGCAGACAAGGATATCCAGGACTAATTGGATCTAACTTAGGCACTTAGTGAAGTAAGGATAAAGCAACATTGTGCTTCTATCTCAATACAATCATGAAGTTCACTAGGAATTGCTTCTTTGTGCCTTATGACTTTTTCTGCATAGCTATACTTATTCTATGAGATTTGAAGTGTGCAAAAAACATATGTTACACAGTAAGATCGCAATGCAAAACATTTGGTAACCTATCTATGCATACATAAAAAATGCATTCAACACAAAAAATGAACATTATGCAGGAGAAAGTAGTAAATTTCAATCAAGCAGCGTAAAATCACAGCAAAATCTAAGCAGAGATAGTGGTCATGTGGTTTGGGTGTGAAAAGTGATCACTATGCATGATGAAAGTAATCACTCCAGTTGTTGTTCAAACATGAGCGCAAAAATAGCAGCAAAATCTGATAATTGTACATGCAATCTCTTGCATTTCATTTAAATTAATCAACTAATTAAAAAATTGTAGTAATAATTCAGCAATTAAGTCCTAAAAATTTTCCCCTAAATTTTTTCTAAATTGTAGTCAAAAACCCTAATTTGAGAATGTGAGAGTCAGAGAAATTACCTTGAATTAAAGTGAAATTTTAATCAATTTCTCAAACAAATTAGCAAAGTTTTTACATAGAAATGGTGCAGAGATGGAGATGAAGAATTGCAAAAAATTGGCGAAGGAAGAGGGAGAAGAATTCTGTGTGTGTTGGAGTGAAGAGTGGCGTAACTACTTTGGCCTATTTATAAGGAAGGAGATGTGTAATTACTATGGATGGTGAAAGTAATCTCTCCAGTGAGGTGTGGGAAGAAACTCAAGTGCGCATGATTCCTATCAACAATGGGAGTAATTACTCGCACCTTAATTTAGAGTGAATGCCTTGTGCATAATTACTCTGAGCGATGGGAGTAATCACTCCAGAGAACATTTCCCTTTGCAAATGACAGGGTTGTTACGCGTAATCACTGTGACCATTAGGAGTGATTACTCGCACCTTAATTAGCTTAAAAGACCTAGGTGCGGTTACTATGACCACTGAAAGTGCTCATTATAGAGAGTAAGGGTTCACACCTGAGTTGGGCGTAGTTACTATGACCACTGAAAGTGCTCACTACAAAGAGTACTCCTTACCTCCACCTTGAAAGTAACACCTATGGATGCTTATAGCGATTACTCCACCTGCTAACTTTGATTCTTCTCTGCATTATACAGAAATTTAACTCAGAAACCACTTACTGTCATCCTCAAAACTAGAATTATGTAAAAATTATTAGAAAATTAAAAGATAAAAGTGCAGAAAAATTCAAAAACTCTGAGAAATTATGAGTTGCCTTTCACATAGCAGTACTTTAACGTCACTAGCTTGACTTACAGGGCCTCTCATTCAAGAGAGGTTAGTTGGTTGAGGTCCATGATAGGGGGTTGCAAAATTATTTCCTCAACTACCTCTAAAGGGACATAATTCTCCAGGAAATGCTTCAAACGATGACTATTCACTTTGAAACTCTTGTTAGTGGAATCACTCTTGATTTCCACTGCACCACTAAGGGACACATGGGTGACTATGAATGGACCAGTCCATCTTGAACGAAGTTTTTCAAGCATAAATTTGAAACGAGAATTGAACAAAAGCATTTTTTGACCAACAAAAAATTCCTTTCTTGCTATCAACTTGTCATGATACTTCTTTGTTCTTTCCTTGTAAATCCTTAAATTCTCGTAAGCTTCTAAACACAATTCTTCCAGCTCTTGTAGTTACAGTTTCCTTCTCTCTCCAATTAAGTCATAGTCCATATTACAAGCTCTTACTGCCCAATAAGATCTATGCTCTATCTCCACTGGAAAGTGGTAGACCTTGTCATAAATGATTTTGTATGGAGACATTCTCAAAGGTGCTTTGTAGGCAGTTCTATGAGCCAAGAGAGCATCATCAAGGCTGCGACTCTAGTCCTTCCTATAAGGTTGCACAATTCTTTCCAGTATTTTCTTGATCTCTTTATTGAAAAGCTCAGCTTGCCTATTGGTTTGGGGATGATAAGTTGTAGACACTTTGTACATTACTCCATACTTCTTCAGCAGAACCACTATTGTTTTATTGCAGAAGTGACTTCCTTGGTCATTAATTATGGCTCTAAGGATACCAAATCTGCAAAACAATTAGTGCCAACAAGTTCTGTAATAACTCTAGCATCATTAGTTCTGACCTATGCTTCCACCCATTTTGAGATCCATAGTGAGTAAAATGTATAGAAAATCAAAGGAAGATGGAAAAGGGCCTATGAAGCCAATACCCAGACATCAAAGATGTAACAATATAGCATAGGTTGTTGGGGCATTTGTTGTGTCCATGTGATTACATCTCTTACACATTAGCACCTTTCACACGTAGCATATGCTTGCCATGAGTCTTTGAAGATGGTGGGCTACTATAGTCTTAAGTCCAATATGTAACACCCTAAATTTTATAATATTGATTATTATTATTATTATTATTATTATTATATATATGAATGGATGTTGGAATGTGTACTTGAGTGCGTGATGAGTTTAATGTGATAATGTAAGAATATACATGTAAATATGTAGATGTTTATATAATATGATGTGGATGCTGATTGTGCATTGAGATTGATTTTCTGAACTGTTTGAAATAGGCTAAGTGTATATAGTGCAGGGTGTTCTCACTGTAGCGAGAAAATCCTTACTAAAGCGAGAAGCACTTGGGCGAAAGACATGAAATTGTGCACTGGGAGAGAGGGGTGAAACTGTTGAGTTCTCGCTGTAGCGATAATTTCCTTGCTCCAGCGAGAAGGTGACAGTGGAGGGTGCATTTCTGGGTGCAGTCTTGCTGTAGTGAGATTCTGCAGAAACTAGAGTGCAGTTTTCTTTGAGATTTTCGTTATAGTAAAAGTGTCGTGACCAGAAAGGTATTTGAGGGGTTTAGGGTTTAGAAAAATCATTTTTCCACTTCTCCCTTCGAATCCTCTATCATTTCTCTAGATTCTAAAGTTATTATTACTTATTAAACTGCCTCCAAAGCTGTTTGGGAGTAAGATTAAAGGTTGAAGACGAGTTTGAGGCGTTTGGAGGTAAGTTTGTGAGTTAAGGTTGTTGGGTTTCATCCCTTTTTCTTTGATTTCTTGGTTTCTCATGGGATTTTTCCTATATTTAGGATGAAATTCATGTGAGGAGCACTTTCTTGGTTGGTTTCGTGCGTGGGTCTTCAATCCGAGCTAAGGGAGGACTCTACTCTATCTCATTGTGTTTGAAAATTGCTTATTTAGTTGTAAACTATAATGTGGTTAGGATAAAATGTAGGAAGATATGTATTTTGATGAGGATTCAAAGTTTGAGCATAATGTAGTAGAGATTGTATAATGTGTAGGATGAAAACGATTTTATTTGAGTGGTTTGTGATGGAAATCATGTGATTGACTATAATGTAGTTGGTGTTGAGTAATACGTGTGTTGAGAATGGCTATTGTACTTGGAATTATGTTGGAAATGTTGTGCGTTGAATATGACGTGAATGAATGTGTGCCTGTGTGCCATGTGCTGTGAATGAATATTGTAGGTGGCTAAAATGTGTGTGAAAAGGCATGTTAAATGCGGTTGTGAATATGCTATGAATGGTTCAGCGATACACTAGAGGTGTGGAAGATAGGGACAATAGAAATACCTTGGGGAAGAGAGAATGGTGGTGACACCAACAGTGAGCATGGGTGCACCACAGGCCACACACTCTCCTCCTGACTAGACCTCTGACCAACACCTTTGCTGAGCGACTCGTGACCGCACACGTGGTATCCGTGATACATGGGTAACCGGCAACCATCCATGGTGTCAAATTGTGATCACAGTACCACAGTGAGCGTGGCTACGTGCAGTGAGCGCACGTGTGTGTATGGATTGTTTGATGGTGCAGTGAGCGCACCGGTTGTAATTTGAAATAGAATGTGTGGAAAATGTTATTTGTAATTGATTATACTTGTGTAGAATGTGTTAGGAATGTTGTGAAATGTGTGAGGTGAGTTTCTATGTTTGCATGTGTTGGATAGTGTAGAGTACTCACCCTTACATTTATTTTTTAGGTAACCAAAATGATCAGCATCGGGCTCAGTGAAAGGATGGATGAAACTAATATAGGACTAGAAATTTATTTGAACTCTATTTCAAATAAATTAATCCTGTGGCAATGATTTGATACAAGTTGTAACCCATCCTTATTTTGAAATATTTTAATGAATAATGTATCACAGCTGCATTAAGAACATAATCACATACTCAATTCAATCAAAACCTCAAGGTTCAGATCCAAAATTATATCACAATATCAAATCTAGATCTATGGATCCCTAATAAAAAGAAATCAGAACATGTTCCTAAAAACAAAAAGTGAGAGAAAGAGTAGGAGAAGAGGAGCTGCAAAATTTCTTCATAAATCCAATTCCCAGCCTGATTCCTCAGGGTCTAGAGCTTGGAAGTCGCCCCCAATCTCCGTCTCTAACTCTCCTAAGGTGTATAACTAAAAAGAAAACAAAAAATGGCAAAAGACTTCCAAATCTAAACTCTTAACTTCTATTTATAATGTTTTTCTCGCCTTTTCCACTTCCACACTTTAACCTCTAAGGATTATAGCATGAAAGGTCTTCTAGAAGCTTCTACAACTAAAATAGAAACTCAAATCGTCCAAAGTTGACAATTAGAAGTGATTTTCAAAATTCTGTTATTTTGCGTGGACACTTTAAGTGGTAAGAGTGTCCACGCGTAAGTGTTCTGTATAAAAAAGTCTCACATGTAGCTACTCTCAGCACTTAGAGTAGACACGCGCACTGTGCAAAAGTGAATTGGCCTTAGGTGTAGCTACTTTGAACACTTGGAGTTGCTACTCTCTTGGTCTTCATGGATTTTCTTCTACAAAGTGTTAACTCTATGCACTCAAAGTGGCTACGCCTAACACATAACACTTGATTCTTCATCTTTTAAGCTCAATTCCTCTACTTTATTCACTTCAATCTTCAATTCAAATTTTCAGCTCAAGCTTCTGCACAAGAATTAAGTCATTTTAAGTCAAATTGTTCAAAATTGGACTAAAAATATAAAATTCTAAATTATTTATACAATTAAGAATATTAATGCAATTTTTATGATATTTTCAAGTTTATTTACTATTTAACTCCTTATTTACTAACAAAAACTAGGCTAAAAATATAGTAAAATGTGGATTTATCATATATCATATCAAAGAGACTAGTTCTACTGGCCACGTGTTTTAGGGCATTCTCGCTCAGGTGAGATGAGTCTTATCTACGTAAGAAGACACAGATGAAAGTGGAAGCTCTCTGGACCAAGTTTCGCTCAAGCGAGAAGGCATCTTGCTCAAGTAAGATTATCCGATAAGGCAAAGATGTTTTTTGTCTGATGTTCTTGTCCAAGTGAGAATTTGCGGGTGAAGAAGGATATTTAAGAAAATTAAAGTTTCAAAACTTGTATAGTAATCCAAACAACCTCCCTTCACATTTCTCTCTATTCTCTCACCTTCCTTTCCTAGAGAAAACCTCCTCAAACTTTGATCTTTTCAAATCTGAACTTGAACGCCTATTTTATTTGAATCCAAACAATATCCTCCATAAAAACTGTGTACCTTTCTTTTAGATCTCAAGGAGGACTTGACCTTAGAGACATTGTCTCTCATCACTTTGATTGTAAGAGATCTATTTACAAATAAGAGGAATTGATCTGAAACCCTATATTCTACCTATATATATATATATATATATATATAAACGATGATGTTGAAAATGGATTTTGGTATGAAAAAGCTTAGATTTGCTTTAAGGATTACTTAGGATGGAGTTTTAAAGTAAAAGTCATGAGCAAGAATGAGTTTTAAGAAGTTTTCATAGGCATGTTATTCATTATGTGTGTGTGTGATGGATGATGAAAAGTAAAAGATATTAAATTTTAGGTTAGATAATTTTATTAAGACCAAAAGAGTGTGGTCTCTGGCAATATATTTCTAAACTGTACAAATGGTTTAAGTCTGAAGGTGTCCGACCTTTGATGCATTGTATTGATTTGTATGATGATGTGTTTCCTGTTTTATAAATATATGCTTAAATGAGAAGCTTGATTGTTGTATAAGATTGATAAAAATTGTTTGACTGTTCTTGAATGTTGAAGGGTATTTTATTATATATGTATAAATTAGACCAAGTCTAAATGTGTGTGACCTTAGACACATTTTATTTAATTGAATGATGAGAAAGAAATGAAGGAAAATATGTTATTAGTAAAAAGTAATGAAAAGAATTGGTCTGAATATTTGAGAATTTCTTAGAAAAGGCAAAGTAAAAGAGAAAGGGTGAACAATACATGTGTCATAAATACATTGATTAGTGTGATTATAATATATGACTTGTAATACATCGACAGGTATGATTATAATACATATATTGTGACATATTAATTGGTGTAATTATAATACATGTATTATGACAATACTGATTGATGTGAATAATATGATCTTAGTGTGTGCCACTTTTGAGTTTTCGTATGAATAGTTCAGAAATACATTAAAGGTATAGAGTTTGGAGTAGATTTTGGAAATCTGAAGAAAATGAAGATGGTGAATGTTGTTCGCTGATGTGTACATGATTGAAAGTGAAAGTATTTACAAGCCTCACATTTATTTTTTAACTAAACTCTTAACTATACCTTTACTATGAAGGTCATATAATGCACATATTGTATCCGTGTGTGGTGGTTAACCAACGACCATCCATATTGGCATAAGCCTTTCATAATTAGGAAAAGTATGTAGGCAACAATTTAGGGGACCAAGAGTACTGATAATTCATGAATTCATTAGAATTTAAATGAATAAAATGACATGAATTTAAGAATTGAATGATTTTATTTGCTTAAGTGTGTGTACTAATGACATCTGTTGGTTAAAATTTTATAAATGAATTATTCTTGTTTTGGTGCATGCTGTATTAGAGAATATTTTCTACATTATTTTGATTATTTTATAAAGTAAGGGTTTAGTGGAGCAAAGAATGCTCACTCTTACAATTATTTTTCAAGAAATGAAATTGAAAAAAGTAAAAGAAGATTGATCCGTTTTGGGATCATACCCTCAGCTATGTTGTAAGGGAAAAAAAATGCTCTGTTAGGATTTAATTTATTTGGAAACTATAAAAATAATGATTGTGTTTCTATTCAGAGTTAACAATAATATGTAATTCTTTTAAATATTAATTTTAGAATTTATAATATTTTGATAACTCTCCTTGTAAATGATAATTTAAAGTGCATGTACAATATTTAGTAACTAATTGCTAAATATGAAATTTTAGTTTTTATTTTAATTATAAATTTAAATTATGAAAATATATTTTTATTTTTATTATGAATGTGATTTACATATAAGGTTTTAAAATTTTGTTAACTTTTATTAATTCAGATTTATGAAAATGTAAATATTTCCAAACTATTCATATCTTTTACCTATTTCAATCAAGTTTATCAAAAATTATATATTTAATAAAGGATAACATTTAAAGTTACAAGGATGTTACAAAAGTTATAAAACAATTTGTTGACAACATACGTCATAGGGGCGTCAATTAAGAAATGGACTTACTGCAACTTTGGTTATGGGTGTCTAGGTTAGGATTGGTAAGAATTGGCAGGCTACGTGATCCAGTCACAATAAACTACTTTATGCCACTGGGTTATCTCCCTTGACCACTCGAAGGTTCTTCCAAAACTTAATACATCATCCCATAGTTATGTCAAATTGTAGCCTTGACCATTCCATTTCTCATATGCACATGATGCATGACAAATATTTTTTGGGTAATTATCCTCCCACTTTTATTACTACCACAACTACTTTTAATCTTCCTCTTTCTCTTTGAGGGTTTTTCATTAAGCACATCACTACACATATTTATGTCAATCACTACACAATTCCTTTTCAACAATAATATACATTTCACAACAATCAATTTTGTATCAAGTTTCTCATTCCTTACCATAAACACGAGGGCGATATTATACTTTAATTTGAGTACACAACAAAGTATTAGCCCATGTATATGCAAGGAACATTCATTTTTTCACTTACTCTAACTAGTGTTCTCCAGGCATCTTCTTGGAATTAGTTTCCTTCAAGGAATTATTTGATAGAGATTAGTTAGTTAATTTCAAGGAGTCATGTGAATCGTCGAAGGTTCATTATAATTTTGAGCTTCATTAATTTATATTCTTTTTACAGACTTTTCCTTATTTGGATTCTGCATTTCAAATACAATTCTCAGGGTTCTTATTCTCTCAAGACTTATTACACTCACAACCTTTAATTTATTCTTGACTCATGTTATTTTATTAATTTAAGACTCTCAAAACATATTTTTGCAATTTAATTTTTGTATTATTGATTAATTTAGTAAGGTTCAATTCATTGATCTTTCTGGGAATTACTTTCGTTATTTGAAGTTTATTATTAAT
Source organism: Abrus precatorius (assembly GCF_003935025.1). Taxonomy (NCBI): domain Eukaryota; kingdom Viridiplantae; phylum Streptophyta; class Magnoliopsida; order Fabales; family Fabaceae; genus Abrus; species Abrus precatorius. The sequence continues at coordinate 15,910,990 of NW_020874292.1, forward strand.
CTAAGGTCCACCACGTTAATTTATTTATTTCCTTCCTATTAATTATCCTTTTTTTATTTTTCTTTATCTTTTCTAATTTCTTTCTTGGTTCCTGGTTCCTTTTACTACATTTGAGATTATAAGGTTAATTGTTCACATGCATATATTCTATCCTATTTCCAATTGTTTCTCTCGACTTCCTTTGCTAAGTCTAACTCTCCTTATTAATTCTTATCCTAAGTATTTCTCAGTTATTTCCTTTTATTTTGGCTATACACAGTTTAAGTATGTTAAACATCATTTTATCTTTTCCTCTTTTGGTTCCTTACATTACTTCAAAGGATATAACTTAGCAATCAATCACACCATTTCATACACATATATACATCACAACAACATAAGCAAACATATCAATCTCTTTTTTAAAATCTATGTCTATAAACTTAAGAGAGTAAAGAATTCTCAAAATCATTCAACCATACATAGCATTCAAATTTCACCAAGTATATTTGTATCCATTCCCTCAATTTCTAACCCAAGTCATATGAAATTTTCTCCCCTCACCTTGGAGAATAACTCAACATGGTGAAGAAAACAAGTTCCACTTCCAGCCTTGTTTAGTTTGCACACAAGTTTTTCTTAATGGGGTTAACAATCGTCCTTTCCAAGTGGTTCTTACAATTGAGGTCATAATTTAGGTGTTTGGAATCTATTTTCAAAAAAAAAATTGTAATTTTTTCCATTGCTATAAAAATATAAGAAACTATAATTTTAATCATCTTTTATAAAAGTGAAGTGTAACACTCCGAGTTTTGTAAATTATTGATTATTAATTTAAATACATGAGTTATTGTTTGAATGTGTATTTGATGTATATGGTGATATGAATATATGTGAATATGAGTATGAGTGAATACTGATTGTGTGATGAGTTAAATGTGAATATGATTGTAAAGATAGCCATATAGTGTGGTTTTAATGTGGTGTGGAATTGATTGAACTGGAATTGTTTGAAATATAAGACTGAGTGTGTAATGCAGGGGTGTTCTCGCTATAGCGAGAAGACCCTAAGTGAGTTGGGTGATTCTATTGCAGCAAGAACGTAACAGAGAAGTGCACTTCTGGGTGCAATCTCGCTGTAGCGAGAAAGTCTCACCGTAGCGAGATTCTGCAAAAACTATAGTGCAGTTTCCTCTGAGATTTTCGCTGTACCGAGAGGAGGTGTCACTGCAGTGATTAATATCTCGTTGTAGCGAGAGTGTCGCGACCATAAGGCTATTTGAGGGGTTTAGGATTTAGGAAACACATTCCCACTCTTTTCTCTTCATCTCTCTTTCGATTCTCTCTATTCTTAACCCGTTCTTACCAATTAAACTACCTTCAAAGCTTTTCGTGAGTTGGATTGAAGCTTGAAATTGTGTTTGGGAGGCTTGGAGGTAAGTTTCAAGAGTTAGGGTTCCGGTTTTCCATTCCTCTTCCTTGTTTTTTTTTCTATTTCTCATGAAGTTTTTCATGTATTTAGGATGAAACTCGTGTGGGGAGCACATTAATTGTTGATTTCGTGTTTGGGTCTTCAATTTAAGGTAAGGAGGACTCTATCCTATCTCATTATGCTTTTTATTCGTTTATTTGATTATGTATTGCAGTTTGGTTAGGATAAAATGTAGGAATATGTGTGTGTTGATGTACATTTCATTTGAACATGATTTGTGAGGAAATGTGATGGAACTTGTGTGGTCGGCTACAATGTAGTTGATGTTGAATAGTGCATGTGTTGAGAATGGTTTGATTGTACTCAGAATTATGTTAGAAATGTGTGTTAGAATGTAATGTGATTGAATGTGGGCATACACGTTGTATTGTTGTGTGTGGAAGTGAATATTGAGATTGTGGATGAAATTATGTGTTAGCATATTGTCCCTTGATGTTGAATAATTTGAATGGTTGGAAATGTGTGTGAATGACATGTTAAACACGATTGTGAATGTGTTTGAATATATTGGAAGCTATAAATGGTTCAGCGATACACTGGGTGTGGAAGATAGGGGCAGTAGAAATATATTGGGAAAGAGAGGGTGGTAGTGACACCAACAGTGAGCGTGGGTACACCACAGGCCACACACTCTCCTCCTGACACGGCCTCTGACTAACACATTTGCTAAGGGACCCGTGACCGCACATGTTGTATCTGTGAGGCAGGGGGTTATCCAGCGACCATCCATGGTGTGAAACTGAGTAAGTTCCTAAGGTTGAGGGCGTCAGGAAACTGGGATCACAGTGTCACAGTGAGCGTGGCTGCATGCAGTGAGCACACGTGTGTATGGATTGTATGATGGTGCAGTGAGCGCACCTATGGATAAATAAGAATGAAATTATTGCTTTATGTTTGATGATGAATGATTTGAAATGTATTGGAATATGTGAAAGCATGCACGGTAAGTCTCTATGCTTGTGTGTGTTTGGTAATATAAGGTACTCACCCTTACATTTATTTTTCAAGTGACCAAGACGATCAGCACCAGATTCAATGAAGGGATGGATGACACTGCTATAAGACTTAGAATATTTACTTTGAAACTGAATTCTTATTAATTAAGTCCTGTAGCGATTATTTGATTCAAATTGTAATCTATCTTTATTTTGAAATACTTTGTTGAATTATGCATTTTGGGAATTATTTGAATGAAAAATTTTTATTACTTCCATTTTGTAAAATTTATTTAAATTAAATTAAGATGTTATATGGAGACTCGTGATGAAAAAATTTATTGATAAAACTCTTAAAAGGGTATAAGTGAATAAAATTTATGTGAATGATTGAAACTCTTGAAAAGTAAGAGTATTTGAATAAAATTAATTGAGACTCTTAAATAAGAGTGATTGATGTTTGCAATTGATTGATGTTGTGAACAGGTACAAGTAATGCTTGGTACAGATGATGAGTTTGATGGTGTAGATTACAATTAACCTTTAGGAACAATTAAGAATGCACTTTAGCAAAAGATGAAGACTAATAAACTACCTTTGATTATAGATGGTGATCGGTAAAATTATCCCTACCAGCACATAAATTTACTAAGATTTATCAAAGTGTGTATTATTAGGAGTGACCAGACATTGTAATGTATATAGTGAATTGAAAAATTAATGTATCATATGACATTGCCAAGATGGTAAGTATGAAACTCTCAATTCATTCAACCATAAAACAAATCAAAGGAACTAAGTGCTCTATGGGAAAAAAAATGTTAAATGAATTCATAGAAATTGATAATTACATTAGGATGTTAAACTAAAAAAATATAAAGATCTAATATGGCGTGAGATGTATTAGGATTTGTCAATTTTATTACTATGTGATGTAACATATTTTATGTTTATATTTAATGTTTTATTTTGATTAATAAACACTTTTTATATGCTTTATTTTTATAATTTTTACCATTTTCTACTTATTTGAATAAATTTGGCCTATTACAAATAAATGCTTTAATTTTGAATTTTCGGTTATTCTAACCTTTGACTACTCTTTTGGCCATAACTTTTTCTATAGATGTCATTTTTGGCTGATTCTAGTTGCATTGGATTTGACACATCTAGGGCTTCAAAGTGCATATATGGATCACTGGATTTGGAGTTGTTTTCTATTTTCTATGATTTTTTTAAGTTGAGGCAGATTTGCTGAATATTGTTGAATTGCATTTGGACCCATGTTATTTAATAATTGTATTTGGACTTTTAGATATTATTGAGGCCCGCATTTTGGCCACCTAATTTACCCTAATCAGAACCTATAAATAGACTAATAAGATTCTGAATTATGGAGAGTGATTAGACACTTTGAGCTTTTGAGACTAGGCCGAAATAAAAATCCTTGTTTTTACTTTCTCTTGAACTCTCTCGTTCTTTTCTCATTTTTTTCGTGGGTTAAACATTTCGATGGAAGGTTAAACCTCTCATTCAATCTACGGAATCCAAACACTGTAGTTCTGACTTGAGTTCTCTCTAATCTCAGAATTGTTTATTACGATTGTGATTAACTTTTCTGTTGTTAGATTTCAAATTAGGACTCGATTAATGCTCTAATTTGATAATTAATGTAAATTAGATTAAATAATTATTTGATTTAATTTGTAACTCTATTCAATTATGTTATTCAATTAAATTAATAATTAAATTGGGTGATTGTTCAAACGTGAATTTAAATCTTTAGATACTGTGATAGTCGGAGTTACATGCAATTGGTATTCTGTGGATTGATATTTCTTAATTTATTTTTTACTCACTTTAATTTTGTTTGTAATTTAATTTGATTAATTGCAATTTTCAAAACCCCAAAAACCTTATTTGCATTTTTTAAAAGAAAACCTAAAATTGAATTTGACTGAAAATGTGTCTCCGTGAATCAACCTAGGTTTGACTCTATATTACAAAATCCTTAGAAAACTTAGTTGTTTTAATAGCGACTCGTCAATCGTCTATCAGTATGTCATCAAAATTAAGAATATAATAAATGAATTTGGATTCATTCCTAATGTGTTATTCTTTATAACTCTGTAAAACATTTATATAATTTTATTTTATTTTTAACTAGTTAACTTTCTTAATATGTCATCAAAAGTTAAGAATATAATAAATGAACTTGTATTCATTCTTAATGTATTATTATTTATTATCATGGTAAATATTTATATGAAATTTGTTATTTTAATATTTAGTTTCATATTCAAATTAATATATAATTATACTCATTATTTCTATGTTATTATTCTTATCATATAAGACTTTAGACAAATTTAAATAATGATTCTGAAGAATAAAATTTTTACTATATTTCTTTTAACTTTCTTGAGGAGGATGGACTTATGATCATGTCATATAGATGATCCATCTAAGTTTATGTATACGAAAGCTATTAAGAGTAGATAATGTTACTGGTACTATTTACATATATAGATTAAAAAAAGTATTACTCCTTCTTTTTGATATAATAAAAATTAAGTAATCATATTTTTTTTTAAGGTTGGAGACTACAAGGTGCCACCAAATTTGAAGGGCTCAAAACTAATTTTTACTCCTTGTTCAAGTTGTCGCAAGCCAACAAATGAGGTTTAAATACAAAATGTCATTAAACTTCATCATGAATGATCAAGATTATAAAATTATAAAAATCACATCATAAATGTATTTTTCTCTCTCTACATTTATGATCTTATAATCTCAACCATCTATGATGAGATTTAATAGTCAAGATGTATTTAGTTTACTTTCATATAAAAAAAAGCTTTTGCACTTGATATATGTCTTATATAGTATGATTTATTTATTAAAAAAATATGATTTATCATAATTTCAAATATTTAAATTCAATTGTACTTTTAATTTTCATGTTTAAACTTATTTATGATTTTTATTCTTTTTGTTTTAATTGTTGACATTTAATCTTGTAAATATAAATAATTAAAAATAAGACATTAAAATCACACTTAAAATAAAATATAGAGACTAAAAATATACTCGTACAACTGTATTATTTTATGATAATATCTATTGAACTAGATTTTTTTTCTTAGTAAATTTTTCTTATATTTTATATGTTGTTCTAAAATATTAGTTGCTCTCAATATAACTTTGTTTAATTAGTTGAGTACTAATGAATAATGATCATTCTATAGGATTAATCGAATTAGAAGTTTAGAAAAAAAATAATTATAGTCCTTTTACTTTTAATTAGCATTATGTCAGGAATGAGTTTTTGGAACGCTAACTTAGACAACAGTTAGTAAAAATCGTTTTGTAACTAAATATTTAGAGAGCGGTTCTCTATATTTTTTAGAGCGGTTAATAGAGAACTGCTCTTTAAAGTTATACATTAGAGAATGGTTAATAAAGAACCGCTCTCTAATCTCATTATTAGAGAGCGGTTAATAAATAATTACTCTCTAATGTTATTAAAGTCATTTATAAATGAAATACGCTCAACGCATTTATTCTTCTTAGATAACAAAGCTGGTCTCTTTTACTGTAAGTTTTTTCTCTGTTCTATTATGTTCTCTTCATCTTTTCTGTTATCCTGCTCTCTTTCTCACTAACAAATTGGTTTTTTTTCACATCTGTAGATGCCTCTTCATTCTCTATTAATTTGTTCTCTTCATCTTCTCTACGCTAACAAATTGGTTTTTGTTCCACATCTGTAAGTACTTCTTCAAAATGGAACTCCTCTTAGATCTTTGTTCTGGCGTAGTGTAGTTATCATATTAACAATTTATTATTGGAGTTTTCATTATTTTCTTGATTATTGCCTTGTATATAGTTATTGAGAATAATAATTTGAAAAAAAAATATTACGATTCTTTATCATGCCGTTCTAATAGATTCAAAATAAATGACTGAAAAATTCAAATAATAAACGAATTAAGTAAAATTAATGATTATAAAAGTGAAATATATATATATATATATATATATATAAAGTTACATAAATCAACATTTTTTATTATTAACATCAACATGTTACAAAAATCTTCCAAAATACAATTGATTATTCCGAGAGAAAGAAAATGTATATCCATAGAAGATAAAGGAACCGCCAAACGACCAGAAGACAAGTTGTTGCTGAATTCCATTTTTAAAAGTGCAAGCTATCCTTGAAATCGTATATTAAAAATGCATAAAATATTAAAATCTGGGTAAAATATCATCTATACAGCGGAGTCATCCACTTGAATAAGGCTTTAGATATATCTTTATAATAAATATTTTTATACTTTCATATCAATATTTTAATTTATGATTAAATGATAATAAAACAATATGCACTATTAATATATTTAAATTAAACTCCTTATAACTATCGTTTAATAGAAATACATTAACTGAATGATTGAAGTCAATGGTATTACGTGATGCAGAATCAAATTATAAATCAAGTAATTAATAATTAAAAACTATATAGAAACGAAAAGTAATATTATGCTGCCAATAGGATAAACAAGGGAATAACAAATTAAATACTTACTTGTTTCACATCACCAAATAAATTGAATAGCTTTAAGAGTTGTATATGTGCATGTGATATATAAAAGAAATTCAAATATTGAAATCAAACAAATAGGACGTTATAAATTAGAAATAGTATGCCAAGTTCATATTATCTAATTAATAAAAAACACATTAATCATAATTTAAACTAAAAATTTAAAATTTTGAAATACGTTATACCACGTTTCATTCGAGTGGTTTTTTCTTCTTTTTTATTAATATATCAAATGATATAACGTATTTCAAAAAATTTTAAGTGCATTTAAAAGTGAACTTATCGTGCATTCATATTTTATTTCATCCTCGTCCTATTCTTACGTTACGTTTACGTTTTGTTCCTTCAGTCATATGACTTGTTTTGTGTTTTGGGTACCAAAAAAGAAAGCCAATATTTCTTTTAATTGGGTGTTAGGCCTAAAAGACATTTAGAAGGAGAAATAGTTTAGGTAACTTGGTGCAAATCTTGATATGGATGGGCTAACTTGTAAAAGATTATTATTATTGAGTCTCAACTCTTTGGTGTTGCTTAGCAGCTGCTTTTGGGTTTGCATTTGAGCCAGTTTGGTGTTTTGCTAAAACCTCATAAATTGTTTGCTTAGAAGTTGGTATCACCCATTTATATGTAATATTATATGCTATTAATTTTTTATTATTTATTATATATATATATATATTAAAAATATATTTTACATATATAGAGTAGGATCTTCTCATACTAATATAAGGTTAAAAAAATTTATATTTAATTAAAAAAATTTATTTAACTTATATAATTAGAGTTTTTATTTAACTTATATATATAAGTTAAATAAAAAACTTTAATTAAATATAAAATATTTAAATTTACACCTGCATGAGAATAGTCTCTTTAATATTATTTGAGAATACCATGGTTATTGTTTTCTTTGATTTAAAGTTGTGTGGTTGGGAATAGATATTTTCTCCCAAAATGGACCGGTATCTAAATATCTGTTGAAGCAGTGGATGCACATAAGATTGTACGTTGAGTTGGGGGACCATGTCCAATTCCCCAATACCGAGTGGTGGGAGTAACAATAGTCAGAAGCAATGGCAGGCAAATTTATTATAATATTGTAAATTAAAAAATAATTTATTATTTTATAACAAATCTGAAACAATTTTTTAATCTGAGATTTTTTTGTCATGTGGATCAAATTTTCGCCAAACGGCTGGCGAAAATATTAATTTTTGAATTTTTTAATATCTATTTCGCGACAAAAAGTATGAAATATGACTTCTTAGAGCGGTTAATTTAAAACCGCTCTCAGTAGTCTATTTTAGAGAGCGTTCAAAAGGAACCGCTCTCATAACTCCATTTTAGAGAGCGGTTCCTTTTGAACTGCTCTCATAACTCATTTTAGAGAGCGGTTCCTTTTGAACTGCTCTCCTAACTCTATTTTAGAGAGCGGTTCCATTTGAACCGCTCTCAGAAGTGCATATTAGAGAGCGGTCTTGCCGGAACCGCTCTCTTAGATTTAAAATGAACAGCTGGGGAGATTTTGATACACGTGGCAACATCTGAGATGATTCGCGCTGCTACTGGCGAAAGTTTATTTTGCCCTGCAGTTAGCGAAACCGTTTTTGACCGACGTCCTTCTTCCTCCTCCGTGACGGTCCTCCTTCGTTTCCATTTTGCTTTTCTCCGTCTCTGCTCCTCTATCATCGTCCTCCAGGCAGAAGTTTCAAAATTTGTTTTGATTTGCTGTGAAGGATCAAATACTGTTACGAATTTAAGAGGTATGGAACTATAACAACATGCATTTATATATTATTTTTAGTTTGATTTTGTTAATTAGAAAATCTGATAATAATATTGTAATTTTTTTAAACTCTACGTATGTAAGTGATTTGGTAATTAAGTGGGGGTGAGTGAAGAATTTGCTGAAAGTTTATTAAAGATTAGTAAAAAAGAATTTAAAATTTAAATATTTTTTTATTTATTTATATATAGATTAATATGCTTTTAGAAAAAATGAAATGTGATATAGTTAATTAAAATATAAAATTATAATTAATTGTTAAGAAGATAGGTTAAATTAAGATTTATAAAATTTGTTTACAGGAATTACTTATGAGAGCGGTTCAAAAGGAACCGCTCTCTAAAATGAGTTATGAGAGCGGTTCCTTATGAACCGCTCTCTAAAATAGACTACTGAGAGCGGTTCCTTTTGAACCGCTCTCTAAAATAGGCTACTGAGAGCGGTTCCAAAGGAACTGCTCTCTAAAATAGACTTATAAGAGCGGTTTTAATTTAACCGCTCTAAGAAGTCATATTTCGTACTTTTTGTGATGAAATAGATATTAAAAAATTCAAAAATTAATACTTTCGCCAGCCATTTGGCGAAAATTTGATCCACGTGGCAAAAAAATCCCAGATTGAAAAATTGCTTCAGATTTACTATAAAATAATAAATTATTTTTAATTTACAATATTATAATAAATTTGCCAGCAATGGCGTATCCTATTGGATATCGCTTAATATTGGGATACATTTTGTAGTTGAATTTCATAATAAGATTTTCACAGTGCAACTTATAATTAATTATTCATAATATATATATATATATATATATATATATATATATATATAGAAATTAAGGGATTATTTTAACAATGTTTAAGTTAAGGATTTCAAATTAAGCCTTTCACCTTAACTTAAAAAAAAAAAAGTCTTTCACCTTAAAATTTATCCAATAATTGATAAAATTATATTATAAGTATGTCATTTTATAAATTTATTCAAATAAATAAAAATATATGATATAACAAAAAATTTAATTTTAAAATAAAAAATTTAGTTTAAACATAAAAAATTAAAAATATTAATATAAGTAATTAAAATTAAAAGACTAAAATTATGCATACATTAAAATATAAAAATTAAGAATGTGATATATGAGAATGTGGTATATAGTGTTCAAGTGATTTTATATCAGTATATGCTTACCTAAAATTTACATGAGGCATTGCTAAGTATGTGTAGAATTCAATGTGAAAAAATAAAATTGAGAAAAGTTGTAATGGTGTGATTTACAGTAGTATGGATAATTTAACTTTAAAGAAATAATATTCTCTTTAATAACGGCGTACTAAATGTTAGTGAAATATTTGATTCTATTAAATATTGTTTTTAGAACTGACTTGTGGGTTGAATGTCTAATTGTCCAAATGATAGTATCTTGTACCTGAATCGGTAGCTCACTTTTTCTAAGTAATAGGTAAAAGGACCGAAACATGCCACTGAAAGACTTTACCAAAACAAAGATGGGATGTCAAGAACGTAGAGGAGGTAGGATGGACAGTTGATCAGATCTAGTATGGATGGTACATAGACAGTAGTTGGAGTCGGTGGCTCTCCTAGGATTTCCTCATTTGGGATCCTAGGGAAGAGGATCAAGCTAGTCCTTGAGAACAGCTTGATGCATTATCTCCCTTCAACCCTTTGAGCGAAATGCGGCAAAAGGAAAAAAGAATCTTTGGATTGACCCCATTGTCTCCACCCCGTAGAAACTACGAGATCATCCTAAGGATACCTTCGACATCTAAGGGTCACGGACCGACCATAGAACCTTGTTCAAAATGCAGAACGCAGTAGCTATCTACTCTCAGGTTGGACAGTAAGGATTAGAAAAGGACAATCACTCATTCTTAAAAACCAGCATTCTTAAGACCAAAGAGTCGGGCGAAAAAGGAGAAGGAAAATCTTTACTGAATGTGACTTTGGATCTATAGAAATCTTTGCACATAAAAAATTGAAAATTTTTAATCTAGTAACCCGTAAATGAATTCTATATTTAGACACCAGATGAATCAATAATTTATCAAAATTTTGCTAATAAAAATCAACTTATAAATCAATTCATAAGAAGAAAATAGGACCAAAATACTTTGATTTCTTTTATTTATTTTTGCAAACATGATTATAAGTTATGTATCATACATGCTAATTTGAATTAATAAACATTACACCATTCATTACTTGTATATGTGAATCAGATTAATGATCTCTTAACATATATTGTTAGTTTTTTTTTTAAATGTAATGAGTTAGAATACTTTTTGTACTTTTATTTTATATTTAATAAAATATTGATATTTAACAAACAAACAAAAAAACTAACTTCCATCTAATATAATTTAGATATATTCAGCTATAATATATATATATATATATATAATTAAAAAATAAAAATTCATATAAAAACATTGCTTTTAATTTTATAATATTTCAAATGAACATTAAATAAGTATAAAAGTAAAAATGTATTTTTTAATAAAAAAAAAAGTCAACCTACACAATCACTTTCACAATAAAATTATTATAAATCAATTATCATAAAATTTAATAATTTTTATTAATGTAATAATTAATATTTAAATGATCAATGACAGCATAACAATACATTATAATCAAATTCAATTAAAATGAAATAAACATCTTCAAAATTCAACTCAAAATAAATGCTTAAAAAAATCAAAATAAACAATATACACTATTTTTGTTCTTTTACCTATAGTGTTTTCTTTCAAAAACAGTTACAAATTTAATTTGAAAGGATTGATTTAAAATCTTGAAATTTATAATATATAAATAATCTGTTGCTGGCATCGAAAAGGCTGGGCTGGGTTCCACCATGTGCATAAATTGACGTTAGAACAAGTTTGTCAATGTGTTGCCATATAATAGTTATAAAAAGCAAATTTGTATCTTTATCTTTTTTATGTTGATGATATATATATATATATATATATATATATATATATATATATATATATATATATATATATATATATATTTAGGTGGGGGATGAAATCCCCAACGTAATTGAGACATCCCAAAAATCTCTGTAATTGGGTTTTATCAAGGATCCTGTTAGGAAATTTATCAGCAAATTCAATGTACCTACTGATAGGGATAATGGTACCTTGGTGGATATTATGTCCAAGGAATCTGATATTGGTTTGAAAGAGACTAATTTTTGATTTTGAAACGGCAAGACCGTTTTGTTTAATAACATTGATAAAAATATTTATATGTTTAAAATGTTGATCAATGGATTGAGAAAAAATTAAAACATCGTCAATGTAGACAATATATATATATATATATATATATATATATATATATATATATATATATATATAAATTGTGATGCTATACCAAAAAGTTATCATTCTAAATCTTAAAAATATTCAAAGAATAAGTTTTACAGTATTTCAAAACATTTAATACGTGTATTTAATGACATTAGAATAATAATTTATTTTATATATGATTTATTAATTTAGTTTTTTTATTAGTGCTTTTAAAAATTACTATAAGACCATACATATGACTACTTAAAAGTTTATATTAATTAATTGTGTTCTATAATAACGGTAAGAAAAGAAATGTTGTGTTTTTAAATAAAAATATACATAAATTTTTAATGTCTAAATTTTGAAGACTAAAGTAAATAAAATTAAAAAAATATATTTAACTTGACTTTTTTTTACTGTGTGTTTAATGATATATGTTTAAAATTAATAAATAATAACTTTTTATTAAAAATTATAGTTTTATTATTATTAATACATTGAATTATATGGTATTTTTTATTTTTAATAAAAATAATTATATATAAATTTTTATTTTGTGTCTTTATACATGCATTATAAATTTTAAATTAGATATATTTATTATTAAGTTGGTTATAAATTCTAAACAAATAAATTAATTTATTTTAAAATTTAAAATTTTTTATTTTATCTAAACTAATTACATATGTCTATTATGATTAGTATTTTAAAATTTTAAATTTGCATTTATCACTTGTATTTATAATATATGTGTAATGCACTGACTATTTGTCAATAAAACTACATTTTTTAGACATGTTATTTAATATAATATTAACTGCTATCTATCATATAAGAGATAACTATAGATCTGTCTGGAGTAATCGTAAAAATTTAATAAAATGTATTTTTTAAAATAAAAATGTATTATAGTTTGTATTTTTAAAATGTATTTTTAAGATAAAACTATCCTCCTTTAAAATAAATATAAATTTAATAAAAAATTTAATTTATTTTAATTTATTTTTTATATGCTTTATCATTATTTTATTATGTTAGATATTAAAACAATCAGTTATAGTTTCAAATAATATCTTTCTCTTGTGAATGAATTAAAATAATTATTTATTACTATTATTACAATAAAAATAGTTATTATAATTATTAATAGTAGTATTATTATTGTAATTACCATCCTCGTTTTTTTTATATTACCATCATTGTTTTTATTTTTTATTTTTTTGTCTTTATTATTAGTTTCACAATTATTTCATTTGTTACATGTTTATCACTATTATTATTATTATTATTTAAAATTATTATCACGTTGTTACTTAACAAACTCAACTTTAAAAATATAAAATATTTTGTGTAATTTGAATTCAAACTCTAGTATTAAAAATTATAAATTATTAAACTAAAAAATTATTGTTTTTATCTTAACACTTAATATTAATTATAAGAACAAAATTTAACTTGAAAAATTTTGTTACCTTGATAAATTCAGAAGGCACTGAAAGTATTTCCAAGCTTGAAAGTGTCAATTTTAAATATATGATTGTAATTGAAGAATTTCTTTATATGACTTGATTAATATTTTTACAACATGTTTATTTTTTAAAAAAAATGTTTTAAGAAGTGTATAATTTTATTATAAATGAATAATTTAAAAATTTTGAATTAGAAAAACATCATTTTTTTTCACGAATTAAAAATAATAACTTATAAAAGTTATATTATAATTTAAAATAAATGTTTGACAACACATTTAATATACAAACAGTTTGCATGCAATAATTATTTCTACATATTTCATATCAAAATTTGTAACTTTAAAATTAATCTCATTCTTTTAAAAATTGTAGCTTTGCATATTTAACGTTTTTATGAAATGATTTCACTCTCCGTCAACAACGATCATAGTTCTAATAATATTAAAGTTTTTGTCAATGTCAATTTTAATGATTAAAAATAAGCAGTTAATAATAGTAAAATTTTATTAAAAAAATATTTATTATATTTTTATAACTTCAATACAATAAATGTGTACTTTTTTTATAAAAAAAATATTTATAAATACTTAAACTCAATCTTAAAAATTAAGGTTAACAAAATCCTAATATTAATAATATACAATACACTAAAATTTTAGTATTTATATTTAGATATAAAGTATATAATAATAATATTGCTATTTAGTAATATTTTGTTGTAGTAAATTCAATAATATATATATATATTAAAACCTATATAAGTATATTAATTTATTATACTATTTAATCATATTGCTTTTGTTGATTATGTGTTATATTTGATGAATATATTATTTAATACCATATTAATCTTATTTTCAGTCAATTGTAGTTATATGCATACATAATGAGATGAAAAGATATATAAAAAATTCCTATATATGTTTAATATATATTTATTAAATTTGATAAAACAATAAGATAGATATTATATTAATTGAATATAGTATCTGAAAAGAAATTTTGATGTATAAAATTAGAGGGATATTCCTTGCATCTAAAATTAATTTAGGTAGATCCTAAAAGTATAGAAATTATAGAAAAAATTAAAATTACGAAGAACATAAATACACGAGAAGAATTAAACTATATTAATGTAACGGTGTATAATTATATATAATATAATTTTAATAATGTAATTTGCTCTCATATATATAATGAATTTGAAATTTAAAAAGTTTAATAGTGGATCCGTTGAAATTTATGATAGGAAGTAAATTTTAAGGTTAATTTAAGAAGAAAAAAATTAAACAATAATTCCTTAACTTCTGATTTTATTTTAGTTTAGTCTTTTAATTTTTATTTTTATCTCTTAACTTACAAAAGTATTTTAAACTAGTAATTTTTTTTTTCAAAAATATTAATTTTACTAAAAAGTTGTTATTCATTTTCATTTTTTTTGTCTTGTAAAAATACAATATATTTTAGCAAATTTTTTAATTCATGTCTTTTATTTTTATCCTTTTCTTTTTACCTAATCTATATCTTCATGACCTGTGTCTCTCTCCTTCAAACTTGGATAAAAAGTTTCTTTTTTTTTTCTCCTTTTACCCTCGTGCACACTTACACAATTTGTTCTTTGCCCACTTTGAATTTCAAAAACTTATCTTATTTACAATTTAATTGGTTTAGGATTTCATAGGATTTAAAAAAAAAAAATTAAGTAAAAAAGTTTGTTAGTATTTAATCAAGATTTTATATCACTTAAAAATAATTCAGTAGTATTCAATCTGAATTTTCAAAATTTTTTAAAAAGTCTATCAAAATTCATTGGTATTTATGTGAGACTTTTTACAAGTTAAAAATAATCTATTAGTATTAAAAAATATTAAAATTTTAAAAGATTGTTATATTAGAAAGATTTCGAAAGACTTTTTAGTATTATCTATAAATACTAAATTCATAAAACAATTCCATCCAAACCTATCAAATTTTGGAGGATTGTTTGAAATGACTTTTCAAGTGCTTCAAGAATTTTTAGGTGAGTTTTTTATCTTTTTTTTTTTTCTATGCTCCTGTACTCTCCATTTTTTCTACTGCTAATAATATTGTACTACTTCTCATATATTATAATGTACTACTACTTCCATTCTATTCTCTTATTTGGTGAAAACGTAAATGAAGGTTGAAGAAATGCTTACATCATTCCTATAAATTGTTGGTTAGAATATTTGACATTGCGTAATTCGTAATACATTTGGCCGATCAAAATATGTTACAAATGAAAATTTTGACAAGATTTTGAAGGCTTTGAATATGATAGCACCTATTTTGATGGCTAAACCAAGATCAATTGTGTTAAAATTAGAGAAAGTACAAGGTTCTTCCCATTCTTCAAGGTATGTACTAATTATCTTATAATAAAAATTATAATTAAATTTGGCACTACTATATTTATATTTTTCATAAGGTGAAGCGTTATATATGCTAAATTTTAGGATTGCATTGGACCTATTGACAGGACACATTCCAACGATGGTGAGGGGGTGAGATGTAAGCAATTGTCGTAATCGTCATAGAAAGATATCACAAAATGTATTAGCCATTTGTAATTTTGATTTGGAGTTCATATACGTTCTTAGCAGGTCGAAGGGTTCGGCTTATGATTCTAGGCTACCAAATGATGCTATGACAAGGAGTAATGGACTTAACGTGACTCAAGGTAAGTGTTTATTTTTTAAATAATAATAATAATAATAATAATAATAATAATAATAATAATAATAATAATTCTTATTATTATTAGTATACTAATATTATATATATTGCATATGTAATTAGGTAAATATTTCTTGGTAAATTGTGGATTTCCTAACCAATGCCAATTTTTAACTTCATTTCGAATTGTAAGATATCATCTGCAAGATTTTGCAAGTCAGGATAATAATCCTAAAAATGAGAAAGAATTGTTTAATTTTTGTCATGCGTCCTTAATGAATGTAATCGAGAGAATATTTAATATTTTTAAATCAAGGTTCATAATTTTTAAGTCAGCACCTGCATTTTTCTTTAAGATTTCTTAGTGGATTGTGGATTTCCTAACCAATGCCAATTTTTTCATTTCGAGGTGTAAGATATCATCTACAAGATTTTGCAAGTCAGGATAATAATCCTAAAAAGGAGAAAGAATTCTTTAATCTTCGTCATGCGTCTTTAATGAATATGATCGAGAGAATATATAGTATTTTTAAATGAAGGTTCACAATTTTTAAGTCAGCACCTCCATTTTTATTTAAAGATTTCTTAGAGGATTGTGGATTTCCTAACCAATGCCAATTTTTTCATTTCGAGGTGTAAGATATCATCTACAAGATTTTGCAAGTCAGGATAATAATCCTAAAAATGAGAAAGAATTGTTTAATTTTTGTCATGCGTCCTTAATGAATGTAATCGAGAGAATATTTAATATTTTTAAATCAAGGTTCACAATTTTTAAGTCAGCACCTGCATTTTTCATTAAGATTTCTTAGTGGATTGTGGATTTCCTAACCAATGCCAATTTTTTCATTTCGAGGTGTAAGATATCATCTACAAGATTTTGCAAGTTAGGATAATAATCCTAAAAATGAGAAAGAATTGTTTAATTTTCGTCATGCGTCTTTAATGAATGTGATCGAGAGAATATTTAGTATTTTTAAATCAAGGTTCACAATTTTTAAGTCAACACCTCTATTTTTATTTAAAGATTTCTTAGTGGATTGTGGATTTCCTAACCAATGCCAATTTTTTCATTTTGAGGTGTAAGATATCATCTACAAGATTTTGCAAGTCCGGATAATAATCCTAAAAATGAGAAAGAATTGTTTAATCTTCGTCATGCATCTTTAATGAATGTGATCGAGAGAATATTTAGTATTTTTAAATCAAGGTTCACAATTGTTAAGTCAGCACCTCCATTTTTATTTAAAGATTTCTTAGAGGATTGGGGATTTCCTAACCAATGCCAATTTTTTCATTTCGAGGTGTAAGATATCATCTACAAGATTTTGCAAGTCAGGATAATAATCCTAAAAAGGAGAAAGAATTCTTTAATCTTCGTCATGCGTCTTTAATGAATATGATCGAGAGAATATATAGTATTTTTAAATGAAGGTTCACAATTTTTAAGTCAGCACCTCCATTTTTATTTAAAGATTTCTTAGAGGATTGTGGATTTCCTAACTAATGCCAATTTTTTCATTTCGAGGTGTAAGATATCATCTACAAGATTTTGCAAGTCAGGATAATAATCCTAAAAATGAGAAAGAATTGTTTAATTTTTGTCATGCGTCCTTAATGAATGTAATCGAGAGAATATTTAATATTTTTAAATCAAGGTTCACAATTTTTAAGTCAGCACCTGCATTTTTCATTAAGATTTCTTAGTGGATTGTGGATTTCCTAACCAATGCCAATTTTTTCATTTCAAGGTGTAAGATATCATCTACAAGATTTTGCAAGTCAGGATAATAATCTTAAAAATGAGAAAGAATTGTTTAATCTTCGTCATGCGTCTTTAATGAATGTGATCGAGAGAATATTAAGTATTTTTAAATCAAGGTTCACAATTGTTAAGTCAGCACCTCCATTTTTATTTAAAGATTTCTTAGAGGATTGTGGATTTCCTAACCAATGCCAATTTTTTCATTTCGAGGTGTAAGATATCATCTACAGGATTTTGCAAGTCAGGATAATAATCGTAAAAATGAGAAAGAATTGTTTAATCTTCGTCATGCATCTTTAATGAATGTGATCGAGAGAATATTTAGTATTTTTAAATCAAGGTTCACAATTTTTAAGTCATCACCTCCATTTTTATTTAAAGATTTCTTAGTGGATTGTGGATTTCCTAACCAATGCCAATTTTTTCATTTCGAGGTGTAAGATATCATCTACAAGATTTTGCAAGTCAGGATAATAATATTAAAAATGAGAAAGAATTGTTTAATCTTCATCATGCATCTTTAATGAATGTGATCGAGAGAATATTTAGTATTTTTAAATCAAGGTTCACAATTTTTAAGTCAGCACCTCTATTTTTATTTAAAGATTTCTTAGTCGATTGTGGATTTCCTAACTAGTGTCAATTTTTTCATTTCGAGGTGTAAGATATTATCTACAAGATTTTGCAAGTCAGGATAATAATCTTAAAAATGAGAAAAAATTGTTTAATCTTCGTCATGCGTCTTTAATGAATGTGATCGAGAGAATATTTTGTATTTTTAAATCAAGGTTCACTATTTTTAAGTGAGCACCTCCATTTTTATTTAAGACACAAGTAGAACTTGTACTAGCATGTGCAATACTACATAACTTTCTTTGCAAACAATGTCATTCTAATGAATTTTCAATTAAACTAATATACGAACTTTCATTTTCAACATTATCGGTTAATGAATATCATAATTTTGAGCTTATTATTCAAACCCAAGAGTAAGAGCGAGAAGACGCTAATGCTTGGAGAACTAGTATAGCTATAGATATGTGGGTGAATGCAATTTAGGAAATATAATATTACAGAGAATTATTATTGTTATTTATCCAGACATTATATTTTTTATTATTTTTGTCTTTGACTCTTTTTAAATTTGAATGTATGAAAAAAAAATTGAACTTTTTATATCAAAAATTTACAAAATTCTGTAAAGTCCACAAAATCTCGCAAAATCTATTAAAATCCTGACTTAAAAGTCTTGCAAAATCTATTAAAATCCTAATTTTAAAGTCCTGTAAAATCTTGCAAAGTCTTAAAAGTCATGAAAATCCTACAAAGTCTTTTAAAATTTGTTGGACTTTTTTCAACTAAAAATTCTTTAAAATCCTAATCCAATACACTCCCTAAGTCTTGAACTAATAGAAAAAGGCAAGAAGCAAGACAATGATGACAACATTTAGCACAAATAAAGTACCAGTTTCAATATTATTGATGCTGCCTATCTCCTTCCTATCTTTTCCTATGACCCAAAGCTCTTTTAAAAATAACTTGTCAAAAAAATATATTTTTGTTAATATTTCAATGAGGTGAAAATGAGTTATAAAAGTATGGATGGGGAGCAAGAGAAAGAAGAGAAAGAGAAAAAAAAATAAATTAATGGAGTTTGAAGGGAGAAGATGTGTGAATAAAGGGTAAGAGGAGAAAGAAAAGGCCAAAAAAATAGAGAAATGATAATTTTTTTTGTTAGGATTCAATGAAAGAGCATGTGTTGTAGAAATATAGATGGTAGGTAAGAGTAAGAAAAAAGAGAAAAAAAATAACTTAAAAATTTGTCAAAAAAATATTATATTTTAGCTAGATTCAGAAAAAAAAAAGATTAATAGTAATTTTTAACATAGCTAACTTTCTTAATAGGAAAAAAAATTATTTAAAACATTTTTTTTAAGTTAATGGACTTAAATGAAAAAAATTTAAAAATTAAATTGAAACAAAATTAAGAGGTAAATGACCAATTTACTATTTTTAACTTGTTTTAAAAGAATAAATAGTTGGGATTTAGGAAGATGAAGAAATTTTAATAAAAAAGACAAATTTAAAATATGAATAACTAACATTTAGTAATAAAAGAGAATCTAGCATAGAAAAATTTAAAATAATTAATTTTTGAATTTATAAAAAAAATTGTGTGTGCAGTCGTAAAAGAAAATATAACGTAATGACGAATTACATATTTTAATTAGAAAGTAGTAAAAAAAAATAAAGTTTTGTTTTCTTATATACGAATTTAAAAATAAATTAAAGTTCCTATAAAAAAAGTGTGTGAAAGTAAACATTGAATTTACTTTTGAAATATAACATGATTAACATTGGGAATCGATCGTTAATGGAGTCGTTGCTAAGTGCTTATGGAGTGGGGCTCATCCATCAGTTTTCTAATAAGGGAGGGGCTAATTACTTATGAAATCAAAGGGTATGATTAAACTATTATATCTGTATTTAATAAATAATTATTTATGCATTATAAATTTGAGATTTTTAAAAATAAAAATTGATTTGAGGCCTAAACTTTTATAATTAAGACATATTGTCGCACATCCAAATTCGATCACATTCTCTTTTTCTTTTCGTACTGAATTCAAGATAATAAGTATATCTAATCTTTAATATTAAAAGATTTTTATTAGTGCTCATAAATAACTATATAAACTTACTTGAAAAGTTGCACCCATCTTAAACATTTTATATAGTTGCACCCAACTATATAAAATGATGTGAACTATCATTTTTATTGTAATTTTATTGCATTTCACTGTCATTCTACTTGTAAATATTATTGTTGTAACTTTCACGTCTGGAACAATATACCTGAAATGTTAAAGTTGATATTTTATATCAAATTGAAGATATTCTTAGTTTTTTATTTAAAAATATTTTAAAAAATATCCATATATCGAAAAAAAAAAACTTGCTAATTTGTTTACAAACTCACGACAAAATGAGTATAAATTTTAATATTTATTTACACATAAACATGTACATTCATTTTTTTGTGTTTGTACTTGTACATATATACTTATGCTTTTTTTTAATGTATGTCTATGAACACATGTTAAGGAGTTAACTGAAAATTATTAAAACTAAAATATTCATTATATAATTTTTTTAAAACTATTTACTAAATATAATTATACATTACATATTTATTATATTTATAAGTAAAATTTGAAAAAATATATGAATATTTGTAATTGAGTTTAATATTACAGTTTCATTTGTATTTTTTTATTTTATTACTTTTTATAGTTAGTTTTAATATTAAAATAATATCATTGTTTTTGCTGCTTGTCAAAAACACAAAAGGACTCTACTTTAATGGGAAGATGCTGAAACATAAGGTGTATATTCCACTTGTGTCAAGAGAGTAACTCATGGCCATTGGAAAAGCATTTATCTAATATTCCCATTTGGTAGCTTTTGCTTAAACAAAAGCCAAATGCATGAACAAAAGCATATTATCGCTCTATAGAACAATGTCTCGTTCGTTTCTTTGATTGGGGACAAAGACAAGGTTTTAAGTGTTGTTATTTGGGCACTTAATTAATCAACGGTTGTGGTGCTTCTATCAAGGATTGCATATCGAGTGTGAGTATCAGTTGTTAACACCCTTTTGCTTTCTTTCTTACCTGTCGTAAAGCCCCTTTTTATCGGGCATCGCTAACGTATCTTTACGATTTAGGAAATTTTAATACCTCTTTCTACGTGGCATGTCATGATACGTTACTTAGTTGTAAATATTAATTATTTAAACTTTTTTTATTGACAAATTTTTGCTTTTTTGTGTTTTTATTATTAAATTTTGCAGTACAGTCGTAGATTAATCTTTCAAGAAGATGTGAAGTACTTTTACTCTTTAACCCTCCGTAAATCCTTCTTTGAATATTTTAAGCAGCAGCAAAACTAACGAAGTAGTTGCGTTAAAGAGGAAGAAGATAGAGGGTGAGACTAAAGTTATTCTATTTGTTGCATAAAATAAGATATTATATTTTTTTAAGAAAACTTCTAAACATTGTGTATTATTGATTAAAATAAGATGGTTACAAATAAAGATAGAACAAGTTAAATTTATAAAAAGATATATTGGTAATTTTATATTTATTTGTGTTCTTTATTTTTTTTTTCGTTTTCTTCCTTTTTTTATTCTCATCTCATCCATGTTTTTATGTGACTATAAATTATTATTCACAACATTAAATATTTTTAAATAGCATAATTTTTTACATAATAAAATATTAAAAATACTAAAAAAATTAGAAAATATTAAAATTTTAGAATTTAACTTTTTCAAATTTTTATTACATGTTTGGGTTGAATAGATATCAAAAAGTTATATAAATAAACATATATAATTTTCAGAAATTCAAGTACGATACTAAAAGTCATATCTCTTCAAAGTTTTCACCTTAAATACAACAATATCTAAAAAAATTTACTACTTTTTACGTTAGTTTTCTAAGAAAACCAATATAGAAAGTATATATATATATATATATATTTTAAAAAATAGTATTTTCTGCATCAATTTTAAGAGAATCAATATAGAAAGTAATTTTTTTAAAAAAAATCTCTTCTACATTAAAGAGTCCTCCATTATGATTATGATGGTTGAAAATAAGAGAGGAAACAAGAAATAGGTAGGAGAAGAAAGTGCGATAGATAGTAACATTTCTTCTTCACTTTTTGTCTCTTCTAACAACGCTTCATCTTCTCTGACAATGTAAAATCAATATTAAAGTTTGAATAATTTTAGTTGCTAATTTTCTAACAGAATCAATATTATTTATAAATGCTTATGTAATATAATATTAAGAATCGTGTAACTCCTATGCTTATAAAAGAAGGAACTAGTAAGCATGAAAACAAGACCAAAATCTCTAAGCTACAATCAACAGTGTAGATACATAAACCGAATAATTTATTTTTCTATCTTTTATGACTAAGATTTAATACAAGTTACTCATCCAATTTTTTTTTTCATGTTCCCATCCTAGCCATCAATTTACTACAAGAGATTTAATACAAGTTACGTCCTCTTATACTTATAAACGATTTACAATTTGCTTATTCAAAAGTGTTACTTTTCTAATTCTCTTATGTTTCAAAGCAAATGGGTAGACGTTAACCTCATATAAAGGCAAATACAACTCAATTTAAAAGGAGTCGAAGAAGACACTAAAGATGTTCGAGTAAAACATAATGACTTCGTAAAGAAAAGCCATAAACGATTCTAACATCTTCATTTTAACTTTGATGAGTAATATAAAGTTATTTTTTCAAAAGTTGCATAATATTGACATGTATTATAAATTGTTTGATTGAAAAAAAAAATAATCAAATGATTAACAATGTTTAAAAAATACAATAATATGAAAGAATATTATATTTTTAACGAACTTTGAAATCAATTACCATGAAGGCTAAAAAAGTGTGCTAATTTATAATTATTTGTTGTATAGAAACTAATTTAAAGCAAGTTTGTTTGTGTTTTGGTTACTTACTTCATGTTTTCTCACAAATTTGAACTCAATGTTATAAAATGAAAGACCAAGTTCGAATAAAAATTTGTTAACTATTTGCATACTATTTTATCATATAAACAGTGTTACACTATATATATTTCACATAAAAAGTAATTTTTAATTAATAAAAGCAATTTTGTTTAGTTAAAATGGTTTATGATAAAAGAAAGTGATGTAATACAAAAAATAATCTCTCTTGTCAGTGTAAGGGAACTCTCTCCAAGATTAGGTTTCTTTATTTCATAGAGAGAGAAAGGCACTTTTACATTGTTAGAGTTTTCTTAATCCTAACATTCTCGCGGCGGCACAACGCTGAAGGTCTCCAAATAAGCTTCTCTCCAACATCTCTTTGGAGTAAGGCATGATCAGGTGATGGACCAACCAAAACCGGAGAAACATTCAACCGAGGAGATGGATCTAATGGTTCGCAGCACGAAAAAAGTTAAGATGGACCCCAAATCAGACCTTGAGGATCAAACCACTAACATGCACGAAGAATACATTTCTAAAATCCTTGCAAATCAGGTGTCTTCTGTTCCTAAATCCCCTAGATGTATGTCTTATAAGGACAAAGTTTTAGTTGCTAATAACATGGATCTGACTTTAAATAATGATGAAATCATAAAATCAGTGATGAAGGATCTAAATATTCCTCTAGATAATGAAGAACTGAATCTGTTAAAAGTGATGAGATGAATATGACCCAAAACTTGTGTCCAGAAGTCAAGATTCCATTGGAGAATTATGAATCATGGTGTAATCCATGAAAATTTACCCTTATTGTCAAGCTTCTAGGTAAATCGATAATCTTTAATTTTCTTAACCAAAAATTAAAAAACATTTAGGGTAAAAATGGACATCTTAATATTCTAGACTTGAATAATGATTTTTTTTCTTGTCAAATTTATTGAGGATTATAAACTAGCTTTATTCAAGGGACCATGACTTATTTTAGATCACTATCTACTAGTTCAATGATGGAGGCTTTTATTTAGACCTAAGGAGTATAGCCCTAGGAAAATAGCTACATGGGTTAGGATTCTAGATCTCTTTCTTGAACTATACAATGGAAAATTTCTTTAACAAGTTGGGGTCTGCTTAGGGATGATGCTTAAAATTGACCCTCATACATCCCTTATGTCCAGGAGTAAGTTTGCAAGAATTTGCATTGAATTAGGTTTAAACAAGAAACTAAGTCCCTCTTTTAAGGTCCTGGGGTAGGAGTTTAGGGTGGAATACGAGGGTCTGCATCTAATCTGTTTCTAATGTGATAAGTATGGTCATAGGATGTAGAACTACTTAGATAAGGTGGAGTGTCCTTATGATAAATCTAACCAAGAAGTCAATTCCTATGTGTCGATGATGGCTAATGATGAGGAGCCTTTTACATCAGTAGGCTAAGGTGAAAATGATAGTCATAACTTTTAGAATATTATGAACTTAAATGAACAAGGCAAATTTGGCCTATGGATGTTAGCCAAGAAACCTTTGAGGAAAAAGTCTGAGACTCCTAGAGCTTTAGAATCAGTTATCCATAATGGAAAAAGTAGGGAGTATCCCTTAGATTCTAGATTTGAGGTGTTGAGTAACCCTACTTAAGATGAAGGACAAAATTTGCCCCCTGATCATAATAGTACTTTAGTTACTGAGCATAGTTTAGAAAATGTTGCAAGGAAAAGTAAATCTGAACCACTTACTATTAAGCCTGTAGCTAAAAGCTCCTCTGTTTCCAACCTTCCCAACTTTATTTCTAAGAAAAACAATAGAATAAATCTTAAACCTAAAAATAACAAATCAGGGGAGGTTAGAAATGAGAACACAACAGATACTAATCTAATTCCTAATTTAATTGAACAAAATAGATCTGGGCCTAATGGTCAGGATCATAAGGAAATTCTTTCTCTAATGAAGATACTCGAACAAGATATTAAAAATAATATCTCTAATGGAAGTTCCATTCAAGACCTGCTAAGTATTACCTTGACAAGACACTGGATAAATCCTAAAGATCCTGTCCAAATCCCTACTGATAGACCCCCTGATAGGACTCTTGTTATGGATATAGATTTGAAAGATAATTTTCCTATAGAAGAATCCTCTTTCCCTGGTAATTTTGATAAACTGTACTCTAGCCTGCTTTGCTCCCAGTATATTAGCAATATTGATCAATAACCTTCTTTCCATTATGAATTGTCTTTTTTGGAATTGTAGGGGGCTAAGGTTAACACTTTTGTTAGACTTATCAATGACTTGATCGCTATGTATAATTTGGAATTTTTAGCCCTTTTTGAACCTAGGGTTAATTTGGATAGAGTTAATAATATCCTTAACAAAATTCATTTAAAAGGTGTTATTAAGGTGGATGTTGTAGGGTTCGTAGGTGGAATCTGGTGCCTCTGGAACCCTAATAGGATTAAAGTATCTGTTGTCTATAAATCCAAATACTTGGTCCACCTGCAGATTTGCAGCCATGGTCAGGTTGAGTGCTGTTATCCTCCATCTATGCTAGTCCCCAAGAAAATCTTAGAAATGATTGCTAGAATGAACTAAGATATTTTAGCCAATCCATCTCTATCCCTTGGCGTGTTGCTAGAGATTTCAATTCCATTCTTTATGAGAAAAAAAAATTTGGAGGTGGTTCTCTCAACCTTGGTCTAATCTAAAGGTTTTCTGATTGCCTCCTTAATTGTGAATTGTAGGATTTGGGCTTCAAAAGGAGCCTTTTTACCTGGCAGAGAGGTAATACTAAGGAAAGAATTGATAGAGTAATTGTGAATGAGGGATGGAGAAATCTCTTTTAGTATAGCTCTGTTATACACCTTCCTTTATTAAAATTTGACCACATGGGCCTCTGGCTTAGAATTTGAAATAGTGACACCTCCCCTTTATCATAGTAAACCTTTTAAATTTCTTGCTCCTTGGATTTCCCACTCTGATTTCCAAACTCAGGTCCATAATTCTTGGATTAGATTTATGTCCTAGGTTGATAACATCCAAAGGTTCAAATCGAACATCTCTAATTGGAATAAGTCTAATTTTGGCAATATTTTTAATAACAAGAAATGCCTTCTGAATAGGATTGAGGGAATTGCTCATAAACTAACCAATAGGGATAAAATCCCTTCCTGAGTAAACTTATGATTAATCTTTGGAAGGACTATCAGCGTATCCTTGACCAGGAGAAATGTTACTGGTATCAACATTGTAAGGTAGGTGGCTTAACCTTGGAGATAAGAATACTAAGTTTTTTCACTCTGCTGCTAGAATTAGAAGGCAAAAGAATAAAATTAAAGCTTTGAAAGATGAATTAGGTAATTAGGAATATGATTCTATTAAGCTGCAGGCCCTGGCTCTCAATTACTTTCAGGACCTCTACTCTGATCCCTGTCCTATCACCTCTAGATTGGTTACTCTTAGTTCCTTTCCCCCTCTGTGGGACTCAGATAAGTGCAGGCTTTCTGCCTCTATTTCTTTAAAAGAAGTCAAATCCTCCTTATTCAGTATTAAGAACTTTAAGTCCCCTGACCCTGATGGTCTGCATGCTCTGTTTTTTAAGAATCAATGGAACTTCTTGGTCCCTTTTATTTTAAAGTTGGTTCTGGATATTTTTAATGATCCAACTAAAATTTCAGTAGTTAATGAGACTAGTATCACTCTTATTCCTAAAGTTGATAGCCCTGATTCTATTAAGAATTTTTGACCTATTTATCTTTGCAATATAAGTTACAAAATTATTACTAAGCTTCTTGCTAATAGGTTAAAAGTATCTTCCTAATCTTATTTATGCTAATCAGTCTAGCTTTATTCCTGGCAGGCAAGGAATTGATAATGTCCTAGTCTTGCAGGAACTCATACATTCTTTTCATAATCTAAAAGGTAGAAGTAGCTTCATGATCATCAAATTAGATTTAGAGAAGGCTTATGACAAGCTAAGATGGAATTTTGTAACTGAAATATTTCAACAAATTAGTTTAGAATCCTCTCTAGTTAGCCTTATTTCCCACTACATTTCTTCCCCCTCTATGCAAATTAACTGGAATAATGGGGTTACTGACTCCTTTAAGCCCTATAGGAGCCTTAGGTAGGGGGACCCCTTATCCTCCTATCTTTTTGTTCTTTGCATAGAAAAACTAGCCTATAGGATTCTTAATGGAGATTGGTCACTTTTTAGTTTTGGTACCCAGGGTCATAAGGTTTCTCACGTTTTTTATGCTAATGATCCTATTCTAGTTGCTAAAGCTGATATTAATCAGGCTGTGACAATTAGGAATGTTCTTAAGGAGTTCTGTGTGTCTTTGGTTTAAAAATCAATACAAATAAATTATCTCTAGTCTTCTCTAGGAACTCTAACCCTTCTCTTGTAGAGTCCATCTCTGAGTACCTAAGTTTCAATATTTCTAGCCAGATTGGGAGTTATTTAGGTATTTCTATTCTCCACACTAAACCTAATAGGAGAAATTTTACTTTTCTTGTTGATAAAATTAGAGAGAAACTCTCCCTGTGGAAGATGAACACTCTTTCCTTAGCTGGCAGGGTGACTTTGACTCAGTCCAGCCTTATTAGCATCCCTTTCTATGTCATGCAACCTAATTTAATTCCCCTCTCTGTCTGTAATGATATCAATAGCCTTTGTATGAAGTTTATTTGGGGCTCCTTGAGTGGGAAAAAATGCAATTTGATTAGATGGAAGAAAATATGTAAACATAAAGATGAAAGGGGCCTGAGTTTCAAAGACCTTGAGCTTCTTAATAAAGTTTTCCTCATGAAACTTTGCTGAAGATTAATTTCATCTCCTTCTAATCTTTGGGTCCAAATTCTTTGGCACAAGTATAGATTTACCATGGGCCAATACCCTAGTTTTAAGTCTAGTCAATTTGTTTCCTACCTTTGGAAAAATATAACTTCTGTTTGGCTTATTTTCTCTAAGGATTTGGGTTGGATTATTAAGGATGGCATGTCTGCTAAATTCTAGTCTGATGAGTGAATCCCTAAAGTTAGTAATCTTATAAGTTACTCTAAGCATTCTGTCTCTGAGTTAGATTTGTCCTCTCCAATGTTTTTATTTACTGCCAATGGAGATTGGGACTGGCCCAAAATTCAGGAGGTTCTTCCTGATAGCATTTGTAACTCTATAAGGCTTGTTAGTCCTTCTGAATCTTCCAATAGCCCTGATACTGTGTTTTGGTCTTTAACGACCAATGGAATCTTTTCCATTAAAACTGCTTACCAACTGCTCTCTGCTCCCTCTAATACTCATTCCTCCCATAATAGTATTTTTAAGCTGGTTTGGAGCTAGAAAGCCCCCTAAAAATTGCCTTTTTTATTGTGGAAAGTTGCTCGTGGGAGGCTACTTACTAATGAAGAAAGGTTCAAACGGAATATGTCTACCTCTTCAACTTGTCCTAGATGTGGTGATATTTTTTAATCTGTTATGCATGTTTTGAGAGATTGTGAGTTTGCTAAGGAGGTTTGGGACCATTTAATCTTTCCAACCCAATGAATGCCTTTTTTTAATCTTGGCCTGTTTGAGTGGTTAAATCTGAATTTCTCCAATTCATCCCTTAGTTTTTTTTTAGAACTGGAACTACGTTTTTGGTTATGTTGTTTGGCTTCTTTGGCCTAATAGGAATAATTTCATTTTCTTAAATCATTCTGCACAGCCTAGAGATATTATTTTCAAAGCCTTGTATGAAGCTAACTATCTTTCCTATTGTTTCAGGTCTAACTCCAGATCCATTTCTACATTGGCTTCTGATCCCAGGTGTTATAGATGGTGTCGTCATCCAATTGGCCAGTTCAAGCTCAATATTGATGGGGCAGTGGCCATCTCTAGAGCTGATGCTTTTGCCTGTGGAGGTCTCCTTCGAAATAATCAAGGGCATATAATTGCTGGGTTCTACAACACTCTCTCCTCTTATTCTCTGCTCATGGCTGAACTTTGGAGAATTCTCCTAGGAGTCCATTTAGCAGTTAATCTTCACATTCATACGATATGGATTGAGAGTGACTCCAAGGATGCCATTGGCCTCATCCTCCATCCTCCATCCTCAATCTTCATCCCACCCTCCGTGGTCTCTCATTAATTCAATTTGAGTTTTGCTTAGGTCCATTCAGTTTGTTAGGATTAGACATATTCATAGAGAGGCCAACATATGTGCCGATTTATTAGCTAAACTTGGTCTTAAAGAGATGTCTCCATATACTGAGTTTTCTGCTGCCCCTATTTCTCTTCTCCCTTTTTTGAATCTGGATGCTAGTGGTGCTTGGCATTCTAGAATTGTGGTCTAAGTTTTGTTTTTGCTAGATCTGTGACCCCGTTTATTATTAAAAAAAAATGGTTTATGATATAAATGTTAGTTCTTTTATAGATATTTTTTTCATGTACAATATTAAAAAAACCATAAAAGTTTCATTAAAGAGAATCATATATCTAAAGTAACATTCCTGAGCATATATAATTTCATAATTTTTTAAATAATAATTATGAAGATCTTATAAAAAATATTATTAATTAATATTTTAATGATATCAATTAAAGATTAAATATATATTTAATCATTATAATTTATACTTATTTACAATTTAATTTCTATATTTAAAAATTTATATTTTAATTTTATATAAGTATTTTTTATATTCTAATTCTTATATTATAACATGATTAAGCAAAAGTTATTGTTTATTTGTAATATTTTTATTAATGATATTATAACATGATCAAAACAAACAAAACACTCGTAATGATCAGAATATAAATTTTTAAATTAATTTGTAAATAACTATTAATTATAAAAATTACATATACATATTTTAATTATAAATTAAACATATTTGTTTATAAAAATATTTAAATATATTAAAAGTAATACATTAATAATATTTTTGTGAATACTCAATTTTATCTAGGTCCACTCCCATTTAAATAAAATTTTAAAATATAAAATAAAAAAATAAAAAATTAAAGATTTTATAAAGAGTTAGGATTTATGAATTTAAAATTTTAAAAAATAAAATTAGATTCTATAGAATTTAAAATGTTAGACTAATTTAAAATGTTAGATTCAATAAAAGGTTAGGATTTAAGAATTTAAAAATTAAAATAAAATAAAAATTAGATAGGATTTAAAATTTTAGATTCTATAAGAGTTTAGGATTTAAAAATTAAATTTATAGATATTTTAGTTATTGAAAAAAAAAATGATTGGAGGGTAGATATTTAAGAGAAGTGGATAAGAGGGTTGACAAAAGTTGATGGGCGATTATCAAAAAATAAAAGGTCATGGGAAGCTTAAGCCTTTTATCTAAATAAAAAAATAAAAATATATATTAAATGAAATATAAGATTTTAGAAAATGCTTATAAATAGGAAGCTTAAGTCCTAAAAAAGATGAGACTTCTTTTTTTAAAGATGGTGAAACAAAAGGGAAAAGAACTGAAATCTTTTAAAGAATACAGGAAACAAAATAGAGGAGAAAAAAATAGATAGATTTGGGAGATAGGAAAAAGAGAGAGAACTCAAGAGAGAGCTCGAAAAACAAAGAAGAAAGATCAAAGAGAGAAAAAAAGAGAATTTTTTTTAGAATATAATAAAACAACGAAGAGAGAAAAAAAGTGATAGAAAAATAGATATTCTAAAAGTAATTCTTAAAGTACACAGAGTCGATAACATGTGTGAGATTAAAGGAGAAAGTTCTAATTAAAGAACCCTAATCCACCATGAAAGAGTCAACAAAACAAGCACAAAGAGAATAAAAAATATTTTATTGGATAGTCAAGTAAAGACTTATTTTATTTTATTTTTTATAATTCTTCTTTGTGTGTTTTCTCTTTTTCATTTTTTTTCTTGTTTTATTGATTCTCATTTGTTTATGCCAAAATTATAAAAAAAAAAACTTAAATTTTTTTTGCTTTTATTCCTTTCTTCTTGCTAGTGAAAATTTAATTTTTGCAAAAATTCAAGAAAAATCTAATTTTGTGAAATTCTAGAAATTTTTTTTCTCTTTTTTCCTTTGTCCTTACTAGTAAAAGTTTAATTTTTTACAAAACTCTAACTATTTTTAAAATCCAAGAAAAATCTAATTTTTTGAAATCATAGAAATTTTTTTTTCCTTTTTTCCTTTCTTCTTACTAGTAAAAACTTAATTTTTACAAAACCCTAACTTTTTCACAAAAAAAAGTTAAACCTTTTCCAACCCTAAAAAAATAAAACCTTTTTTAAAACTCTAAAAAAATAAAAAGTGAATCTTTTTAACCTAAATTCTCTTTTGACCCTAAAATTCAAATCATTTTCAACCAAATTTTTTTTACCTTATTTTTTTAAACCCTTGAAATCTTTCTTTTTCATAAATAAAAAAAAAATCTAATTTCATTACAAATTCTAACAAAAAAACTAATACTTAAATTAAAGTTAGAATTATTTTCTTGTTATTTTTATTTACTTTTGTTTTTGTACATTTTCGTTTATTTTATATATTTCTCTTTTGCTCCCCCTTTGTATGCAAAAATTTAATATTAATATGTACATAAATCTTTTGTTGTCTAACAAAGAGAATTTTTTGAATGCACGTACAACACATAAATATTTTGTTATCTACAAAAAAGGAATTTTTTAAATCTATAGAATGGCCAATTAATTTTGATAAAGTAATGATCCAACTTTAACGTTGCTTAAATGATGAGAGTTTATTGAGTAGTTATATGTCAACTTGAACTCTATGCAAAAGTGTATTTACTTCAAAATAATAATAATAAAGTAAAAATCAAGTTTTCAAAAATAAAATATTTTAAACTTACCCTAATTTTTTTTTAATTTTTTGATTTTTTTAATTAAAAGTTTTTTTTAATATTTTTTTTAATAAATTTTAGTGGCGACTTTCTGTTATTATTTTTTTAAAACTGATTGTAACTCTTTTTTACAATTCTTCTTTTTCTCTATGTTGGTCGCCACCAAATGAGAAACCTTAACTTTGGATTTTAAAAAAAGTTAAGATTTTTTAAAAATTAAATTTTTACTAGTAAGGAGAAAGGAATAAAAGGGAAAAAAATTTCTAGGATCACTAAATTATATTTTTCTTAGATTTTTGTAAAAATTAAATTTTACTAGTAAGAAGAAAGGAACAAAAGGGAAAAAAATTTATAGGTTAGATTTTTAAAATTTTTTTTAGCATAAACAAATGAGAATCAAGAAAACAAGAAAAGATAAAAATAAAATAAGTTCTTACTTGACTGTCAAACAAAAAGAAAAATCGCTAATGTGTTTATTCTTCCTTGTACTTATTTTGTCAACTCTTTCGTGGTGGATTAGGGTTCTTAGATTGAAACTCTCTTCTTCAACCTTTGATGTGTTATTGACTTTAGTACGTGTATATTGAAAATTGCTTTTAGGATATTTGTTTCTTCTCGTGACTTTTTTTTCTCTTTCTTCTTTATTTCAACGTATTCTTAAAAAAGTTTCTTCTCTTATTTTCTCTCCTTTTTATCTTTCTTCTTTGTTTCTTAAGTTTTCTCTTTTTCCTCTCTGTCTCCCAAGTCTCTCTCTCTCTTTCTCTTCTCTTTTGTTTCTCATGTTCTCCAAAAGATTTTAGTTCTCTCACTTTTTGTTTCACTATCTTCAAAGAAAATTTTCTCCTTTTGAGGACTTAAGCTTCTTATTTACAGGAACTTTTTGAAACCCTAAATTCTATTTAATATATATTTTTATTTCTTATTTAGATAAAAAGTTTAAACTTCCCATTACCCCTTATTTTCCTATGACCACCCAACTTTTTTTCAACCGTCTCATCCACTTCTTCTAAAGCTCTACCTTTTAATTATTTTTTTATTAACCAAAATATCTACCTATTTAAAATTTAAATTCTAAATCCTAACATTTTATAGAATCTAAAATTTTAAATTTTATCTAATTTTTATTTTATTTTAATTTTTAAATTCTTAAATTCTAATCTCTTATAGAATCTAACATTTTAAATCCTACTTAATCTAATTTTATTTTTTTAAATTTTAAATTTATAAATCCTAACTCAATAGAATCTTTAATTTTAAATTTTATATTTTAAAATTTTATTTAGATTAGAGTGGACCGGATAAAATTGAGTATTCATAATTTTAACATATATTTTTTTACTTTTAATTCTTCAAGACTAGTATTTAACTTTTTTAAATGACATGCAGGTCCTGTGGGAATTTTTGGCAGAGCTGTTTACAAAAACTGGAAATTGGTGGAACTTCAATTTAGAGCTGAAAGACGAAGCCTCTGAACAAAATGAATTGAAATGAGAAGATCTGAAAACCAACGCCTAATTTGCGATTTATGCACCAAATTTTTAGAAATTGAAACAAACCAAAATTGACTTAGTTCAAGGTGGGATTAATGCTTCTGCACTAATTTGAGATTTCTGCTTCAAGCTCAGCATTTTTGCATCTGCACTACTTTTGCAATTTTCATCAAAAAATAAATAATTTTTTAAAAAATTTCATGATCAAAAAACTTAAAATTAAACTAGTAAAAGCTTTTTGTTGCACCACACTAGTTTTGTTGTGCCTTTTTCAATGGCTAAGTTGAAGACTTCATCCCGTATTTTCAAATTTCAAGCATGCATTCTGAGTTCTACCATGTTCAAATGTTGTACCTTATTTTGCAGCACCTTGTATTTGTAACATAAAGAAGAGCATTATCATTAGGTGAAACCAGTATTTTTGTTATAAAACCGATTGTATGTTGAATCTCTATACTTGGTATTCCCATTAGGTAAAATCAGTATTTTCGTTATAAAACCAATTGTATGTCGAATCTCTATACTTGGTGTTTATAATTTGGTTTAGAAAATGATAAATAAGAATTTGAAATACTAGTTTTAAGATAATAAATAATATACTGAAACAAATGATAAATAATAATAATATTTTTTTTATCATTTAGTGCACATTATACATAAATTAACGCATTTTTATATGGTTTTAATTTAGTTCGTGTAGAACTTTCACAAACAAATGGCATGTATTGCACTTGGAATATTCTGTATGAGAAAAAATTTATTGTATTTTTAATGTAATGGACACTATCCTTTTGAAACTAAAGAAGAAAATTTTGTTTGCTCTGGTAAGAGATCGAAGTAATATGCCTTCAATAGTTTATATTCTTACAATTCTAGTTTATATTGCAATATTTAAAATTATTATATTTACAATAACATGACATAACAAGCACATTTGTTGTTACGTAAAGTGTGTATAAAATTATATTAAGAGTAACATTATTATGATTCCTTACTTGGTTTCGATTTGGATTCCATTCCAAAGCTACAATTTCATTTATGCTCTTTTAAGCCTCTTTCGAATTTCGATTACATGATAAAGAAAAAGAAAAATGTGAAAAGACCTGTGGCGTGATCTTAAATTTTTTATTTACTTGTCTGAATGCATGACTTTGTAACCACAGGTGGTTCTGTGGCTGTGAATAAACACAGGTTTTATTAGCATGATTTTGATATTGAATATTATTATGAAAAGTCGACATTATATCATACTATTAAAATTCAATTGCGTCCATTAGAACGCGTGAACTTCAATGCTCCAAATACCCCAAAGCCGCCAAAACCAGCAATCTCCTCCTACAATGCTACTCTTTTTATGGACTGTCAAAGTCCATAAAAATAACATTTCAATTTTATACTATATCTTTAAAATACATATATATAAAATATAAAATAATATATTTATTATTTTAATAATTCAAGTGACGACATTATAAATTTAAAAATATAATATGAATTTCATTTATAAATATTATGTTCACTAAAATTATTACCTAGTTAAACCAAAAATTGGTTTACGTGGTATAAATTATTATTTTTTATTTTGAGAGATTGATATAAATCATATTTGTTCTTTTGGACAGCACTCACTAATATAATTTAAAGTCATATAGTTAAATTTGATCGTTCATAAGATGTGATTTTGAATCTAATTCCATAATAATAATAATTAACATCAATAGAAATAAATTACTATTCCTTGGCATATTTATAAATCTGTCTAAAGATATTTTTTATTTTTTTCTAATTTTTTTTGCTAATTACATTTTTTTTTATTTCAGCCAAACGCTACTTAACATTTAAATAAAAATAAAATAAATATTCATTTTTTTCAGTTATAGTTAGCAAATCACAATATAAATATATTAAAAGTATATATAGAGTAATTCCTTTATATAAGTATTAAAGTTAAATACTTAAATTATTTAATAATTTTTTATATAATATAAATCTGACTAATTTAACCATTTGAATTGTTTTATGTTATTTTTATAATCATATATATAAATTTTATATAATTTAAATATTTATAAATATGTTATCTAAAATTTAATATTTAGTTATATTTTAAAAAAATATTACATGATGTATAAAGGTGAGAATGATAAAATATATGAGTGGTAAAATATTAAAACAAAATTAAACATGAATGTTCAAATTTAAATACAATTTAATAATTTGAAAATGGAACACATTTAAAGGTAAAATCAAGGACACAACCTAAAATATACACGTCTCTCATAAAAGAACTTTGATTTATTTGCTTCGTAAAAAATGCGGTGCTCATTTAGGGAGAATAAAGAAAAGAACTAATAAAAAAGAAATATTTTATAAATAAAATATGTGTAATTGATATGGATTTGAAAGGGAAGGACGTGGCTTACACGTCCTCGGCAACTGCGTCTAAGACTCTACCCAAAATCACTTGTCTTCTTGCCTAATAAACTCTCTCTCTCTCTCTCTTTCCTTTCCCTCTCTTAAAAAACCAGAACTTGTGGAGTTGTCGCTGGTGGTTCGACGGAACAGAGAGTGGGAGAGATGGAGGAGAGGCTTTACGATGAACTAATGCAAGAAATATTCCAGAGGCTTCCCTCAGCTTCATGTTGTTCTGTGCCCCTTGTGTGCAAGAGGTGGCTCCATCTCTACCGTTCTTCCAGAACATCCCTCACCCTTCGCCTCTCCCATCGCTCATGCCTCCTCCCTTCTCTCTCCTCTTTCCTCTCCCACCACACTTCTCTCTCTTCCCTCTCTCTCTCCCTCTCTCCCCCCTTCTCTCCCCCCCTCTCCCCCTTCTCCTCTCGGTCATCTCTTCCTCTTCTCCCAACCTTCTCGCTCTCAGCTTCATGGCCGGCCCCGTTTCTCTCTCCTCCCTCCTTTCTCTCTCCAACTCATGCCCCCGCCTGACATCCCTCTCTATCGCCCTCTCCAGGCCCATATTCCTCAAATGGCTCTTGTCCTTCCCTTGCTTGAAAGACTTGTCTATATCCTTGTGTTCTTATCATGATGGCGGTGGTTGTCTTCGCGAGGTGAATATGGAACATGGGGTGCTGGAAAGTGAATTTTTTGATGCGGAATTGGGGCTGGAGAGTCTTTGTTTGGTGGGTATTACTGGAGATGATAGGGGGTTTGGTTGGTTATGGAGGAGCTGTACGAAGCTCAAGAGGTTGAAGCTTCAGGGCTGTCAAGGTATTGGAGGCTCTTACTCCTCTTTTGTGAGGTGCTTGCAGGGTCTTCAAGAGGTGGAACTCAGAACATGTAGGAGTGTGGTTGATGGGGTTCTCTTGAAACTCGTGGAGCATTGCGATTCTTTGAATTCGCTTTTGGTTCATGATGGTGGTAGCAGAGAGGGGTTGCTACAGTTCTTTTCTCAATGCAGGTCTAAGATACTTAAACTTGATCTTCGTTTACCTTTGGACCTTAATAATGACCATCTTTCAGCTGTCGCCGGAAATTTCAGAGGCCTTTCGAGTCTTAGGCTTCAGAGTTGTTGTTTTGTCAATGGTGAGGGCCTTAAGGCTCTTGGGATGGCAATGAGTAATGGGCTTGAAGAATTGGCTCTGATTAATTGCGATGTGGTTGAAAGAGAACCTGGGCTGCTTGCCACTTTGGGGCAGCATTTGAGGCAATTGAGGAAACTAGACTTGTCACATAATGAAATGTTGCTTGACAAGGAGTTCATTTCCATGTTAGTTTCGTGCATTCATTTGATTGATTTGAGGGTGAGAGGGTGTAAAGGACTCACCAGTGTTGCTATGGTTTCCATGCTTAGGAGCTGCAAGCGCCTTGAAAATGTAGATATTATGCACTGTTTTGGGATTGAATCTGATGCTATTGAGCTGTTTGTTAAGAATTCTTCTCGTTTGAGGAGGATAGAGGTTGAGGGAAGCAAGGTTTCTGATGCTGCAAAAACATGGGCATCAAGTAAATTTATTGAAGTTGTTTGATTGGCTTGGTGGAAGGTTGAAAGAAGCAAGTGTATATTTCTTAAGTTTAAAATAAACAGGTATACTTCACACTTCACTCTGCTGATCACTGTATTTATTGTTACGTTCACGTGTCTGTAATTTATGTTTGGAAAATATGAAGAATATTTTCTTCTCTCTTACTCTTTCGATTTCATTTTGTGGGATCAATCAAATAATGTAACGTTTATATTTATCTACAAAAGGGTGGATGCTGAAAGAACCACCGTTCACGGTTCACACTCCTGATTACTCTATTTATTTTATTACATTCACGTTTCTATAAAGCGCCATTTATATTTATGTACGAAAATGAGACAAATACAACATGTTTTTAGGCCCATGCTCAGTTTCTGTTCTGTTGGAACTGGTTTGATATTGTGCGACTGATAGGCGAGTGTGTAAATATACAATATAATCCCTTTATGTTTCATTTTGGGTGTACAAGAACAAGTGGATTGGTGTGTGGTCCATAAAACTGATTTTGCTAACTCATTTATGCGTCCATAAAACTGACTATACCCACTGGCACGACGTCAGAAGACAGCTATATGGGTGGTGCATTATAAAGTATGGGGCTAACTTTAATTTAATTAAAAATTAAAGGTGGATGGTTAATTGCAACTGCAATTTAATGAAGAGTGGGAATCCAGCAATTTCTAAGTTGCAGTTTGATAGGGGAGGAATTGACATACTACTTTGATATGATATATATTGCACGAAAATGTAATGGGAAAGTAGGGATATTAGGTGGGGGAAATTGAACACTTGACAATTTATTTGCTGTGTGGATTTCAGGTGCACCATGCGCTTAGTTGTGTTGCATTTTGACCTATGTTGTATTTTGTTATCGGTTTTCAGAACGTGGAGGAAAATCCCAAGTGTGAATAACTTAGTTAGCATGGATAAAATGTGAAGTATAAGCATTAAATTTGAAATTGTTATGGAATTAAATTGCCTTCCATAGCCATTTAATGCTTGTTGAATTGTTCAAATTCAAACTTCAAGCTAGAGCTTAGAAAATTCATGCGCTCAAAAGTTGTTGTTTTAGTCACTATTGGAGGTTGGTTTTATCACTTTAAATGCCCTTTTTGTTTTTTGTTTTTTATTTTTCTCCTTTTGTTTTCTTATCCACCCTTTTCTTTTAGGTAGTTTGAAGGTGTAAGTTATTGGAGTAGCGTTCTTTTAAAGGTCGAGAGATTAAAATATTTGTTATTTTCAACTTTTCCCGCTACAGAACTTCAATTGGAATACAAGGCAAT
This sequence comes from Abrus precatorius, assembly GCF_003935025.1. Taxonomy (NCBI): domain Eukaryota; kingdom Viridiplantae; phylum Streptophyta; class Magnoliopsida; order Fabales; family Fabaceae; genus Abrus; species Abrus precatorius. Next base: position 15,950,149 of record NW_020874292.1, read on the forward strand.
AACTTCGATATGATTGATTCGTGTCCATTGTCTATGAATTATGAGTTGTTTTCTGTAATTCCATTCATTCTAAGCTTTGCAAACAACAATTTTAGGTCGTTTTCCTTTTATTTTTTGTTTGGTTCATAATGAATGCTGCAAGGAAGCAAAACAGTACAAAAGGCTCATTTCCTATCGGCCCAAAAGTAAATAGAGTGTTAACCTAAGAGACGGATCTACCTAGCAATCATGTTTACACCCTTAAATTTTAGAAGGTCTATTATTAATATTTTGAAAATTTTTCCCAAAGCTTTTAAAAACAAATTTCTGAAATTAATTTTTAGGAAATTTATTTGAATAGATTTTGAAATTAAGTTTTCGAAAAAAATGCAATCCCTAAAATTGAACTTGCGTTTTCAGAAAAGAGAAAAAGAAATGATTTTGAGGTTATTTTAGAATAAAAAGTGTAAAGAAGGTTAAGATGGTGTTGTGTATTACTGTATTTATATAAAAAAAGAGGTGCAAAAACTGTTTGGGCCTTATTGGTTTCTCAATTTATCTCTTTTTCTGTCAAATGGCACTTTTTCTTCATGTGTTGCAATGAGTCAAAGACTCAAAAGGAAAATTGGTTATTCAATTTGGTTGCTCAACCATGCCGATGTTGAAATCTGGTTGAGAACAGTCTATTGTGGTTATGAAAGAGTTTTTTTTATTTATTTTGAGAGTTATTAATTAATGTAGGTAAAATTATACGTTTGGTCTTCTAATTTTAAATTTTTTTATTCTCTACCGTTTATTTTAGTCATTAAACTTTTATACATTCAATAAATTGGTCTTTCTTATTAGCTTCCCTTAACTTTGTTAACGTCAGTGTTGGATTGACTTAAATGTTGTTTCATTTTAATCTTTTAACTCAAGTCTGACAAGTTAGGCTTTTATTTGAGTTTTAAAATAATTTCAATATTCTGCAATAATGGATTGAAAATATGAAAGCCCATCTTGAAAATGAACTAAAGACAGTCATGACAATATCTGTACATTAATTTAGAAAACACTCATTAAAACATTTTGCCTATATTTCTTTATTCTTCTTTTTATTTTTTTTTATTATGTGTTCATGTAATGTATAATAAAAAATATATCACTTAAAATTAATACTTAAGCATTCAGTTTAGGCCAAAATTCTTATCAAATAAGTTTGTTTTTAGGAGGGAAGTAAATCTTTCTAAAAAAGTAGGCGAGGTTTCAAACTTGGTATTTTGTCCAAGTATTTTTTAAGTTAATATTTCTCTGTAAAGTGAAAATTGGACTAATTATATGACTTCAACAACTTGTCTAGAATTATCTTGTTTTATTTGATAGGATATAATTAATCTATCTTGCTAATTTGTATTTTTTTTTAGTAAGATTCACTTTTCTCTTAAATACAAATTTATGTGTATACATGAATTTTCAATGCTATGCATAAAACATAAATTCAATATAAGAACCAAAAAATGCAAAAAAAAAAAAGAATGGAAAATTTTTTTGATGGGAGGTGAGGATTTTGAAAGTGAGGAATGGACTTCCGAGGAGGACTTAGAGGAAAGAAGAAGGTGATGAGCTAGAAGACGGAGCTGATGATGACATGGAGGTTATTTAAGGTCTTGATAGCAGGAAAAAGAAAAACAATACAAATTATTGAGAAAAAGTTGAGAGGTTATGATTGCCTAAGTTTCATTATAGGGGAAAAGATGAACAGGAGAATATGTTGCTCATGGAAGAATGGTCTTATAGTGAAGCTACTAGGCCAAAAAATAGACTTCATAACTCTGGAGAATCGTTTAAAACAACTATGGTTAAGGAAGGAAGCTTTAACTCTAATTGTTTTGGGTTTTGACTGCTTCCTTATTAAGCTCACTAACAAGGATGACCTCTCTACTGCCTTATCTAATGGACCTTGGCTCATTTATGATCATTATTTGGTCATTAGGGAGTGAGTGCCTAATTTCCATCTCTCCGTTGAGACTATTGACCAAGTTACTCTATGGGTGAGAATATTAGGACTTCTGATTGAGTAGTATGACCTTGCTATTGTTTTGAAATGATTTGTAATATCATTTTTGTCTTATTTTTAAATGTTTCAATATGGTTTGCTCAACTTTAAACATCTTTAAGCAACCATATTTTCCTGGGTTTTAAGAACTTTCGCGAAATTTCATTTGTTTTAGTTTTGAATTTTTTAGGCATCACTTGCTCCAACTTTTAAATGTTTTGGTATAGTTTGCCCTTACTTTGAGAAACTTTGAAGAATCACATTTGAATCAATTTTGAACTGATTTAGGACCATATATGGCTTATTTTTAAAATGTTTTAGACATTGTTTGCTCTAGATTTTAAATGTCTTCAAATCGTTTGCCCCTTCTTTGAACAATTTTGGGTAATCACATTTGTATCAATTTTAAATTCATTTGTAACATCGTATTGTCTCGTATATTTATTTTCCTTAATTTAGACATTAGGATTACACTAGTTCTAATCCATCTCATTTCATTTAGTTTTGAAATTTTAGGGCGACATTTGCCTCAACATTTTAATATTTTAGGCATCGTCCTCCCTTATTTAGAGCTATTTTGAGTAATTACCTTCATATTTATTCATTTTAGACATATGTTTGTTCCATATTTGAAGTATCTTGGACATTGCATACTTTATTTTGAATTATTTTGAGTATCAAAGTTTGATTTTTAGAAATATCAATTGATTTACTTTTCAATATTTTTTAAGCATCTCTTGCCTTAACTTTGAACCAATTTGAATTATCAAGTTTATCCTCATTTTGAAATGTTTCAAGCATCTTTTGTCTCAAATTTGAGCATTATTTTGTTTATGACATTTTCAAACATCCTGGGCATTGTTTGCCTAAATTTTGTGTAGCTTTAGGCAATTTCATTTGTCGTACTTTTAAACTATTTGGACATCATGTTTGCTGATTGTGTTTCTAAAATATTCTAAACATTATTTGCCCTATGATTGTTTTGTGAGTATCTTTGAGTAATCACATTTGTCTTATTTTTTTAACTGATTTAGGACATTATATTTGTCATTTTGTTTTTTTGAAATATTTCAAACATTGTTTGCCCCTTGCTTTGAGCTTTTTTGGACAATCATGTTTACCTCAATTTTGAACCTAATATGAGACATGTTCGTTCCTGTTTAAACACTTCAAGTATCATTTGCTCAACTTTGAGTATTTTTAGATTATCACATTTTTAGTTTTTACTTCTTTTCAAACATCTTGTTTACCCCATTTTTAATGCTCGACCATTATTTGCCATATTTTGAATTATCTAAGACATCAAATTTGCTCTAATTTTGTTTTTATCAATTTGAGGTATAATGTTTGTCCCCCCTTTCAATTGCTTGGAGTTAAAGCATTTTTCTTGATCTTTGAGTTGATTTCATGATATCATTTCGTCTCTTTTTTAAGAAAGTTTGCAGTTCACTATGCCAAAAAGCACAAATTTGGATAGCAGTTTTTACTAACCGTTTTGTATAAGATAGTAAGAGAGCGGTTAGCGTTGAACCGCTATCTAATATACCTTTTTAAGAGCAGTTTATCTGAAACCGCTCTCTATTATACACTTATAAGAGCGATTTATCTGGAACTGCTTTCTAAAGTTAACTTGGAGAGCGGTTATTAAATAATCGCTATCAAAAATTTGATATTTTAGTTAGCAAACTACTCTCTAAAGTTAACTTGGAGAGCAGTTATTAAATAACCATTATCAAAAAGTCGATATTTTAGTTAACGGTTGACACGTGAAACCACTCTGAGAAGTGTAGATCTTAACCGTTCTCTAAAGTTATATTTCAAATTAAACCCTAACCCTCAAAACTGCTCATCCCTGTTCTTGAGCCTATTCGATAACTCTAAATTTCTCTTTGGTCATTGTGTTACATATTTCCACCACCATCTACACCGTTGATATTACATTCGCACTCTCAAGGTATATTCATCATCATCTATGTGTTGTCTAAAGTTACATTACTAAGATGCACTTTTTTTTTGCTTGTGTTGAATAGTTACAAGCGTCCCCTTGTTGATCCTTGACTTCAGGTGAACTATGACTAAATTAGTAGAACTACATTGCTTTGAGGTTAATGAGATTGTATATTTTTGTATTTTTGTTAAACTTGTTATATGTATTTTTTGAGTAACGTTGCTTGAGAAAGGACATGGATTTTATTTTATTTTTTTATGTAGTAAAAGCTTTAATTCAAAATGTGGAACTTTAGGTTAGGTAATTTCTGTTATTGTTAGTTTGGTTATTTAGGATTTTTTGAACATTATATTTGTAGACTGGTTTTATGTAATGCAGGTGATTATTCTAAAAATGCATTTGATTGTTCTAGAAATTGATGTTGCCAAATTAAAACCTTAGGTTATTTCTATTGTGTTTTTTTATTGTTCCAATATATGTGTCTGCCCGATTATGTGAAATTGCTTTGTGTGCTATAAATGAAATTGATGTTAGGTACCTAAGTTATACAAAATAGATATTTGCTAACTACAATATAAATGGCAGAACATGTGAATGCACATTATTGTTATGTTTTATCTATTTTTTTATAAGTTTGCTATATGTTTTGTTATTTGATAAAAGACATAAACTCATTGTACATTGTTATGCCTTATGAAATGCTATGAATGCATGAAAATTGTTAGTGATTGTACTTTGAAATTATTAATTAAAATATGAAATTGAGTGAAATCTTAGTTTCTCATTTGAGATTCAAAATAACAATTGAATAAATCATTATTTTTAATCTCAAATTATCAAAGTTGGACAATTTGTGAACAAAGTTTTACATTCATTGGTTAGCAAATACTTCTGATAATGTTGTATATTATACTTGATAAAATTTTGGTGTGGAGCATTTCTCATTGTTTCTTGATGCATGCTTGATTGAGGTAAATAGTTTTATATTTAAGTTGTGTACTAGGAGACTAATGCAAAATGCTATCAAAATTTTGCCAAGTGTAAAATACAAGATTTAAGCAGCAATTATTAATTAAAGCATGAAAAATTTTATTCTCAAATAGGATAGGGCCTTACCATGTGAGACTTAATAAGACATTGACAAATGTAATTATTATAACCGTAGTTCGAGCAAATATAGATCAAAGTTGGATGGTAGCTAATCGTTTGACTGAAGAATATGAAGATAGAGTGAAGGAGTTTATTAGATTTGCAATTAAGCATGCTACATATGTTAACTTTATTCCCTGTCTTTGTTGGTGTTGTTTGAATATGATGCAAGTAAATATAAAAGAATTGAAGGAACATCTAATATGCAATGAGATTGACAAAAAACATACTTGTTGGACAAAACACGGTGAGATATAAGGTGGAAGTACATCATATAACATGAAATTCAATCTCTATTACTCAGAGACATTAAGAAAAGATAAGAGTGATCATGTTGAAAACATTACAAATGTTGCTGAAGAAGATCTTAGAGATTGTCCAAAAATGTTTGAGAGGCTAAAAGATGATGTAGAAACACCATTATACAATTGTCACAACTGGACAGTCGCATTGGTACGGCGAATACGTGTTTAAGAAAAATATCTTTTTGGAATAAAAAATATTTTCTAAAAAATCAAAAAAGTTGTCATCAAAGTTTATTTTAAGAAAACTTTGAAAAAACTTTTAAAATAATATGATCTTCAAAAATGAATTCGGAGTCATTTACGTGTAGGGAAGATATTAGTACCTTATAACATCCATTTAAAAATAGTTATCTTAAATTAATTGTGCAAATTCATTTTAATTTTAAAAAATATTTATTTAACCCCTAAATAATAGTTATTTTTATTTTTATTTTAGAAGAACAAAAATTATTATTGAAATGTTAATCAGTATCTTAAAAGAGAAATTTTATTTTTTTTACTTGACGAGTCTGATTTCTGCTCTTACGTATCTCCAGGTGTAATTAGAAACTCAAAGTCACGTAGTTTTATATTAAAAATCATGAAGTTTGTTGATTAAAAGAAATTTTAGTAAAATAAAGTTTATTTTGAGATTAAAATGATTTTTCTAAGTATAATATTTAGGATACAAGATAACGCATTTATACATGTATCCTATGAGAAACAATACTGAAGGTGAAGGAAGATCACACAACTATATTGCAAATCGTTTAATTTTTTTTAATAATAAAAAAAGATTATAGTTTGTAAATGAGAAAAAGTTTGAATTTAAAAATTTATATTGAAAGAAAATTTAAGATAGTATAAGTTACATAAACCCTCATAATTTAATAGATAATCGAAGGCAATATAAATTGCACATTGATATTGTAGAAATTTGTATAAATAAGTAAAGAAATGTTTAGTTGTTTAATTTATCAAAATTAGAAATATGACTTAAGAAAATATGAAATTAATTTCATTTTAATAAAAGACATAAATCTATTTGAATTGATTAAAGAAGAGATTTATTTAATATAAAGATTAAAATTTTATTTGATAAATTTATATTGCATAGGACCCAAGGTAATGTTGGTATACAAAAGTCTTTACGATTTAAAGCGTATAAAGGTAGAAATACTACATAATAACACTATAAATCGTTGCATTAGTATGATAAAAGTGTTTTAATTTAATTAAATAAATGAATTATTCTTTACAATAAAGAAATAGAGAAATATTTTCAATTAAATGATACATTTTAATTAAATAAAAACAATTATATAGTTGATTAATTTTATAAGTTAGATTTAATTTTTATATGAATTGATGGTATATAAAACCTAAGTTAACATTGGTATACATAAGTTTTGACAATTTATAATGCATAAAAGTAGAGTCGCTACATATTAGCATTATAAATTATTCCATTAATAAAACAAAGATTTAAATTAGTTAGTTGATTAGTAAGTCAATAATTAGAGAAGAAACATATTTTGATTGATTATTAAGATAATAATTTAATTAATTAAAGACAACATATAATAATTAATATTGTATAAAGCCTAGATAATGTAAGTATATATAGAGTTTTATCAATTTATAATACATGATGATAGAGAAGCTACACATTAGTATTATAAATTGATAGTATTATATTATTTATTGATTATATTAAAGGAAGTAAATCAAAAATTTAAATTTAAATTACATCAATACTCTACAAATATACAATAAATAAAAAAATTATATTAAAAAGTAAATAATCAAAATAATAATTAAACATAAATAATAGAATAATATAAAAAATATTAAGAAGAATTTATTGTTAATATTAAAATAAAATAAATTTTACAAATAAAAATACAATTCACATATAATATGATAAAAAATTATATTATGTTTAATCAATTTTAATGATTTTTTATCATAATTGTTCTAATTATCATTGCTTAAAAAATATAAATGAAATATGAAGATTTAAAATAAAAGGTATTTTATTTAAAGTAAAATAGAATAAATAAAATTAGATAGTAAATAAGTAAAATTATAAGGCTAGAGAAAAAAAAGAAAGAAAGAAAAATATAGAGAGGCCCAAACAATAAAAAGAAAGAAAGAAAAAACATTAAGCTTAACCGATAAAAAATACCTAATAACTAAACAGAAGATGAAAAATAAAAAAAATAAAATAATTGAATTAAGAAAAAGTAAGTCAAATAAAGTATAATAGCTTAGATGTAGGTGCATATGTAGAGCTCAAGTTGCATGTTTTATATTGTCTAATCAAATCAAATATAATAAAATAATAGTAAATATTAATAAACATTAGAAAAATAATAAAAATGTAATGAAAGGGATGATTACAGTACACACAATGCCCACATCTTATACATATATCAATTCAAATTCAACAGATTAAATCATAATATTCCATTAAAAAAAAAGAAAAAAAAGTGATTTAGTATGTCTTTTGTTCAGGGCATACATCTATATAGAGTAAGTAAGAAAACAACCGAGAAGAAATAAGCTTACGCAAAGCAAGTTTAAAAAAAAAAAAGAACCGAGGAAGAAGAAATAAGTTTGCCCATAGTAAGTTTTAAAAAAACAACCAAAGAAGAAGGAATAAACTTACTGATATAACGATTCGAACGGTGGGGTAGTGATTAATTGTATACTATCTTTCCTTCCTTTTTATTTTCTTCTTCTCCTCTCTTATTTTTTGCATTTGTTTTTTTTATATTGTATTCTCTTTTTCAAACTTTTTTTGTATTCTTCTTTCGCTTTGTTATCTTGATCTTCAAAACTTTTTCTTAGAAGTTTTCTCCTTTGTTTTTTTGTTTCCCCCCTTTTTCTCTAGATTTTTTTTACTTGTGTATTTATATGGGTCGTTTAGGGTTTTTACAAAATGCCAAAAGCCGTACGTTTTTCCTTTTTCGTGCTTAAATTGGTTTTTGATATTGGGGTATAAGCTTGTATAGAGCAAGTTTTTGTTTTCGGGAACCAATCTTTTTTTTTTAAAAAATTCCATTTTTCTATAAAATATTTTTATTATTTTATTTTTATATATTTTAAAAAAATTGGAGATAAAAATTGGTTTTTACAACAATGGATGCAGAAAGTTCACAAGATTGAGTTCTGTATTAAAGCTTTATAACTTAAAAGCCTCAAATATATTGACAGATAAAAGCTTCATTTATTAAATGAGATGCTAACAGAGGATAATGTGCTATATACAAGAACATATGATGCTAAACAAATACTTGCTTCCATTGGATTGATGAATCCACATTTTATTGGATTTTTACTTGTTATTTTAATGTTTCTTAATAGAAAAAAGTAAACTTAGGGTTGTAAATAACATAAAAATATCATTTTGGTCAATTTATAATAGATTTCTTAATTTTAGGTTAATTTACATTAATTTACATAGATATAGTTTGTAATTTTGATCATTTGAATAATTGTGCAGGAGTTTCTAGACTTTTTCCATGGATTTTTAGCATTTGAGAAAGTTTGAGGTGAAAGTGATCACTTTGGAGTCTATAGTGAACACTACAGCAAGCTTGTTCCAGAAAGGTAGACCAGAGTGATCACTATGAACCTATAGTAACAACTCCAGAAAGGCCAAAAAGTACAAGATCCTGCGCGTAGCTACTATGGAACCATAGTAGACACTCTGGAGCAGCCAAAGTTATCACTCTGATGCCAAAGTGACAACTCCAGAGAGGGCAAAAACACAGGACCTGCGCGTAAACACTATGAAGCGAGAGTAACCACTTTGGGACGTTGCGCGTTATTACTATGAAGCCAAAGTGATAACTCCAAAGAGGCCAAAATCACAGACCTTGCGCGTTATCACTATGGAATGTGCGTAATCACTTTGGAACGTTGCGCGTTATCACTATGAAACCATAGTTGTCACTTTGGGCAAAAATTTCTGCACTATAAATAGAATTTGAGAAATTAGGGTACAAAAAAAAACTTTTTTACATTTTCCTTAGATTCTTTTGTCACTTTGGGAGCATTTTGTAGAGCCTAGGATCTTTGGGTGACAGCCAGGGGTTCATTATAGGTTTTTAATTTCCAATTTCCCTTTGATTCTCATTGATTTTACATTGATGTTGCTTACGTTTCTGCATTTCCTTCTTTCATTTGTGAAGCCCATCCATATGGAGGGCTAAATTTTCTTGTAATTCCTAGTCAACTCACATGGTTTTTGAATTCTTGGGTTTAATGGCAATATTACTTTTTATTTCCTTGGATTTATTAACCCTAATCTCTGAATGAAATGAAATTTGCATGAGGGGAACATTGCTTAATGAACCCTAAATTACCCAAACAAAATTCTAATCCAAAATTGCTTAATTTTGATTAATCTTTGAGATTGCTTAATCTTAGGGATAGAGATTGGAGCCCATTAAGATGCTTAATTTTAATTGGGATGCTAAAGTTAATTTTCGCTTTTAGATTAACTTAATTCAAGGGAAAAATAGGGGATTATTGAATCATTTGGAAGAATAGTGATAGAACTCATTGATTGACTAGGGATTACTCTTCTTAATTGATTGAATTTTACTAGTTTACATTTTGCTCTTGATTAAAATCTGGAAATTGACAAACCTCCCCCCAATTTACTTGCTTTAAAATATATGTTTACACTTGTTCGATGTATGTTCCCAACCAAAAATTCCTTGGAGACAACTTAGGACAACACCCTAGTATTGCATACATTTCTTTGCATATTTAATGAGGATTAACGACAATCTTTGTGCATAACGAGTAGCAAAATACCGCATCATCATGGATTGACCCATGAGAAGATACATATTTGTCCTAATGACTGCATTTTGTTTCAAAACGAGTATGCATCACAAAGTTAATGTACAAAGTGTAATGAGTCATTATACTTAAAGAACGAATCTATACTTGCCAAAGTTGTGTGGTATTTTTTAGTAATACCCATATTAAGACACTTATTTTGTAGTTAAAAAAAATGCAAAGTAGATGACTTAACATACTAAAGGCAAAATTAGGGATGAGAAGCTTAAACATCTAGCAGATTCTCTTCAGTGAAAATTTTTTGATGATGAATATGAAGACTTTGCAGTAGAAACAAGGAATATACAATTGATGGAATGAATCCTCATGAGATGCAAAGTAGCACCCATAGTACATGACTTGTGATTTTAATAATGTGTAACCTACCTCGATGAAAAAATGAATCTATACTTAAAGAACCTACTTAAAGAACGAATCTATACTTGCCAAAGTTGTGTGGTATTTTTTAGTAATACCCAGATTAAGACACTTATTTTGTAGTTTAAAAAAATGCAAAGTAGATGACTTAGCATACTAAAGGAAAAATTAGAGATGAGAAGCTTCGACATCTAGCATATTCTCTTCAGTGAAAATTTTTTGATGATGAATATGAAGACTTTGCAGTAGAAACAAGGAATATACAACTGATGGAATGAATCCTCATGAGATGCAAAGTAGCACCCATAGTACATGACTTGTGATTTTAATAATGTGTAACCTACCTCGATGGCTTTGCATAAATCAGAAATATATGATGCTTTCTTTCGTAATCTATGGTCCTAAACAACCTAGAAATGATATCGATGTGTACTTGTCTCCTTTAATTGAAGATTTGAAGTTGTTGTGGGAAATTGGCATAGAAGTATCTGACGAATTTAGAGATTAGTCTTTCACGCTCAAGGCAATTATATATGGTACAATTAATGATTTTCCTGCTTATAGAATCTATCCGATTATAGCATAAAAGGTTAATGTGCATGTCCAATATGTTTTGGAAAAACAATAATTCAGACTTGAACACTGTCACAAGAATGTTTTCATAGGGTATCATATGTAGTTGCCACAAAGTCATCCTTTCAAAAAAAAAAAATTGCTGGAAGTTGTGAAAAACGACAATGTCCTTATTTGAAAAAAGGAGAACAAATCTTTGAAGAGGTTAAGCATATCATAAATGCTTTTGGAAAATCATTTGCCAAAAAAATTTCAACTATAGGTTGGAAGATGCCAATTTTCTTTGAGTTACCTTATTGTAAATTATTACACATAAGACACTTTGCTGATGTTATGCATGTTGAAAATGTTTGTGAAAGTATTGTTTGTATGTTATTGAACATCGTAGGAAAATAAAAAGGATGACATTAATGCAAGACTCTTGGTAAAGCTAGGAATATGATCTGATTTGGCACCAGTGAAAAAAGAAAAACACATTTTTACCATCAATAGCATATTTCTAGAAATGAGAAATGTGCTTTTTGTGAGGCTCTTTATTCAATTAAGGTTCCCGAGGGGTATTCATCAAACATAAAAAGTCTCGTAACATTGAAGGACCTAAAGTTAAAAGAATTGAAGTCTCATGATTGTCATATCTTAATGGATAATTTGATTTCTATTATTATATGGTCTATTCTACCAAAAAAATTCACATGGCAATCACCAAGCTTTATTTTTTCTTCAAGGCAATGTGTAGCAAAGTGGTTGATCTTGCAAGATTACTAGTTTTGCAAAACTACATATCTAAAACTTTATGTGAGCTTGAAAGGTATTTTCTACCTTCTTTCTTTGATATTAGGTTTATTTGACCATTCACTTGGTTGAAGAGAAAATTGTGTGGCCTTGCATATATGAGATGAATATATCTAGTTGAAAGATATATGAAGATTTTTAAAGGGTATGTAAAGAATAGAAGCTGACTAGAGGGGTGCTGAACGATATTTAGTTGAAGAAGTTATTGAGTTTTGCAATGAACACTCGTTAAAGGTGGAATCAATTGGTCTTCCAAAATTGCATTACACAGGAATGATTATAGGAGAAGGAAGCACTGGTGGTTAACAAATAGAAGCACTTGTGCGTTTTACAAAACACCCCTGAAATAAAATCTTTTATAATAGACTAAACCCTCATTTGGTCCCTAAGAGAGTTTATGTCTTGCATTTTAGTCCCTGAAAAATTAAAAATGTCACATTAGTCCTTGACTTTCATCTTTATCGGTCATTTAAGTCCTTAGATCCAGAAGTCGTTAATACACAGTAACAGAATACTGACATGTCATGTTAAGTGACACGTGTCATTGCTTATTTGGCAAAGTGACACTGACGTGTCACATGTCATTGATTACGTGACAAAAATAACGTTATATGTGGTATAATATATGTTTTTGTTACATTTTATTACTTGAAATTATAACTCATCGGACTTTTTAGTCCCTGAGATTATAACTTGTTGCTTTCTGGGTTTGTTTTGTTTTTATCTTCATAGGTTTCCTTCACATCCTCTTTAGCTTCTTCTTATGAGAATGTGATTACACACTTTTCTTCTTTAGCGGCCACAAAACTAGTTTCTATTGGTTCTCCTTCACAAATGCTATCATCTTTGGTTTGTATACCTAGTTCTTTTTTTTCTCCCTCTTATTCTTCATCTTGTTTCATTTCAATGTGTTGATCTTTCTTACCACTTCTTTCTTCTTCTTCTTCTTCTTCTTATTTGTCTTTGTGAACAGGTGATTCCTACAAATGATTAGCCAAAGCTGCTATTTTGACAAATTAGATCTACACCTCATCAATAAAAGAGCATTCTTTGGAGGATTACATATGCTAACTCTTACTTTCTCTTCTTCTTCTCCTCCTACCAACTCAATCCCTCTTCCCTTCCCTTCCCTTTCTTGCAAACCATCTTGCAAATATAGCTTCACATGAACCTTCTTTATTGTTTCCTCTACCAGATCCTCTTTCAACAGAACCTCCACCATCCTTCTCCTCTTTCTTTCTCATAGGGATTAAAATGCTCGTTCGTGACAATTTTAGGAACTAAAATGCTTGTCCATGACAATTTCGGAGACTAAAATGCTCGACAAGTTATAATCTCAATGACTAAAATAAAATGAAAACATATGTTATCCACATATGACGTTGTTTTTGTCAAGTAATCAATGACACGTGTCACTTAACGTGATACGTCAGCATCGTTTTGCCACATAAGCAATGACACATGTCACTCAATGTGACATGTCAACATTCTATTATTATGTATTAACAACGTCTGGTCTAGGGACTTAAATGCCCAATGGAGATAAAAGTCAGGGACTAATGTGACATTTTTAATTTTAGGGACTAAAATGCAAGACAAACTCTCTTGGGGAACAAAATGAAGGTTTAGTCTTTTATAATAATGCACAAAAAAATACTGAAGCATAAAATCCTAATAATGGTAAGGATTGGATTACAAAAGAACATAACCAGAGATTTAAATTCATGGCTAAAAGAGCATGTTTATGAGCAATTGATAAAGAATAACAATTTTGTTACAAAGAAGATTCGATGGTTATTAAAAAAGTCCTTGTTTTGATGCATTTTCATACATTTCTTACTTAATCAATAGGTTCACCGTTTAGACAAAAAAGCATGAGGACCAAAGTACAATGCAAAATAGTGGGATAACTCTTGTTGTTTAATTACTACATATTTCTAGTGCAAAGAATAGAAATCTCATTTATGCCAATATGTCATACTTTGTAGTCATTGAACACATGAGAATTGAATTATACAAAGTTTTGAATTGATAACTTGGGCTTTATAAGAGTCGTTTTAAGAGGGTGGGTTATCAAAATGACTTGTTTATCCTTGCATCACAGTCTCAACAAGTATTCTATGTCCCAGATCCTATTGGCAAGTCATGGTCAATTGTCTTGCTGTCTAATAATACTAATGGCGAATTTATGGAAGAAGAAGTTAATGTTGAGAATGATCCTTTGAGAAGTGTAGAACATATGTCAACTGCAGATACAGTGTAATAGATGATTGAGACTTTTATGCAAACATGATCATGAAGAGGGTATTTGGTTAAATCCCTTATTTCATTCCATAAAAGGTCATAGGAAATTTAGTAAGGTCCCTAAGAAAAGAAAAAAGGTGCACAAATCAATTTGAACTTAGTAGTTTATTTTTTTATGAATCAAGTTTACTATAATGTCATTATTTACTACAAACAATTTTCATTCTTGTAGAGATGACTTCTTTAGATAACATTGAAAGAGGTTCCTTTTTTAAGTCCGAAGAATTGAAGAAGAAAAACACTCGGGGAATAACAAAACTAAAGGCCATTAGCAAATCAAAGAAGTTAGGAAAAAAGTTACAGGTAATTTGAACCTTCACCAATACCTTTATGTGTCTTTTAAATTTATATTATTAATTTAAATATGTCTCATCACTTATAACATTTTGCAGTTAGATGAAATTTTACAGGGCAACTCATTGACCTTAACATATCAAAATTTGGACTTTTTATTAGATTTGTTACTAGAAGTACAATGCCGATTAGTTATTTTGATTAGACAAATGTGCTTACTAATCTTAAGGAACATATATGGGAGCAAGTATAGCTAAACCTCAATTCTTTCAGTATTTGTATATTGTTGTACGCGGATAATCGCTCTATAAACTATACTTTTGAAAGTAGTTTTGTGCAGAACCGTTCTCTAATATCAACATTTGAGAGCAGTTAAATAACCTCTCTTTTAGTGTAAGACATTGGATAGCGCAAGATTTTAGAACACTTATAAACACTCTTTAAGTTCAAATGAAACCGCTCTTACATCTCTTTTCTGGCGTAGTGATTGTTTGCCCTAACTAAGGGTTTCTTTGGACACTTGCACTTTTCCTATTTTTTAGTTTACTTGAGATATTATTTTGATCCTTTTTTGAATGTTTTAAGTGTTTTATTTTTTGTTAATTTTGAGTGTTTTGAGTAATTGCATTTGTAGGGTCCGAGTTGATTTAGGATATCATGTTATCCTAATTTATTATTTTGAACCTTTATAATGAGAGTTTCTTTTTTGTAATTTTTTTATTATTTGCAAATATGTCATGTGACTTTAAAAACATCGTGTACATGGAAATAAAACATTAATATATTTTTAAAAAATATAATGCTATTGAAACGGTGAGAAAGATGAAAAATGACAACTTAATTAGTCATGTTTTATAAGAATATCACATAGATGAAAATACATGATTTGCTATTTTTCTTTGCAATATGTGGATATTAAAGATACTACTATGTTTATATGCAAAGAAAGATTATTGCTTACGTTCAAAAATCTTAACAAACTAATTAATTACGTTTTGTAAAAAAAAATTGACATTCTTAAAGAGACAAATAGAGAAAAGGCTTATTTATGAATGTATTTATCTACAAAAAATTTCATTTTTGAATCATAAATATTAATAAAAGAATTTTATTCTTTTAAATGGTGCAAATAATAGGATGCGTCTTTGAACCGTGTGAGGTATGTGTGTTTGCATTATCAAAAAGTGAGAGAGAAAACCAAAATGTGGAAAGAGTGCCCCTACGAACTTGTTCATTATTTTCCATGGCTGTGCTTGTGCTACCAATCTAACTTTGTTTCTTGTTACAGACCCATTTTCATTAAACTTGTTTTTGAATGTCCATTTTGTGTCAATAATGATACTACGTTGAGAACAAGTTATCAAATGCTTTAATTAACCAGATTAAAGAAAGGTAATGTTTTTTATTTTCGGTCTTTGCAAGTATACCCCCGCAGTAGAATAGAATAAGTTCACTGTGTGCCAAATAATGTATGTTCATGAGAGAACGTATTGTCAGAATTGAGCTTATGAAAATTTTAACTGCCCAATTGATCATAGGAAATAGACATTTTGAAATACTTCAAATTTTAAAATGAGTTAAAGAAAAAAAAATCAAAACTAAGTCCAATAGCTCATTTATTAGAACAAGTTCATATTCAAACTTAAATAATTATTTAAACATTTATTTTGGCTAGATTTAGATTTCCACCTTTTATTAGGAATATTTTGTTGGAAAAATGTAATTAAAGAATATGATTTTTATAATGTGTGTCCAAGGCACATAATAAAAAAATAATAATAAAGTTTTATTGGAAATTATAGCATTTTATTTCACCAGCGCATGGAGTCTTATGATATTTTGTAATTTCAAATAAAATATTACTATATATAAGTTCTTTTTATATTTCATTAAACAAATGTTAGAAAAACGGATAAAAATTAATCTTAAGAATGTTAATTTTTAAAAAAACATTTTTAAATCATTCATACTAAGATTCTCTTTGGTAAAACTAGTTAAAAATTATATAACTTAGTCGATAGACTTATAACTGAAAACTTATGCTTTTATAAGTAGTTGATTGAATTAGAGTTGTTTGGTAATTAGTTTAAATATATTAAATAATTGAAATAGATATGTAAAATACAAGAATTAAATGAGAAAAATATTTAAGATTTGTAATTTATATAAAAGGATAAGGACAAATTAGAGATAAAATTATTATTAACTTTAAGCTATAAGTTTAATACTTCAATAACCTTTTTAATTTATAATTTTTTTCTATTTTCTTTTGTTCTCAGACAACTTTATAAGCTAACTTTTTAAAATAAAATAAACCATAAACTTTTAAATAAGTTATAAGTTTATGTTACCAAACACAACCTAAACATAGAAATCTAACATTCTCAACTTAGAATTTTTAAAGAATACTTCTATTAATACCTTCTTACTAAAATAACAATTTTTATTAGATTAAAGACATAAACGAGGATTTCAAAATATAATAATAATAATAATAATAATTATTATTATTATTATTATTATTATTATTATTATTACGTACACCTGCGCATTTTATGATCAATAAACAAGTTGATTCAATTTTATGGAACAAATGTATTAAAATAAAGGAACATTGAATGGGGATTTTGGATCAACATCATCGCGAAAACAAAGGGTTACATTGATTCAAAATTTGTACTTGCTTTGATGGAGGTGGTGGAACAACCACAGTTGCTTGGAAGATTTCTTTAACAGTGGATCGATTACCCTTTTTATTTTGAGGTTGGGACAAGCTTAGAGTATCGCAATTCTACAACTCATTTCATATTCTTTTGGTCCACACTTGAATTGTGAGCTAAAAGATACTTTATTAATGAGAGAATGAGGGTATGCATATGATGAATGAATACAACTTGTTTGGTATTCTGAGCCACTGGAAGTCCAATGATCGATCATTTAATAACATTCCAATCCTGACGCATGGGGCGGCGGGGAGGGTCCTAATAATTCAGCTTTGGTCGGTCTGAAAAGGATTGTTTCTTTGCAATGTTGTGCCACTTTTTGTTTAATGCATGCAAATGCAAATGCAAATTATCACTAAATGACAATAAAAAGCACCCAAAATGAGCTCATAGGTGCGTGTAATCTGAATGAAACAGTTTTATGTTGGAAAGTAGAGAACCCAATCCTTTGAAGTTAATGTTCCAAAACAGACAAACTCATCCACATCAGCGCATCAAAATATAATAAGATCATAAAATTAAGTTTTATTATTCAAAATTCAAAATTTAATACGGTATGTAAGATCGCATAAAAGTTTATAAACACAAAACAGTTATTAAATTTATGTTTATGGAAGATCAAATTAACCATATCAAAGGAATTTCATAACTATTTAATGTATATTTAGAAGACTATGATGTAACAAAAATAATTAGTAATTTTTATAGTATTTTATAAATTAAGAGAGCATTTTATATTCTTTTAAACGTAAAATAATTATTCTAGTTAATTTTATACTAATCAATAATGAAATTAATAATTTATTTAAAAAAGATATAAAAATTTTAATCTAAAAAATATTTAATAAATCACAACCGTTAATTTAAAATAAATATACAATACTCTCTTCAGCTTATAGTACTTTTAACAAGTATTTAATTAAAAATTAATTAACAATATACTTGGGTTACTAAACAACTACATCGTCATAAATTATTTACATAATTCTTGATTTGAGAAAATAAATAAATTAATCACATAACTTGATTTGTTATTTTTTCACCTATAAGAAGTATTAAACATAATACGTAGTTTTTTGCAAAAGATTTTCTAGGGAGCCAATACAGGCTAGGTTCTCAGTTAAACCATTTTTCATTCTCATGAGAGCATATTTCGCACCTCTGCATGTCCAATATCTGTTGCTAGTTCCAATGCTAGTACAAGGTTCAAACAGTTCATCTCACACACATTATCTCTGGAGTTCCTGTTCCACACCAACCAGCTACCATCTATATTTTCTTTGATCATGTGTTATTTTGCGGGCAACCAACCAGTAGCTGATTCCATTTGAGGTCTCTCAAAAGCAAATTTTGAGGCACGTAACACAAAATTAACCAGGCAGATCTATATTAAAAAAAGATATTGTTTTTCCATTTTTAAACCCACTAGATTGTGGCTAGTAAACATATTTTTTAGTTTGAGAAAATGAATAAATTAACAGTATTAAACATAAGAATGCCGTTAATTAGATTGTGGTTCATGCTTCATGCTGACCTTTATACATATAGCAATATATTTACTAACTTTTCAGAATACAGCCACAATTGTAGCATATCTTACAGATGTAATTCATTTCTAAGACACCTTGTAAACTCTATTAGCATGATCAATTCTGACCAGTTATGCATATCCACGTGGCACAGAACTCCGACCATGTTATGCTGCGATGCTTACATCATCTTCGGATTTATTCCAAACCAATCAATTATACACTGTATGCCTTCCTGGATATTCTCTCTCATAGTTGCTTTCCACAGCCAATATTCCACTAGCCACATGAAAGCTACTTTATTCATCTACAAAATCTTATCTTTTGTTTTTATAAATTTTCTTAATTATTAAATAAATAAATTATTTAATATATTTTATATTTTTAACATAATAATAAACAAATATTTTTATTTAGTACTTATTTTATAAAGTAGTAGAAAGATATTAGAAAAGTATAATAAAACTACTGTCTCTTGAACATTCCAAGAAAGTTTGACTTTGCTACTAAGCCAGACGCACCCCAAAAATTCCTCTCCCATTTAACCTGGCAATTGGCAAATGACTTACAAAACCTATTGAAGGATATCTACGCTACACGTAATGGAAAAAGGAGATTATGCTGGATGACACTATTTGCAGTTCATTTTGTCTCTATATTATAAATTTAAGCTTTTATTTTTGAGAAAAAACTTCATATAACATTGTCACTCTCATTTTAAACCCGTCATATAAACTTATTCATCAAACTCAAATCAAATTAATAGTTTCTTTAATTACTTTAAAAAAGTACTTAAATATCATCAATTAACATCAAGTATGATAAAACATTTAAAAATTATCATTAGAATATATTTTATTAATTAAATACATTTTTATATTTTTAATACCAGTGGAACAATCATTTTCTAAAATACTTATAACGTTATGTATATTTATCTACCATAAAAAATTAATTTAGCAATAAATTAACTAAATTTCATACTTACACAGTATAGATGTCACACCATCATCCACATCAACTCTCACAAATTACATGAGTTAAGTTGGATATTACATACTAGAAAAAACTCACAAATTACTAATAGATAGACTGAATAAAAAAGAAAAACAATAATTTAAAGACTTGTTTAAAAAAATTAAAAATGAAAAATTAAATAAAAAAATTTATAAATTTTTAGAAAACCTTATTTAAGATCACGTTATTAGTCATCAAACAAGCCATAAGCAGATTGAGAAGTTTGGCAGACCAAGCAATTCAAAGTAGGATCCTTGACTACAGAAAAGCCAACCCAAAAAAATATGGATAAATAATTATGCCTAGTGTGACTAGATGGATAAATATGGATAATAAATAAGAATTAATTTATCGTAGACATAAAGTTGAATATTAGGCATTGGGCATGTGATTGATCTATCAGCAGGACCATTGCAGTTGTGAACTACTAGTGACATGTATTACCATATTACGAGTGCTATTCACTTCAAAGGTACTTCAGTAATATTGCTATCCAAGTATATTAACATGTACATGCACACACGTCTCTACTACAGCTAGTTTCGATTAGAAGTCACAAGAAGCTCTGGCAGAACATACATAATCGAGCTAGCAGCCTATGTTCTGGGAGATCAAAAGTGAAGCAACACTACAGAAGATAGTTCGTGTTTAATTCATCAATATTCTTTTGCAATTTCACCTTCTTCCAAATTGATCAGGCCAACAACATGGAAGCTGAAACCAAGACTCCAGAAGATGCATCTGATATGGTATGTCTTTCTATTAAAGTTTTCATGACCTGATTCTAGCAGAATTAGCTTCTGTCATTGCATGTATGTACCTGAAGTAAACAGTTTGATTAGTTATCTCAATGTCGGAAGCCTTACTTCTATTGCTGCTTGATTCTCCTGCTAAACATGGTTATTATGCAGTAATATTCCTTTTGGCTTTTGGGTGTGTAGTACTTATAAACAAAAAATAGTTGGTTTGGGGATTTCTTTATCATGACAATTATTTTCATGTTTATGTGAGGAAGCATGGTCCTCTGTATAGTGGGAAGACACAGTTGGGATTTTCAGGATCCTTGAAAAATTGCCGTTATCTACCGAATATTTCCCAACTCTTGGAAATGGAAAAGATCCAAATTTAAATATATTAAGGATTTCAAATGATGTAATAAATATTTCTTTTCCAATAAATCTTTTTACTTTTAGTTACTTAAAATTAGTCCTAAGAATTGATGTTAACAAAATCCTGGATAAATATATTCTTTATTTGAAAGGAAGAAAACTATTAAGATCTCAGTAGTTGAATATATAGATGAAGTATCCCTTAAAATGACTCAGCAATCCACCCCCTCGAACTAGCTTTTGGGTTTGATTTAAGTTCAATCAGTTCCGGATTCTGTCAGGACATCAAATCCTATTCTAGTCCTGTTGTTGGGTCAGCCATAGACATCCAATCCTGTCAATGTCAAGTTCTATATGTCTAGTTTTGGGTGAAAAAGGTAGAGGGTTTAAGATTCACCTTTGGTTGAGTATGTAGACAAAGTACCCTAACGATTTGACAATCCTCTTCCCTCTAGTTAGCTTTTGGGGCTGATTTAGGCATGTACATTCCCAATTGTAACAAACACCAAGATCAATCGGTAGTGAAATGAGAAATGTTGCTATCATGGGCAAACCTATAATATGATGACTCTGGTCTACTAGAGATGTTAAGGAAATAATATTAGGGTAGCATGCCAATGAAACAGAGGTCCCTCCACAATAAACTTTCAAGATTATCCCATCCATTAATATTATTGGACATATGCGGAAGTGGAAAAATGCTTATACAAATGATAAATATAGAATGACACACAAAGAACGGTTAAATGCAACTGTGTTTAGATGCATCTATTGAAAGTGATCTAAGAGACTACAGAAAAATGAGAGCACAAGATGCAAGGGGAAAAGAAAGATGCTGATCCCTATACAATGAACTGCTATAAGTTTTTTCAATGCAATGTTTGTATGATCAATGCAACAAAAATAACAACCACCAAGTCTTATTCCAATGTATGAAGTTGGCTACATAGATCACACAATGCCACTGAACTTGGTTAAAAATTAAATTTCAGAAATATTATTAATCAAAAGATCTTTTCAAATAACATTCTCATTTCTGTCATTTCCACTTTTTTCTCATCTTCATTTAAGGCCTAGCATTTACTACCATATCAAATAGCTGGTTGTATTGTAGTATGATAAAACTTTCCTTTTAGCTTGATAGGTACTACACGGTCACAAATAATTCTTGATACCTTTCTCAACTTTAACCACCAAGCTTGTATTCTATGAGTAACATCTTCATTAATTTCCCCGTCATTCTGCATAATCAATCCTAAGTATCTGAATTGAGAAACTTGTGATATAATATCATCTCCATTTTTAACTTCCAACTCATGATCCTCATCTTGTTTTTTTTGCTAAACTTACAATGAACATACTTTGTCTTATTTCTGCTCAAACGAAAACTCTATCATATTGGTATGATAAATAAAGTTTTAATTTCTAACCTTGACTTGGAAACCAAAATTCTTGGCAGTGATGATAAAAGAGTGACAGATCCATGTGAAAGAGGTAAGGAGAACATGGATAACAAGCATAATATAACAGCCTAGTCAATAGTTTTAATTTCTATTCTAACCTTGACTTAGAAACGAAGAAGCCAAGCAAGGATGATTAAAAGAGTAACAGAGCCATGTGTAACAGATAAAGAAGACATGGACAGCAAGCATAATAGTAACAGAAACATGCAGAGGATGATATTAAAGAAATAAGCTTGAGGTACTGAACGAGAAAGTGGGAATGCCATCAGCACAAAAGCACAAATGGAAGAACACAGTCAGTCAATCAGTTCTAGCAATTAGTATATGATAAATATAGGACTAAATAGGATAAATCCATGCCTCATAAAACTGATGATTCCTCCACAGTAAATGTTACTAATAGCTATGGCAAAGCTACTTTGAAAATGAATATGAAAGGTTTAAGCTTGAAAACACATTAACAGATGGACCAAGTAAGAAAAAATTGCAATAGAAAGGGAAAAATCTAAAGATATATCTCTAACTAAGCACTGAAAGAAATAGCAGTGCCACAAGTTGACATGGTGGATGAGACAAAAATTTTAGTTGGGCTGAATGTATAGGGAAAAGGAGGAAAATGCAGAGGAAATAACTCAAATGGGACTCAGAGACCACTGAAAATAACAAAACCAATCCAGAAAAATATGATGGAGACAAGAGAGACTCAGCAGAAAAACAAACAGGAAGAAAGAAAAAAGAGGACACATAATTCTGATTCCAGAAAAGACTGAACTGCAAGCTTCAGGATTTGCTGAAAAGAGCATTGAAGAGAGAAGATATCTCTCATACATGCAAGTAGAAAAGAAAAAAAAAAAGAAAGAATGAATCAACTTACCAATGATAGCTTATTTTCTTTAGAAGTGGGAATGTTGCACTGCATTGTTTAAGTAATAAGGAAATTTTCAACTTCTGCAGAGAGCTTAATTTTGATTGTTTTTCGTATTTATTTATACTTATCAATAAGGTTATTTAGTCTAAATTAAATATCATGAGTTGATAACCTTCCATTTTTGCAGAGTCTCCAATCAGTTGAGTCAATTACAAAGATTGAAACTGAAGAAAACAAATGTCCACAAGAAAATGGTAATGATGTAAGTTCTAAATATCTATTGGTTGAGGAATCAAGGAAACCAGATAGTGGCAAGACTGGTGAAGTCACTGAAACAAGACCTCAAGATATATCTCAAGAATCAAGCAAGGCCTGTGTGGAAAGTGAAAAACAAGCTGAATACCAGCCTGAAGGATATAGCAAAAAGAACCAGATCTTGCATAGAGAATCAGAAGGACTGGTTATGATGGAAACAATACCAAAATCAAGTAAGTACATTGGAGAATAAGAAAAGGTACCAGATTCTAAGACAGGATATCTAGCATTAGCAGATGTACTAGAAAATAACAACTTAAGCAAACTTTATGGGGATGATAGTTACAAACTTCTCGTATGTATAATGACAGGTGAGCTTGAGGATGAAGCCACATCAGCATTACCCAAATTGGAAATTAACCAAGGAGAGATGGCTGGAAAAATCTTTGAGAAAGAAACAAATGAGGAAGAAGAATCAACAGTGATAGATAACGACCAGAGCTGCAGACCACAAAATGAACTTGAGCAAATGACTAAAGCTCTAGAGGTTAGACAGAATGAAGTAAATAATAAAATATTCATGTAGATGATACCTGCATTCTTTTTCACACCATAATACACTCATCCATATGTAAAATTCAATCATTTATTATCTTTTTTTGTGATGTAAATTTGATTCTTATGCTGCATATGTTAAAACAGAAAATTGATCTAACCCAATCTGTGGGCAAAGACGCTGCAAAAAATGGAGATACTGACCACCAATCTGAAGTATTCAAAATGGAGAATGAGATTGCAAAGCATTCCCATTTGGAAGGAAAGTTGACCAACGAAAGCAGTACAAGATCAAGTCAAGATGTGGAAGAACTGGAAAAGACTTCAGAAGCATACTCTACAAAAAATTCAGAGATCAAGGATGGTGGAAAAATCATGCCAGAGAAAATAATATATATCAAAGAAGCTACTGAAGCAGAGTTACAAAAATCTGAATTTGAGAGTAATCAAGGTTTGAAAATTTACAAACTGCTCTTATGTTTGAACCAAATTTTCATTTGACATCCTAGAAACAAATGCAAGAAGCTTGTAATTTATGGGGAAAATAAAAGGGAGGCCTACGTGGTTTTTGAAACACCTTCAAACAAAAAATCTTCGCTCAGACTAGAACTGCAAACCATTGTGTTCAGATAAAAGAAACAAGAACTCAATTGTGTATGTGAATTATAACAAGTAAATTGTAATTATTTTGCCTCATAAAGCGCCTTGTTGTCTTATTGAGGGAGTGGAATTTTTTATTTTGATGTAAACATAAATCCACAAACCACAAAAAAAGGAAGAGCACCTAGTCAACCTTGTGTTGGGAATCATTCAACATAACATGAACTACTTTAGCAAACTTTGTACAGATGATAGCGTACAAACACATTATATGCACAATGACAGGTGTACTTGAGGATGAAGGTAAGGAAGAGGAATCAATTGTGACAGAGAACAATAGCAGCACAGCAGAAAGTGAACTTAAGCAAATGACTATAGTTCTTGAGGTTAGGCTGTTATGAAGTAAACAAGAAAATATTCATATAGATAACTGCATACTGTTTCACACAAACTGCTTGTGCTTATGCATCCATGCAAACAAATTTAATACTGATGCTGCAATGTCAAACAGGCAATTGAGAACCCCAAATCCATGGTCAAGATTGATGCAGAGATGGAAGAAAATGCTCACCACCAATCTGAAGCATCAAGCATGGAGAATGTGATTGTAAAACATATCAATATAGAAGGAGAAGAAATGGAAAGCAGTTCAAAAACAACTTATGAAATAGATAATGAGGAGAAGAATCCAGAGTCCCACTCAATCAACAATCCAGAGATCAAGGAATTTGGTAAAATCAAACCTAAGGAATCAATAAATATCAAAGAAGCCACTAAATAGAGTTACAAAAATCTGCTACAGAAAGTAATTATAGTTGGAAAATTCAACATCCTTCTCTTTTGTCCTTACCAAATTTGATTTTGAATCCAACAAAAAGACAACAAGCTTAAAGTCAGGATTGGCTTGACTTCTTTGGGTCTTAAAAGCTACTTTAAAGTTGAAGTTTAAAGCAGTTGGTAATTTCATGTTTCATTTAGCTTAAAAGTTACTTTTAAGTTTCTTGGGTAGTGTGTTGTTGGGTCTTGGATTTAGAATATAGAAGAAGAAGCTACTACAATCAGCTTATCTAAATGCTCTATTTTTTTTAGTACTTTCTTCATTTTAAAAAAATCATTTTTAAGAGAATTTCTAGAAATTTGTTTGGTCCAACTTTTTGAAATGTATGGGAGAACAAGGAATTGAGTGGCTTACAAAACTTTAAAGATTTTGAGAGTTAAAAATATGCTAGATGAATGGAAGACAAGTGCTTTGGTTCCTATATACAAAAGGAAGGGCCATATTTTGAATTGTGCACATTACAGAGATTAAACTTATGAGTCACAATATAAAGTTGTGGAAAAAGGTGATTGAGCATAGACTATGAAAGGAAATTGGATTGAAAACATTAATTTGGGTTTGTTGAATTTGGGCTTTAAGCCTACCTCAACCCTAAAAGCTAGTTTATAAGGTAAGGATTAATTTAACCTTTATAAGGTCTTATTTAACATTATCTATAGTCAATGTGAGACTTTTTCTTTTTATAGATATAGCAAAAGATAAGTTGCGGGGCTAGGTAAGTAGCACTGGAAAAGTCAAAGGACTAGGTTAATTGCACTAAGAAAATTAGTGGGCTAGACTTTTGTTTTTTAGCCAAGGGTGTCCCAATATTGGATCTCAATAGGCTCTGATACTATGTTGAATTTGGACTTTAAACCTAACTCAACCCAAAAGCTATCTTGTAAGGTGAGGATTGTTTTAACTTTTATAAGCTCTTATTTAGCTATATCTATAGTTGATGTGGGACATCAACATGTTTTATGCCAGAAAGGTCTAAAACATAAGATATATATTTTTTACGAAATTGATGGAAAAGTACTGCAACAAAGAAAAGAATTTACATAATATTTTTATTTACCTGGAAAAGGCATATGACCATACAAAAAGAAAAGTGTTATGGAAGGCTTTAGAAAAGAAAATGGTTCGTGTAGTATATATTTGGGCTGTATAGGATATGTATGAGGGGGTAACTACATGTATAAGAATTCTTAGAGGCAAATTTAAGGATTTCCCTATAAGGATAGGTTCAAGGCTTTGCTTACTTATTTAACCTAGTCTTATGTACTTAAAAATAACATACAAAAGATTATCCTTAAGTACATGCTTTTTGCAAACTACATAGTGTTAGTTGAGGATTAAAAAACAGAGGGTTAATGCTAAACTTGAGTTATGGAAGAAGACTTTAGAATCTAAGAGTTTTTCCAGAAGATCACTACAGGCACGGGTGAAGAGAATGAATAACATGACTCTTAGTTCGATAAAAAGGGGTAGCTGAAAGAACCTTAAAAAATGTTATTAAAATAGATCTATTGATAACTAATATTTCTAAGAATTTTGATTTTGATCGTGCTCAACGGTGTCATGTGATCCATGTAGCCATCTTCAACTAGTATAATAAGACTGGTTGTTGTTGTTTTGTTTGACCCAACTTTTTTATTTTTTTTAAGAAATTTGACAAACATGACATCTAAATTTCCTGGAAAAAATGACAAACATGGCTTTTGAATTTCCCAGATCCAAATTTCTTCGGCATAAACTAATAACATCAATATCTATGTATGGGGATTGCTATTCTCATCAAACTTTTTTGCTGTTCATACATTTTTTTTAATGTGAATTCTAGAATTTAATTTTTTTAACGTATTTAATATCTTCTGGAAACTATAGGCCTTTTTGGTGGTTAAGATAAAAGAATATGATAAAATAGTTTATCCCATCCTATTTTATTTTCAGTTGAACAATACGATATGATAGTCCAATTGAATTATCCTAACTAATTGTTCACATTCTTATCTTGGGGAGGGTAATGAATTAGGAGCCATGGGATAGGATAACTTTTTTTTTTTTTACTTCTGTACTCATACTTTGGTCCATACAAAAGTTTCAAAATTTGGAGTCCGTATAAAATATTTGGTTAGGAAATAATCACTTCTTCTTCACGAATTATTACTTTAGTCCCTCAAACTTATGTGATCTAACCAAGAACTGACACTTGGCTGGCAGTACGTATCTCAATGAAGCACGTTAGCTATATGAACTAAAATTAATAATTTGTGATAAAGTAGGGATTATATTCTAACAAAATATTTTATAAAGACTAAGTCCCAAAAATAATTATTCAAAAAATATAACTTTAATACTTTTATAAAAAAAATATTACATGAATATTTTTTAATAATTTTTTTTAAGAAAAGTATATTTTTTATAAAAGATATTTTACTCATTTTATAAAATAAAATTTTAAAATTTATTTTTTAATTATAATTTTTTACAAAAAATAATTTTTAATTGAAAAAAATAATTATAATTTATTATCAAAATTTTAACATTTTATGAACACATTTTTTATTTTAATATCTATATCTTTATTGAAAATTCAAAAAATTAAATAATTCAACAAAAAATAATATTAATTTTGATAAAAGAGTAACTTTGGCAAACATTAAATGGGAAGAAATAATGTTATTTGCTTTACTATCCTATTTTACATTACACATAGGATATTATAAGAGCTTATTCTTCCCTTATCATATCATATCTTTTTCCAACAGTCATCTTATTATTTCCTATCATGTTCACCAAAAAGGCCATAAATTCTTGAAGTTTAGCTTCTGGAATTTAGTTTCTAAAAGATATAAAATCACTTCCGAAATTATTTCCAGAATTTAATGCTAGAATTTAGATTTCAGAAGGTACAAAATTGTTTCCAGAATATAATTTCCAAAAGTGATTGGAAATTGCTTCCAGAATTTAGTTTCTGAAACACAATTCTGGAAATTAAATTCTGGAAGTCACAATAAAAAAAGTGGTGTGAATAGCAAAAAGCGTGGCGAAAAAGTTAATCTCCTCTATGTATTCAGTTTGGATTAAAGAACAATTTAATCTAATTATATATGTGGATCACAATATCTAAACAGTAATTCTTAGTCCGTATTAAAGAAACTTTCATGCCAGTGGGTTTTTAATATTTTGAAAGAAAAATATAATTGCACAAAAAATAGTATAGTAGCCAACCTTATGTGGATGATTGCGCTCAACTTCTAATTTGTATAATGACAGGTGTGGCTGCAGATAAAGCTCTGTCAACATTGCACACCATTGCATCTGTTGGAGTTGAAACAGTTGAGGAAAGCATCCAAGAAGAAATACAAAATGAAGTGGAATCAGCAGTAACAGATACCAAAGAGCAGCAGAGTCCAGAGAATGATTTGCAGGAGAAAAAGAAAGTTTCTGAGGTTTGTGCAGCCAACAACAAAATAAAATAGGAAATAATGCATGATATCTTGCATTTTAATCTATAGCCATCTTAATTCTACATCCATGCACACCAAAATAATTTCTTTTTGTCTTTTCCTGTGGTAAATATTAAGTTCTGACACAGTATATATTAAAATAGGCATTTGATCTACATGAAGTGAAAGAAAACTCAAATGTGGAATATGAAAAGAAAGCTGAAATTCAAGTTGAAGCGCAGAACCTGGACTCCATAGTAAAACATCTGAATTTAGAAGGCGAGACAATAGAAGATGACTCAGCCGCAATAGATAACAACAATAGCAACAAACCAGAAAATAAACTTGAGCAAAGAGTTGATATTGTTGAGGTTAGGCAGTAATGTAGTTAACAAGAAAATAATCGGAACCATAACAGTATGTCATTTCCCACACATAAATTGAAACATGCTTGGATATCCATGCAAACAACAATCAATCATTTATTTTCTCCATTTGTAAAACAAATTGATTCTGATACTGCATAAATTGAAACAGGCAATTGATCAACCCAAAACCATGGTTAAGGTCAGTGCAGAAAGCGAACAACATGGTGATCACCGATTGCAAGCATTGAGCATGGAGAGTATAATAACAAAGCATATCGATGCTGAAGAAAAGCTAACAATGGAAAGGAGCACAAAATCAAGTTCTGATGTGAGCAAACAGAAGAAGATACCACAATCATGTTCAGTTGAGAATTCAGATATCGAGGATGGTGGTAAAACAATGCCAGAGGAAGTAACAGATATCAAAGAAGCCATCAGTGTGGAGATACAAAAGTTTAACATACAAAGTAATTATGATTTAAAATTTTAGCAAATCCACTCCTTTGCTTTTACTGATTTTGATTTGAGATCCTAGAAGCATATACAATAAACTTATTCTTACCTGGAAAAATAAATATAAAGTATAGAAGACCTAGATGGTTTCTCAAATCCCTTGAAACAAAATTTGTTTGGCCCATAGAATAAAATTAAAAACTACGGTGTTTCTAGTTTCAAAAGAAAGAACAAATTTATCCAAATCTCTATGTGGAAGAAAACATGTAAACAATAATTCCTTGGCCAAAAAAGCAGCATGTTGGGCAGTAGGATTTTTTTTAATTTTCAACAGAGCATACGACCATAGTCCAACATGTGTTGATTATTGCATTCAACATTTTTTGGTATAAGGTGTGCCTGAGGAAAAAGTTCTATCAACTATACATACTACAGCATCATTCAGAATTCAAAGAGTTGAAGAAAGCATTCAAGAAGAAATACATGCAGAACAGAAAATACTGGATGATAAAAACCAGTCAGA
The DNA here is from genome assembly GCF_003935025.1 of Abrus precatorius. NCBI lineage: Eukaryota > Viridiplantae > Streptophyta > Magnoliopsida > Fabales > Fabaceae > Abrus > Abrus precatorius. The sequence continues at coordinate 15,980,474 of NW_020874292.1, forward strand.
ATTACCCAAAACAGTAGAGAAAACTTCACAGCAGCAAAATGTTCAGGAAGAGGAATCAGCAACAACAGATGACCACATGGACTGCAGACTAGACAATGACCTTGAGAAAGCAGCCAATGCTGTTGAGGTTAGCTAGAAATAATGTTAAGAAAATAATCAGAGACATCTGCTAGATGTTCAACAAAAGTAATTGCATGTCCACACAAACTAACAACCAATCATTTATTTTCTCCATTGGCAATACAAAATTGGTTTTGAAACTGCATATGTTAAAACAGGCAACTGATCAACCAGAAACTGTAATGAAGGTCGATGTAGAAAATGAACAGATAGACCACCAATCAGAAACATCAAGCATGGAGAGCTTGATTACAGAGCATATCCACGGTGATGGAAAGATGGGATTGGAAAGCAGAACAAAATCAAGTTATGATGTTGATGAACTAGAGAAGATTCTAGAGTCACAACTGGTCAATAATTCAGAGATACCGAAAGGTAAAAAAAGAAAATACACCAGAGAAAGAAACAAATATCAAAGAATCCAATGATATGGAGTAACAAAGATATGAAAAAAAGTAACTAGGTTTTGAAACTTCAGTAACCTGCTCTTCCTTTTTTAACAAATTTGACTTGACATTCTGCAAACAAGCACAACAAGCTTATTCTTCTATGGGAAAACGTAACAATAAATTTATCCAGCTCTGTATGTGGATGACATGTAGAGCAGCTTGTTATGCTAGTGGGACCTATCTAATTTTCAAATATATACACACACATAAAAGCAGTAGCATAGACAACTTTGTGTTGGTGATTGCATTCAAACTCTCATTTGTATATCGATAGGTATGCCTGAAGATAGAGCCCCACAAACATTATCCAATACAACATCTGTCAGTGTTGAAGCAGTAGACAAAAGCATTCAAGAAATATATACAGAAACGGACTCAGCAGGTGCCAAAGAAAGGCAGATACCGAAAACAGATATTGAGATGAAAACGACAGTTCCAAAGGTTTGAGCAGATATCAGCAAAATAAACTAGAAAGTGATAGATACCACCTTGCATTTTCACACTTGCATATGCTAATTAGAAGTCCATGTCAACAAAACATTGATTTTCACCTCACACATCTTTAAGCTATGACATAGTATTTGTTGAAACAGGCATTTGTTCTGCAGGAACTGATACACCAAACCAGTGTGGAAAATGAACTGAAAGATGAACCCCAATCTGAAGCACAGAACCAGGAAATAATATTTATAAAGCATCTGAATTTGGAAGGAGAGAATACAGAAATAACTTCAACAAATGATAATGAAGAACAAGAAAAGGTTCCAGCGTCAAACAGAGTAGAAAAATTTGAGATCAATAATGATGAGGGATTCATACAAGAGGAAGCAAACAAGACGGAAGGAGCAAATAAAATGCAGTTACTGAAAACTGCATCAGAAAGTATGTGTTCAAAATTTAACTACACTTAATTACTCTTAAAACTGCCCAAGGAGATCTTTCTCTTTTCATTAAATTTGACTTCACATGCAAGAACAAATCACAACAATTTTACAAGGAAAATAAATAAAAAAACCCCAACATGATTTTACAAATCTTTAGAAACAAATATCTGTCACAAAATATTTAAATAGTATATTTGAAAGAGACACAGTTTTATTCAGTTCTGCGAGTAGATGATAACATGAAGCTTATTGGGCCAGGCGGCTATCTAAATTTTGAAAATAACATAGAGGTACAGCTAAACATTAACACGGAACACAATGTGTGCATCATTGCATTCAACAACTCATTTGTATAATGATAGGTGTGCCTGCAGATATGACACTGCAAACTTTATCAACAACGTATGTCGGCGCTGGAGCATTTGATGAAAGCAACCAAGAAGAACTGCATACAGAAGAAAAATTAGAAATGACAAGTTTCAAAGAGGGAAAGATCCCAGAAGATTATTCTGAGGAGAAAAAGAGAGTTCCCAAGGTTTGAGAGTTACAACAAGAAAATATACTAAAAGAATAGACATTATCTTTCATCTGCACACGTTAATTATGAGCCCATGATAAAAAAAATATTTATTTTCATGGCATCCAACATGTTTCAGCTGATGCAGTTTTTGTTCTAACATATAATAGGCATTTGATCTACATGAAGTGACACATCAAACCATCGTGGACCATGAGATGAAAGTTGAACCCCAAATTGAGACGCAGAAGCAGGAGACCACAGTGATAAAGCTTTTGTGTCTCGAAGGAGAGACTGCAGAAATTAATACAACTAATGATGCTGAGAAACAACAAACAGTTCCAGCAACGCCCACAGGAGAAAAACTAGCGATTGCGGATGATGGTATATTTATACAAGAGGAAGCAGAAGAGACAGAAGAAGCAAATGAAACGCAGTTACAGCAAACAGCATCAGAAAGTATGTAAACTTAAACAACACTTTATTACTCTTAAAACTGCAAAAGAAAACTCTCTTTTCTTTGATATTGACTTGACATGCAAAAGAAAGCATAAACACTTTTTCAAGGCAAATAAACAAAAAACACCAACATGATTTTACAAATCTTTAGAAACAAACATCTCTTTCACAATTTATTTTTTTAAAATTAGTATATTTGAAAGAGACACAGTTTTATTTAGTTCCATGAGTAGATAAAAGAAAAAGATTGGAAGTTTATTGTGCGAGGGGGCTATTTTAATTCTGAAGATAACATAAAGGGACAGCTAAACATTAAACACAGACAACATTGTGTGAATTGTAACATTCTCATTTCTGTATACCAGGTAGAAAAGAACATTGGTATTAATAATAGTTATATTTCTTTAAAGTTATGGAAAATATAATTTTGAAACTTTAAGAATAAGCTTGATTTACTTAAAGGGATAAAATAAGTAAAATTATTGTACTTGAATGTCTGTTTTACCCTCTACAATTTACGTATAATTATGTAAAGTAACTTATTATTTTTCTATGAAGGTTTATAAACCTCGGTATCTAAAAATGATATTTACCTGGTGAATAAATTGTAATAAAAAAGAATGAGTACCTATCTTCAATAACGAAGAGAATGGGTATTTACCAAATTGAGAATAGTTATTTAAGGGTTTTATATAGTCAGTATTTATCTAATTGAAGATTGTGAAAATATTATAAATTTTTTAACCACAAATATTTCAGTACAATTGGTTTGTATTAGAGCAAACTATTTATGCTCATTAAACTATTTATTTTTCTCTTCATGAATATAGTATATATTCATTGAAGGATGTAATTTTATAAATGATTGTATTATCTTATTTTAGTTAATTTATAGATGTCTTATAAGAATAGGAACACTAAACCACTTAAGGTTGTCCACATGTAAGATCATTATATTTTCATCTATATAGAGGCACTTATACTCAAGAACATACCTTTAGGAAATTGTTTTAAATTTCCTAAGTGAAGTATTTTCTAAAAATATATTTACATGGAGGAACTATAGGTTCATTGCTTTTAATTATTTTTCTTATGTGTTGTATTCTAAATATTTTACTAAAAAATATTTAGTATTATCAACTCTAGCTAATAGGAACTCGTGTTAAAACCTTATTCTTTTTCCATAAAACTCATGACTAACCAATGCCTATAACTCAACGAAGCCATTTAAGAAATTCTAAAATGGAAAGTGCATTCCCAATGACACATTTAGTTCAAGTGTCTCACTGTTCAATTTTAGAAGGTGAAGAGTCAATCAACATTAACCTTTATGGACATATTTATATATGTTACTAAATTCCCAAATACAACAAAAACCATGCCTTATCTCACTAGGTGAGGTGGGCTACATGGATCACATGACGCCATTGAACTCGGTCAAAAATCAAGTTTTCATAAATCTAGTTAACCAAAAGGTTTCTTTTAAAAACTTCATCTAATGTGTTTTTTCTAGTCTCCCTCGACCCCTTTTTACTAGACTATAAGTCATGCAATCTACTCTGTTCACTTCACTGGTACCTCCAAAGATATTCTTTGCATGTGATCGAACCACCTAAAATGATTTTTAGTTATTTTTTTTCACTAAAAGTGCTACTCCAATATTCTCACATATACTATCATTTCTTATTTTGGCCTGTTTTGTGCATTCATTCATCCACCTTAACATTCTCATTTTTACCACTTTCACTTTCTTCTTATGTTCCCTTAAGGCCTAAATTTCTCACTATCATATAGGATAGTTAGTTGTATTGCAGTATAGTAAAACTTTCCTTTAAGTTTTATAAGTACTTTACAGTCACAAATAATTCTTAATGTCTTTCTCCACTTTAACCACCTAGCTTGTACTTCATGAGTAACATCATTTTGTATAATTGATCCCAAGTACTTGAACTTGCAAACTTGTGGTATAATATCATCTCCAATTTTAACTTCTAATGCATGATCCTCATATTGCTTTTTGCTAAACTTACAATGTATATACTTTGACTTAGATCTACTCAAGCAAAAACTCTTACATTCTAAAGTCTCCCTCAATAACTCAAATTAAGCATGAACCTCTTCTTTTAAATCCTCAACCAACAATGTGTCATCCACAAAGAGCATTCACTTAGAGATAATCTTTTGTATGTCCCTTGTAAGTGTCAGAAAAACACAAGACACATAAAAAGATAACAAGCTAGAGTATTTTTGTGATAAGATTGCTTGCCTTCCTTGAGACCCTGTCTCTCTTTAAATATTAATTGTGAAACTTTACAAAAAGGAATATGCTGTAAATGTTCCTCTAATATAGCAGATTTTCAGGGACTATAAACAACTTCCTAAAATTGATATCTATATATGGTAATAAAATAATTCTGCAATAAACAGGTATCAATTACAACAAATATGTACAACTATATTGAGATATTGACATCCCCTCTCAAATTGATGCTGGTAAGTCATCCAGTAGCAATTTGTCAACAAGAAACTTATGTCGTGGCTTTGTCATTGCTTTAGTAAAGATATCTGTTACTTGGTGGGTAGTGGAAATGTAAGGAAGAGAGATAAGTTGTTTGTTGAAGATCTCTCTAATATAATGGCAGTTCACCTCGATGTGCTTGGTACGTTCATGGAAAACAGGAATTTTGCGATCTGAATGGCACTTGTATTATCAGCATACAATGGGGTGGAATCAGATTGTGTAAAGCCAAGTTCCTCTAAAAGACTTCGCAACCAAACAATTTCTGAACTAGTAGATGACATTGCACGATATTAAGCCTCGGTGGATGATTTAGCCACTCGGTCTTGTTTCTTACCCATCCAAGATATCAATGCATCACCTAGAAACACACACCAACCTGTAGTTGATCGGCGACTGTCGGGACAGCGGCCCAATCAGCATCACTATAAGCTGTGAGCTGCAAAGATTTACCAAAGGAAAAATACAACCCACACATAGTAGTGCCAAGGAGGTAGCGAATAATAAAACGAACAACAGCAAGATGGAGATGTCGAGGAGAGGACATAAACTGACTAACTTGGTGAACTGCATATGAAATGTCAGGGCGAGTGATTGTTAACTATATAAGACTTCCAACCAAACGTCGACAAAGAGTAGGATCAGGCAGCAAATCTCCTACGGTTTTGCTGTGTTTCACATTGACTTCCATAGGAGTATCCATCGAACTAGCACCATGTAAACCTGCCAAAGCCACAAGGTCTTGGATATATTTATATTGATTCACAAAAATTCCATTTGACCGATGATGAACTTCTAGACCCAAAAAATATGTTAGATGGCCCAGATCCTTCGTCTGAAAAGTAGAATTAAGCATTTCTTGAAGCTTGGAAATTAAGCTCCAATTTGAGCCAGTGATAACAATATCATCCACATAAATTAAGAGAAGAACTATCTCTGTAGAAGACTTATGAAAGAAAAGAGAATAATCATTGTGACTTTGTGAAAAAGAGAAGTTGAGAAGTGTACTACGAAACTTCTCAAACTAAGCGTGAGGTGCCTGCTTAAGTCCATATAAAGACCGTTTTAATCTACAAACATTCTGAGGAGAAGAAGTAGACAAACCAGGAGGAAGCTTCATGTAAATTTCTTCATTAAGATCACCGTGTAGAAAAGCATTCTTTACATCCATTTGATGAAGTGGCCAAGACTGAGATGCAACAATAGCAAGTATAGTTCTAACAGTAGTTAATTTAGCCACAGGAGCAAATGTCTCCTCATAATCAATTCAATATTCTTGCTTATTACCAAGAGCCACAAGACGTGCTTTATGACGATCCAAAGAACCATCAGAATGTAGCTTAATAGAAAAAACCTATTTACTCCCAATGAGTTTAATATTCGATGGACAAGGAACAATATCCCAAGTTTGATTCTCTTTAAGAGCCTCCAATTCCGCTTGAATAGCCTGTTTCCAACACTCTTGTTCCATTGCCTGTTTAAAACTTGATGGAACAGAAATAGAAGTCGAAGTAGTACTGAAGGATACATGGGAAAGAAAACCATACCAATCTGGAGGTCTAGATGGCCGAGTGGATCGACGAATAGGAGGCACGACAAGATGCCGGGCTAGGATCTGGATGAGAGCCTAACTTGTTACGACGTCTTTCATACACAACACTAGGTTTGAAATGTTCCACCATGGATGAATCATTTGAAAAGTGAGGCATAAGCGAAAGTGAAGAAGATTGTGGTTCAACATATGATGGAAAAAAAATTATTTTTAAAAAAAAATAACATTCCTAGATACTCTTATGCGACGAGCAGATGGATCATAACAAACATAACCTTTTTGTGAATTAGAATAACCCAAGAAGGCACACTTAACAGATTGAGCAAGAAGTTTATGATGCTCATGAATAAGAAGATGCACAAAACAAATACAACTAAATATACGAAGACCAGAATAAGAAGGAGTATATCCATGCAACTTATGAAACGGTGAAACATTACCTAACATGGGAGATGGAAGACAGTTTATTAAATGAACTGCAGTAGAAAGAGCTTCACACCAAAAACGAGGAAGAATAGATGATTCAAGAAGAAGAGTTCTAACAACATTAAGAAGATGACGATTCTTTCTTTCGGCTACGCTGTTTTGTTGTGGTGTTGAAAGATAATAGCGTTGAGAAATTATTCCTTTGTTTTGTAGAAAGACCTGAAAATCTTTAGACATATATTCCCCACCTGAATCAGATCTCAAAATTTTTATATGCTTGGAGAATTGAGTCTTAATGAAGGCTACAAAACGTTTAAAAATTGAGAAAATCTCTATTTTAGACCGAAGAAAATACACCCATGTAAAGCAATTGCAATCATCTATGAAAGTAACAAAATACTTATAGTATGTATGAGAAATAACAGGAGCAATACCCCAAACATCACTATGGATTACATCAAAACATTCAGTTGCATGGAATGAATTAGAAGGAAACGGCAGAACTTTACTTTTTCCCAATTTACATGTAGTATAATCAAAGGAAACATCAAGAATGTGAGAATTTTTATTGCCTAATGAACCAAATTTAAGCAAGGTACAAAGAATGTAAGGATTGGGATGGCCTAGACGCTTATGCCACTCTTGGTTACCAATTTTCGCATCAATACAAGCAAGTGAGAGTAAAGGAAATCTACGACAAGTTCCAGAAAGAGGAAATCTAGGAAGTTGTATAGGAAAGAGTCGTCCCACTTTAGGCCTTGTTGCGATTATTTTTCCCAACACTTGATCCTACACAATGCAACCAAAAGAAGAAAATTGCACATTACAATCATGGTCTACTAATTGTCCAACAGAAATAAGATTAGTAGATAGTCCAGGAGACACAAAAACATTAGTTAGAGATGGAGAAATATCACCAACAACACTTATATCCAGAGAATTTCCATCAGCAGTATGTATTTTTTGAGTTCCATCATATTTTTGAACATTGGGCAGAGGTACAATTATATTTGTCATATGATTAGAGGCTCCAGAATCAATATACCAAGGCAGAGAATGAGAATTAAAACTACCTGAGAATCCAAATGCAGAAAAAGCAGAAAGTATCATCTGCTGTACTATTTCAAGAGTGAGTGTATTTGGATTTTGAGATGAGGCAAAAGGTGCAGCTGTATCATGTTCAATCATAGAAGTAGCAGCAGAACTTGATGCACCAACTGAGGCATGATATGCAGTTCCTTGCCTCCTTACAGGTCGTGTGGGACATGAGGAAATGATGTGCCCCCGTTGTTTGCAATAATTACAAAATTTCTGCGAACATTCCTTTGCAATGTGACCAAACCCTTTACAACTATAGCATTGAATACCACGCACATATTTCCCTTTGCTTCTTCCTTGTGCTGCATAGGCTACATTAATTGGGTCATTAGCATTAGTTTTTTGTTCCATTGATGCTTGAGTCAGTAAGCATTGTTCTTCTCAAAGGAGTGCACTCAAACAAGCATCTAAGGAAGGTACAGGATCGCGGTTCATCAAATTAGAATGAGCCACTTCAAAGTATGGACACAACTTCATCAAAAATTGGTTCCTCTTGCTGGATTCATGTACTTTTATGATAGCAGTGAGAGCTGCATCAAGAACATCACCCTGAACATCCACGTCATGACACAAGCATCCTTAATTTCCCATTTTACCAAGGCCTCTGCATCTTTGGGAGCTAGATCCTTCCCATCAATATGACCCCATAATTCTTTCCCTTTCACGAACAATTTGAACTGAAATTCCCAGGCAAAGTAATTTTTTCCATTAAAACAAACATGGAAAGATTCTACTTTCTCACAAGACATGATGCACCAAGAAAACACAAAAGCAACAACCAAAAAATGTGTTGAGATATGTCCAAGACACAAATAACCAAGACAAAGACACTTACCACGGTTCAGAGTTTTAGCTCTGATACCATGTCAGAAAAACACAAGACACATAAAAAGATAACAAACTAGAGTATTTCTGTGATAAGATTGCTTGCCTTCCTTGAGGCCTTGTCTCTCTTTAAATATTAATTGTGAAACTTTACAAAAAGAAATATGCTGTAAATGTTCCTCTAATACAGTAGATTTTCAGGGATTATAAACAACTTCCTAAAACTGATATCTATATATGGTAATAAAATAATTCTGCAATAAACATGTATCAATTACAACAAATATGTACAGCTGTATTAAAGTGTTTTATAGTTTGCACAATTTTGGATGTCACCCTTGTTCTTGTATATAAGAACCAAAGTGTTTTTCCTAAAGTGTTTTTCCTCCATTCATCTAACACACTCTTAGGTCTTAAAATCTTATTAAAGAGCTTAGTAAACCACTCAAGTCCTTGTTTTTCTAAACTTTTCCAAACTTCTATACAGTTATTATTGGGGCCAAATACTTTACCATTGTCCATCCTCTTAAGATCTTCTTTTTCTCTAACTCGAATCTTACGGTAATATGCTAAATTTAGATCATCGCTTGCACTTCTAATCCTATTATATTCCACTTGCTCCTTGTCTATTGTTAAAAAGTTTATAAAAATATTTCTCCCATCCATCTTTGATTTCTTGATCAGAAACCAAAATTTTTCCCTTCTTCATCCTTAATACATTTAACTTGATCCAAATCTCTAGATTTTTTTTCTTTATTTTAGGCAAGCTTATAAATCTTTCGTTCATCATACATTGTCCCAAGATCTTGATAAAACCGTTCGAAAGCCTTAGAACATGCTTTTTTGTTTCATTTCTTACAATTCGATACTTTGCTCAATTTTTAGCATTGTTGCATGTATGCAAAGTTTTAAAAACACATTCTCTTCTCTTTAATCTTCACTTGCACACTTTCATTCCACTACCATGATTCCTTGTCTTTTGGTCCAAATCTCTAAATTCACCTAAAATTGTCTTAGCAACTTTCCTAAACTCTATAGCCATTTTGTCCTAAATGATATTAGAGCTACCTTGTGCAGCCCAGCTACCCTCTTTTACTAATTACTTCTAAAAGTCTAACTATTTCTCACCTTTAACTAGCCACCAGTTAATTTGTGAAACAATACCTCGTCAAGTTGTTTATTTACCAATCTTGAAACAAACATCAAAGACCAAGACCTTATGTTGTGTAGTAAGGCTCTCTCTTGGAATCAATTTGCAATCCTTACAAATTCCTTTGTCTAGATTCTTTACCAAGTAAAAATCAATTTGCAACCTTGAAGCATTGCTCTTAAAAGTGATGAAATGTTCTTTCCTCTTATTAAAACAAGTGTTCATAATCTTAAAGTTGTAGGTCATTAAGAAATTAAGAATAGATTGTCCTTTCTCGTTTAACTGTCCAAAACCAAAATCACCATGAACCCTTATAAATTGTCTTGCCTCACAATCAACATGACCATTAAAGTCTCCACCGATAAAAATCTTTTTGGTTTGTGGAATGTCTTAGACCAACTCCTCTCAATCCTCCCAAAACTTTTCTTTCAAAAGGGTTTCTGAGCCACTTGTGGAGCATAAGCATTAATGACGTTAACAGTGTCTTGTGCAACCAATAACTTGAAAGATATAATCCTATCCCCAATCCTTTTAATCTCTACCACGTTCTTTTTTCAAGTATTATCCTCAATGATTCCTACTCAGTTCTTTTCCTTGACTTTTTCTGCATACTAAAGTTTGAAACTTGTAGTATCAAGATCTTTAACCTTATTTTCAACCCATTTTGTTTCTTGAAGGCACATGTTGTAAATATTTCTACGAACCATATTGTCCACCACTTCTAACGACTTTCTTGTCAAAGTATCGATATTCCATTAACCAAATCAAAAAACACATTCTTGGACTAACTTCTTTACCCACATTTTTCTAGCCAAATATGTGGACCCTTGCTCATTTCACATTACATCTGACACCAATGTAGTTGCTCTAGCTTATTTGACACTATACTCAAGTCATGTAGGGCATTAATTCCGGGTAATGACCCAGCCATCGCACAATATCGTCATGCGTAATCCATATAAAAGGTTTCGACAAGTTCTACGTTGATTGCTGAAGGCCTAAGACAACCCTTCTCCTTTACCTAGGCTTGGGACCAATTATGAGGCCATAGGTGGAGTTGTTGATAAATTCCCATATAATCATTTAAATTAGTGTTTGTGCACAAATAAATTTCTAGTTCCTAAAGGTGTAAATCTTATAATTTATTTGCCTTGGAATTTAAGTCCATGAGACCACCTATGTACATAGAAGAAACACACATATACATGTGTATATAGTAAATGCGAAAGAGGGCTGGAACTTAAGCCCATTCCACGACAATTCTCCATTTCTCTCAATTGATATATTCCATTACTTAAAGCCATAATTGCCAAGTAGAACCCCATAGGTCATATAGAGTGTGTGGAAAATTGTTATTGTTTAGTGATGTTAGGTTTTACTGTTCTACTCTTATACTAGTTAAGAATTTAACATTCACCTTGTGAACCTATGTGGTATGCGACACATTGGATTCTTGAAGATGAAAGTGTAAGGTGGTATGAGCACCTTATGTCTTATCAAAATGTTTAGTCTCTAGGATATACCAAAGAAGGAAGTCTAGCATGTTGCATGGAACTTGAAAGTATGTTTTAATTTGACTGGTGTATAGGTAAGTTGCATGCAGATGATTCACTTCATTAAGAACAAGACATGGGTTGAGTTGTATGCTGAAAATGAACATTTCAAAAAACTTTAGACATTTTTTCCGGCAAGAAATGACTTTTCATGAATCATTACATTCAACATCTCATTTGTATAATGATAGGTGTGCCTGAAGATATGGCCCTGGAAACTTTACCAACTACAACATATGTTGGTGCTGGAGCATTTCATGAAAGCAATCAAGAAGAAATGCATGCAGAAGAAAAATTAGAAGTGACAAATACCAAAGAGGCACACATCCCAGAAGATGATACTGAGGAGAAAAAGAGAGTTCCCAAGGTTTGAGTTACAACAAGAAAATATACTAAAGGACTAGACACTATCTTTCATCTGCACACTTGCACAAGTTAATTATGAGCCTGTGATAAAAAATATTTATTTTCATGGTATCCAACAAGTTTTAGCTGATGCAGTATTTGTCATAACATATTAGGCATTTTACCTACATGAAGTGACACATCAAACCATTATGGCAAATGAGATGAAAGCTGAAACCCCAACGGAAATGCAGAACCGGCAGACCACAATGTTTGAGCTTTTGAATATTGAAGGAGAGACTGCAGAAATTAATCCATCCAATGATACTGTGAAGCAACAAACAGTTCCAACAACCCACACTGGAGAAAAACTAGAAATAGAGAGGGACGGGAATTTCATCCAAGAGGAAGCAAAAGGAAGAGAAGAAAATGAAATGCAGTCACTGCAAACTGCCTCAGAAAGTATGTTTTCAAAATTAAACAACACTTCAGTACTCTTGAAACTGCCAGACAGAACTTTCTCTTTTCATTGACATTGACATGACATGCAAGAAAAAAGCCCAAACACCTTTCAAAAGCAAGTAAATAAAAAAACATGATTTTTCAAATCATAAGAAACAAATATCTCACCAAAAAAAAAATTAAAATTAGTATATATTAAACAAACACAGTTTTATTCAATGAGTAGAAGATAACAGAAAAACAGTTAGAAGTTTATTGTGCCAGGGGGGTATTTTAATTTTCAAGATAACATAAAGGTACAGCTAAATATTAACACAGACAACATTGTGTGAATCATTGCATTCAACATCTCATTTGTATAATGATAGGTGTGCCTGAAGATATGGCCCTGCAAACTTTACCAACTACAACAAGTGTTGGTGCTGTAGCATTTGATGAAAGCAATCAAGAAGTAATGCATGCAGAAGAAGCATTAGAAGTGACAACCAAAAAGGGGCACATCCTAGAGGATGATTCTGAGGAGGAAAAAAGACTTCCCAAGGTTTGAGAGTTACAACAAGAAAATATACTAAAAGAATAGACACTATCTTTTATCTGCACACTTGCACAAGTTAATTAATGAACCAATGATAAAAATATTTATTTTCACGGTGTCCAACATGTTTTAGCTGATGCAGTATTTGTCATAATATATATTAGGCACTTGATCTACATGAAGTGACACATCAAACAATCATGGGCAATGAGATGAAAGATGAATCCCAACCTGAAATGCAGAACCAGCAGACTACAATGATAGAGCTTTTGAATCTCAAAGCAGAGATTGCAGAAATTAATCCAACGACTGGTACTGAGAAACAACAAATGGTTCCAGAAACCCACACTGGAGAAAAATTAGAAATTGAGGGTGATGGGAATTTCATAGAAGATGAAGAAAAAGGGAGAGAAGAAGCAAATGAAATGCAGTCACTGCAAACTGCATCAGAAAGTATGTTTTCAAAATTAAAACTGCCCAACAGAACTTTCTCTTTTCATTGAGATTGACTTGACATGCAGGAATAAAGCATGAACACCTTTCCAAAGAAAATATACAAAAGAACACCAACTTGATTTTCAAATCTTTAGAAACAAATATGTCACACAAAAAAAGTATAAAATTAGTATATTTGAAAAAAATACAGTTTTGTTCAGTTCTATGAGTCGAAGATAACATAAAAAGAGTAATATTTTGACAACAAAGAGCCACCTATTGTGCCAGGGTCTATTTTAATTTTGAAGATAACATAAAGGGACTGCTAAACATTAATACAGACAACATTGTGTGAATCATTGCCTTCAACATCTCAGTTGTATAATGATAGGTGTGACTGAAGATATGGCTCTGCAAATTTTACCAACTACAACATATGTTCGTGCTGGAGCATTTGGTGTAAGAAATCAAGAAGAGATGCATGCAGAAGAAGAATTAGAAGTGAGAACTGCCAAAGAGGGGCACATCCCAGAAGATGATTCCGAGGTGATAATGAGAGTTCTCAAGGTTTGAGTGAGAAGAAGAAAATATGCTAAAAGAATAGACTCTATCTTTCATCTTCACAGCTGCACACATTAATCATGAGCCCAGGATTAAAAAATATATTTTTCTTGTCATCCAACATCTTTTAGCTGATGCAATTTTTATCATAACATATAATAGGCATTTGATCGACTTGAAGTGACACATCAAACCATCATGGAAAATGAGATGAAAGCTGAACCTCAATCTGAAGTGCAGAACCAGGGGACCACAATGATAACGCATTTGAATCTGGAGGGAGATAATGTAGAAATTAATCTAACTAACAATAATATGAAACGACAGATGGTTCCAGCACCACACACAGGAGAAAAACAGGAGATTGAAGATGATGGGAACTTCATACAAAAGCAAGCAAATGAGATGGAGGAAGAAAACGAATTACAGTTACTACAAATTGCTTCAGAAAGTATGTTTTCAAATATTAAAGAATTTATTACTACTAAAACTGCAAGAGAAAACTTTCTCTTTTTATTTGACATGGACTTGACATGCAGCAAGAAATCATAAACACTTTTCCAAGGAAAATAAATGGAAAAACACCAACATGATTTTTCAAATCTTTGAAACAACTATCTCTGACACAAAAAAATTTAAAATAGTATATTTGGAAGAAACACAGTTTTGTTGAGCTCTATGAGTAGATGATAACATAAAAAGAGTAATAAAAATCAGCTGATTGTGGCAGGGGGCTATTTTAATTTGATGATAACATAAAGGTACAGTTAAACATTAACATAGACAACATTGTGTGCATCATTGCATTCAACTTCTCAGTTGTATAATAATAGGTGTGTCTGACGATATCTCCCTGCAAACTTTACCAACTACGACATATGTTGGCACTGGAGAACTTGGTGAAAGCAATCAAGGAGAAATGCATACAGAAGAGGTAGAAGTGACTACTACAAAAGAGGGGCCGATCAAAGAAGTTAATTCTGAGGAGAAAATAAGAGTTCCCAAGGTTTGAGAATGACAACAACATAATATGCTAAAAGAATAGAGACTATCATTCATTTTCACATTTGCCCAAGTTAATTATGAGTCTATGATAAAAAAAAGAAATATTTTTATGGAATCCAACATCTTTTAGCTGATGCAGAATTTGTGATAACATATAATAGGCATTTGATCTACATGAAGTGACACATCAAACCATTACGGAAAATGAGAAGAAAGCTGAATCTCAATCTGCAGTGCAGAACCAGGAGACCCCAATGATAAAGCATTTGAATCTGGAGGGAGAGACTGCAGAAATTGATCCAACTAATGATACTCAGAAACAACAACAGATTCCAGCATCACACACAGAAGAGAATCTAGAGATCAAGGATGATAGGAATTTCATACCAGAGGAAGCAGAAGAGAGGGAAGAAGTAATTGAATTGCAGCTAAAAACTGTAACAGAAAGTATGTATTTAAAATTTAAAGCCATTTTCTTTTTGACCCTAGAAAAAATTTAAAACTTCAAGCTAGCAAATATAAAAGCTGATTACATTTTCAATTGTGAGATACAATCATACTTTGTGGAGAAATGGCATTCAGAATTTACAGTTGTTAAATAAGAGAAATAACTTGCAATAACAGTAAATATCATCTACCAATGCCAACTTAATAAGTTACAAGTTAAATTTTTCCTTATTAGGAGCATGATATGGCAGTAGAAATTTTAATAACAGACATGATTTTTTATCAAAACGATTAATCAAGAACTAGTTTTACGTGGTTTAGTTTTGTGGTCTTAGAATATTTTCTTGTCTTTCAAGCAGTTTAGAGAAAAATCAACAATGTGACAAAAATCTCATAAAATAGCTCAAAATGTGTACCTTTTAATTAAAACTAAAGATCTTAGATAATCTTCTAATATTCTCTTATGTTCAGGCTTATCTTTGGCTCCTTCTTGACTCCCAAAACTTGTTGAAATGTAGTTTCCTTTGAGATGATTTTTAACTTAGAAAATTTTCATTATCCCAAACAGTAATAATTAGGTTTTCTTGAATTATAAGATTATATACTTCAAGAGTGATATAAGTTCACGCATGAGGAATCTTACGCTTCAAGGATTAGGTTTTTTATGTTCATTCTATTATTTTGAAGATTTTTTAATGTTTAAAACATGGAGCAGGACCTTTGCACACTAGTATAAGTTTAAAAACTCTTACACTTGATTTGAATCTTTTATTTGACTTAATTATAACGGTTTATAATTTATTACTTCACTGACTGTTAGATATAAGTTAAACTAAAGGTTCATATTTAGTATAAAAGTTTTTAAACTTACATTAATGTGAGAAAATTTTTCCCTTTAAAACATATGCTTAGTGCGAGAAGATTAGTGTGAGAAGATTTTCCTTTAACCAATCACTACCGATGTGTGATTGAGATGATAACATGAAAATTTAATTTTTCATAATCTAGCAAAATTAAAGGAAAATTCATAAATAAGAATTTTTTTTTAGGATTTATTGATATTTTTGTTTGAATTTTTTAATGTTAAATTTAATGAAATAAAATTAAGAAATATTAAGACTTTAATGAAGTTATAGACCACGAAAAATTCCAAGCAAAAATGAAGAAGAATAAATAATTTTGCTTATAAAATAACAAATTGATTAAGACAAATAATTACTAATTAACATTTAATTGATAATTTTTTTATCAAAAGCTTTTGAATTTATATTTTGATTCTTTGAATCTCATTTTGGACCATTTAGGACATCCAAAATCTATTCTAAAACACTACTAAAAAAGCGTTATTTATAGAAAAATCCGTCAGTAAATCCGTCTATATTACAGACAAATAAAAATTCATCTGTAATGGTCGTTTGAAGTTGACCTGCCATTTGGTGCAAAGTATTATAGACAAGAATTACAAACGAATTTTTTTGTCTGTAATTTGAAAATGGAGGAGAAATTTCGGAGCGAGAGTAACAGACGAAAATTTTCGTATGTAAATATTGTCATTTTTTATCAACTTTTCAGCTGGCAATCTACAGACAGATTTTTTTGTCTGTACTTGACGAATTTATAGACGGATAAATTTGTCCGTAATTGAACTTTTAAAATGCATCGTTTTATTAAACAATTTACAGACAGATTTTTTCATTTGTAATGTGCAAAACACATAAATCCACACCTCCTCCTTCTTCCTCATTTTGCATAATTTCCTCTCTCTCTCGCCTCTTTCTTTAGGAGCTTCAATTTTTTGGCCTTTGCGAGTGATTGGAGCATCAATTTGAAAGATAATTTACATCATTGTGTTCTTGGTATGAAACTATAACTTTTAATCGGTTTAGTTTTTTATTTTTTGATGTATTTTAGAGACTTAAAATTTCTAATATAGAATTGTAGGATTAGAGATTGTATGACTGGGAAGAAGGGTGTAGAAGTCCTTCTCTGAACTTGATTATTGTGTGTTGTGGTATTATTTGTGTTTACGGAGTTTGTAGAATATCATGTTGTAGAATTATAAAGGGATGTGCTCTAGAACGGTTTAGGATTGTAATATGTATGTTTTTTATGCATTGATTAATAGATTGTTACATAATATATAGATTATGTGTAAAGGAAATTTAGATTTTTATATTAAGTACGTGTAAACAAATGTAAGGAAATATCATATATTAATAGATATTCTGTCAAAATTTACATTAGAAATTTGTTGTATTAAGTGTAAACAGATGTTAGAAAATATTAATATATTAGGGAGATTCTGCTAAAATTTATATTAGAAATTTGTTGCATTAAGTATAAACAAATATAAGGAAATATTCATATATTAGGGGAGATTCTGTCAAAATTTATATTAGAAATTTGTTGTATTAAGTGTAAACAAATATAAGGAAATATTCATATATTAAGGGAGATTCTGCCAAAATTTACATTAGAAATTTGTGCAATGTAAAATAAAAGGTTGATACAATATTGTATATTTGGTCTCTAAACATGTATTATATTTGATTCAGACATGACAAGTAAAGGTAAAAAAGTGTTGCTTAGCTTTCTAATCATGGCAACACTCCTTCATCCACTGCTCTTACTTCCACCTCCACATCAGCTACTATGCAGACCTCGCAAGATAGGGGATAGGAGCAGTTTATCACAGTGTCTAACCCTAGATATGTTGCTCATCCCCCTTCATTACCGACTACACATACCACACAACCTTCTTCTAATGGCAATACTTTTTTGGAAGATGATCACACTGATTATTAATAATATATAATGTTATTTTATTTTTTATATTATTTTTTTAGATTTTTATTTCTTCATTTGTAATGACATTTTAATTTTATATTTTATAAATAATTTTTTATTTAAATATATAATTTTGTAGTTTTTATTATATTTATAAATTGTGATAATTAGAAACAGTAAGGAATAATTATATTTTTAAAAAATGAAACAATTTTTTTAAAATTTTATAAATGAATTACAGACAAATTTTTCTGTCTGTAAATTACAGATGGATTCAAAAATCTGTCTGTAATTATTTACCGATGCGCATATTACAGACGAACTGTAACCGTCTATAAATTTATCTATAATGCTAAAATTCGTCTGTAACAATAAAAAATTTGTCTGTAAATTTGTCTATATTTGCAAGTTTTCTAGTAGTGAAAGTTAATTATTTAGTTTTTCATTTAACTAGAAGAATTAAACTTAAAACACCGTTAAAATATAAAAATTTAAGATAGTTATTAAAATAAATTTTTATAGACTATTTTTAGGAAAAAAAATACAAAGGAAACTATAATAATTATTGAAAATTATAGAATTTAATGATACAACTTATTTTCATAAATGATGAATAAATAAATAGAAAATAAACTTATTATATTCTTAAAATTTTTAAAATTTTATAAATAAAATATTATTTAGATAATTTTTTTAAAAAATATCTAAAAAAATTTAGACACTTAAATTATGACAACTAAATTGTAAATTAAAATAACATAGAAAACTAATTATTTTTAACTAGATTAAAATACCTTAAATATTTATTTATTTACATAAATATACTTGGATATTAAATAGGGATGGCAATGAGTAAAGTACCTGATGAGCACACGTAAAATTTACCCATAATGGGTAGAGTATTTACTCGCTATATGAGTACGGGTATGGATGTGGGTAAAAATCCACAATTTTAATGGGGATGCGTGCGAGTATGGGTATTTAAGTACCCACCCCACCCTATACCCGCATATATATATATATACATGCTTGAACTTTATTCTACAATTATGCATTGAATTTTTGTATTATTATATTACTTATATGAAGTTATATAAGATTAATATAAAAATATATTTAATAATAAAGTAAACCAAAAAAATTATTTTGGTTTATATTTTTTAATAGAAAAATTTATTTACTGTTTTATATCATTTAATTAGGCTAATATAATTTAATTATTATATAGTTAATATGAGATTGAATTTTTTTACAATATTATTTATATATGATACACATAAAATATTTTTCACACAAATATTTTTGTTAATAAAATCATATTGATGTTTAAATCATAAAGTGAATGATAAATAATAAATATATTGTAAATATTTTATAAATTTTACAATCACCTACTATTACCGTAAACTTATTATTTATTAATAATATTTAAATTTTATTTTTTATATTTTAATTTAAAATAATATTTTTCTATGCAACATATGTATTAAGCACAACTATAATCTATTGAATCTAAATAATACAATTCTTACTATTTATTCACGTTCAAAGAAATTTTTGAAAAGATATAAATATAAAAAATTATTGTTAATTTTTATTTGTTAATTTTTTTCAGATAAAAAAGTATAATTTTTTTAATATACACGTATATTTCTTTATTATAAAATTTTATTGTGACCATTTATCTTTTATTCAAATTCTTTCTTTTAAAATTTATATACGTTATAAATATTTAATTCATTAAAATAATTTTTCAAAAATTTGTATTTTTGATAAAATACTTTCGTACAGTATATGAGTTAAAAATACTAGTATTAATATATATATATATATATATATATATATATTATTTTAATTAAATCTATTATTTTTCTTTCAATTTCAAATTCAAAATTTAAAAAAAATATTTTACGTATCCATTTTTTGTTGTTACTGAACTTCTTTACTATAACTCTATTTTCATTCTTAATGTCTGTCTCGTTAAAACCTAACAACTATGAAATGTTATTCATTAGAAATGTTATTCATTAGAGTTAGTTGTCAATGTCGTTACAAGAAGTCACCAAGTAATCCACACGAAGGGACAACGATTGTGCATATCTATTTTGTTGTCGCTCTGACATTGTCAATCGATCAAATCTCACACAAGATAGGGTTATCACTGACAAATAACTTGTGTGTTTAGTTTCACTTATTATTTCTAAAAATTTTAGTTTAGAAAATTATTATATTAAGATACATTTAGCATTTATGATCTTTGAATATTTATTTTTTTATCTATATTTGTACCTTGTTCGGCAACTACATATTGAATTTTTGTATTATTTTGCTACTTATGTGAAGTTATATAAACATATTTTTTTTATAAATATTTTTTCTCAAACAAAAGTGGGTAATGGGTACAAGATGGGTATACAGGTATCCAGAAGATACGGGTACGAGGATTAATATTCATACCCATGCGGGTATGGAGTCAGGTACGGGTATTTTTTTAAAACGCGGGTATGAGAATATGTACTATAGTACCTTACCTATTGTCATCCCTAATATTAAATTATATTTTAAAAAATTAGATTAAAAACAGTATATTTATAAATGTTTCACATGCATAGTACATGTTATTGTAAAAGACAGCAATGAAATTGGTATAATGTGTTATTCTTAATTAAGTAAACTCCTCAAATTTGTTTCACTAATAAATAGCGGTCTTGTATATGTGTCCTTTACTTTTAAAATTGATTCGTTAACTTTTGACATAACAATCTGTCATGCAGTTAACTCTCTAACATTAATAGACACCTGAGAAACATTAACCGGAGGAAGGGGGGAGTGGGGGCTTTGGGGAGGTAGTGGGTTAGAGGTGGCAGTGATGGCAATTGGAAACATTATTGGTATGGCAACAGTGATAGTGACAAAAATTAGTTAAATTAGTCTCTAACTTTATGTGGAAAGATGTTATTTTAGCATCTTAGATGTCGCTTAATATGACTTATCAGTAAAAATTAATGTTTTTTATATGTTTATTAATGTTAAGGACTTAATTGTATGATAGACTGTAATGTCAAGAAATTAATAGAGCAATTTTAAAAAGTAAAAAGACTAATATGCATGATCACTACAATATAAGAGATTAATTAGAGTATTTACTCATTTTTATTGAACATGGATTAGATTATACTTTGGTAAAGTTGAAAAGTAAGGATAGGCAAGGTTAGAGTTGGCAAAATGGGTTTTTTGGTCCGTTTGAGCTGACATATGGTACATAACAAGCTTTAATGAATTAGGCTAAAAAAATTTGAATCTAATTTGAGTTGTAAAAGTAGTGTACAAATAAGGTAAAACTTTATTTATTTTATAAGATTTTTATAAACTTAGACCATGTTGAATTCGACTGAATCCAACTATAAAACTATAGTCCACATTTAATTCGGGCTCAAAATACAAAGTATAAGCCCTACATTTTATCGAGTGGGTTTGAATCGGTCCAATTAGATAGACCCATTTTGCTAGCTCTAAGAAAGATTCCGAATCTGGACTTGGGATGGTTGTTGAGCAAATCCAGAAAATAATGAAGAGTATGCTCCCTCACCTTATGGAAAGTGTGGTTGTTACTAGTTCTAATTTTCCAAAATAATATAAGAAAATTACACAATTACATTCACCTGCAATTATGCAACTATATTTCTATATATTCATGTATCCAAAACTCCATATTCATTATTAACAATACATATTAACAACATATTAATAGTCATTCAAGGACCACATTAGTTGGCTAAGAAAAAAAGTATCGTGTTACAACTAGAGATACAAATAGGATAGATTAGATTATACTTTGACTAAATAGGTCTAATCTACTTAAAAATTTTGAAGCCTAAGCCTAACTTATTATCTATCGTAAACTTTTTATTAAATTTAAGTGTGATATTTATAAAAGTCTGTTTTGGCTTATTAGCCTTTTAATGACCTACTTCATATTGAGACCTTCAAATAAACAAAAAATTATTTTCTTATTTTTAATTAGAGAAGACATTTTGTTAATTTGAAAATAAATAAAAAAGAGAAAAAATAATAAAAAAAAGAGTTACATATAATATAAATAAGAAGGTACAAAGACAATGGATGAGACGAATCAGCGATTGATGTAATCGAGACAATAAATCAACATTATATATATAATATATATCAAGCAACAGTAACACAAAAGACACCAGCAAGAAAGATTTTCTCTCTTACATGTATGTAGTAGGAACACTTTTTAACTCTAATGAAAAGAATTAGAGTTTTTAATTTAAAATTCTATTTAAAATTTATTTTATTTAATATAATATTATATTATAATTTTTATATAAAATTATTTAATATATTACTGTAAATTTTATGAATTTTAAACATGTCATTCTAATAGAGTTAATAGATTTTTTCTTAAGTTCAAGCTTAACTTATTTAATTAATTAAGCATATAAAAAAGTCTAAATTAAGCCTATTATTTAAAAAAGTTAAGTCATAAGTCTCTGTCAAACAGTTTAATCTATTTGCATCTCTAATCATGTCAATACAAATGATCTAAGTAATATTACTAATAAAGAAATTATATATTTAATCAGAACTCTACGTTACAATCTATCTTCCTATACTAAAAAATAAAGTAAATATCACTTAAATATTCATGACAATCTTTTGAAATTCAAGAAAAAAAAATACAATAAATAAATGATAGATGACTCAAAAGGCTTAATAAAGTTTGTTTTAAAAAAAATTGAAATTTTATCATTTGATCTTATTTTCAAATCTATTTTCAAAAATCCTAAAATTCTATTAAAAAAATACGAAATATGTGATGTTATTAATAACATGTTTTGTTTAAATGATACACTCAATTCAAATGTTATGTAAACAAATAATGAAACATGAAAACTACTCATACAGTAACTAGAAAAAAATGAAAAAAAAAATGTTTGAGAGACAATATTGAAAAGAAAAATTAAAAAAGAGACCAAATAAAAAAATTGCAAACTTTTCAAACTTCGCAACTTTATTTAAGCCATAAGTAAAAAAGTATAGATTTACCTATTGTTGATTTGAAATGTGTTATGTTCATAAAATATTTTAATTTACATTAATAGTAAATAAACCCTCACTTTCTCATTTTATACATGTCCCTTTAGAGGATTGCATCCAAAGGAATGAGACCACTGAGGTGAAGTTTCAAAAGAACAGTAAAAAGAAAGAATGACAATTAGAAGGCCCAATGGAGGGAACAGAACGTATTCAAGGCAAACGAGGGGACGGTTTTTTATCCCAACTATTTTTCGTTTTTGGTACAAAACATTTTTCCATGACACCAAACGAGACATGTATAGCATACTTGACAATTAATCGAAGAAAGTACCATTTAGCTTTATATTGTATTTGATGTGCCAAATTGCCAATCAAATAATTTCACCTCTATACAAACTCTGACAACTCAATCACATTTTCTCATCTCTTTAATTGACCAATTAACTATGTTATTATTACCCAACTCTCTTTGTTTAACTTGTCATAACTTTGTTCAGTTTTACGTGTTATTTTCTCTTGCTCTTTCGATAGGGTTTCTGCTGGGTACTATCCTTAGCTAAGACTTGGTGTGTGGCTAAACATATTAAATTTGAAGAATATAATTGATAGGGCTTGTTCAGTTTGGGGAGCTTCTCATAGGGAATAAACCAAATAATACTTGATAACATAGCTTACTGAATTTGATCAGTTTCTTACGCACCCTAGTTGATCAAACTTTCCAATCAAAGACAATAGGTAAAAATCCAAGGCTCAAAACTGGTATATATAAATTATAGAAACTTCTGGTGCATAAACAAATGAATTCTTTTCTTTCGGCCTGTATCAGTTACAAAACAGAAAGAACGGTATTAAATTAAGTTCAGGTGCCTATATTTGGAAGCAAAAATGAACTAGCTTTTCAAATCAGTAGCTACAACACATAATGAAGTCGCTTGCTTGAGGATGCAGGATCTCTTCAACTCCTTTTCTGAGCTTCATCTATTTTCTTTTTCCGTTGTTTAATGAGATCAGTCTGAGCTTGCTTTCGTTTATTAGATATCTGAATGATAGATTTCCAGAAAAAATAAAAGTGAAATCAGAATCAACTGAAAAGACACACCTATAACGTTAATATAATAACTTCAAAGACAACCAGCCACTTTGCAAGTGGTTAGACAGGACAATTAATAAGAGAGAATAGAATTAATACTTCAGAAGTACAGAAGCAAAGCACTAGTATGAATTAACTCCACTTGGTTGGCATATGGAGGATAAAGAGTTACCTGCATGGCTTCCAATAGCTTCCTCTTTTTACGCGACATCATAAGTTTACCCATGTCAGTAACATCATCGCCATTTTCTTGAGCATTTGTAGTAGATTCTCCAGTCTGCAACACTTCAGTAGATGTTTCTTTAGAACCTGATGAAGTATATGTAGCACCTTCAAGTTCTTTTTTCAAATCCTCATGGTATTGCTGCTCCAGAATCATCATCTGCAATGCAATCATTTATATTGAAATAATTAAATATCAGAGTAACAAAAAAAGATCCCTTCCACTCGTGCCACCATTACAAGTTTACAACATGACATTCTTCACACAACATCTATACCTTCTGCTTTCTCTGAGCTGCTTCATTAGCCTCTGCTCGATCAATAATACCTTCAACCAGAAGATTTTGAGGATTTTCCAGATCTTCCTTCCCAACACCAGGAAGAGGAAGGACTTCCTTTCTGTAAGCAGCTTGCAACTGTTTAATTGTCTTTGCATAGTCAGGTACATGAG
The DNA here is from genome assembly GCF_003935025.1 of Abrus precatorius. Lineage (NCBI taxonomy): Eukaryota > Viridiplantae > Streptophyta > Magnoliopsida > Fabales > Fabaceae > Abrus > Abrus precatorius. The sequence continues at coordinate 16,005,426 of NW_020874292.1, forward strand.
CTCCTTCGGCATCATAGTCAATAAAAGGTGACAAGTGTGGTGGAGGAATCCTGTTGACAGAAGAAACAGCTAAGCCAGGAAAGTCATCAATAAAATCAGGCAGGCTTTCTTCAGTATTACAGTACATTTGTACGTGTGTATCTATGTACATACATATGTATGTATATATGGGTGGAAGTTTATAAATTTTTCTAATAGATTCCCTTGAGTCAATTTATAACTAATGACTAGGTAAGGACAACTAAACTGTTGAATTAATTTTCTATTTTACATAAATCCTGTAGATTTGGCATTGTATCTTAATAATTAGTTAATTAAATATCATAAATTAAATGAGAATTTATTTTACTAACTTGTACAAAAACCACTATTCTGTTATATTTTAATACAACTCACTCTTTCGCTGGTATATAATAAGTTATTTAAATTATTATCCAACTTCTAATCTCACATCAAAGACAAATCAACACAGATCAGTTTTCTATGTTGCAGTAATGTTATCATTTTGGATTGACACTTTCTAAAATACTACCTCTAGTCATTTTTATAAGAAACCAGAAACTAATTTATCAACAAAAACAACTAAGCCTTATTCTACTTGGTGAAAAAAACTAATTTATCAAGACTAATAAAAAGATAGTTTTATGTTTTAAATTTATATTTGTCTGGGCAAATTAAGCTCTACTTGGTTAGACTTATGGCACCTTTCTACCAAGATCACTATAAGTCTATAACCAATAAGAACCCTAATTAACATATATGCAGAAACAAGCTTTCTGGCATGTAATAATATTAACATTGCCTACATTGTAAGATAGAGATTGTAAATTACCATAATCAACACCAAACAGGTCGAAAAATGGTAGTATAACAGAGAAATTTTTTTAAAGAAAAACAAATGGATTACATGTTACCTTCCCACCAAATAATTCTCTGTTGGCAAAATAATCCGTGCATTCACACAATCATATACCCACTGTGGTTGAACATATTCTCTTGACAGGAACCTATGTCCTTGTGCTTCCCTGTCAACAATCTAAACATATGAAAGCAATAGCTAAGTGAACCTAAGAGGAAGGTATAAAATGTTATGACACCTAAAAGATGGTATGCTTAATAACAAACCTGATGAGAAATGCTCTGGTCAGATTCCCCAAAAGGTGCCCCCTCTCCCTCCCAGGAAACTACACCACCAAAAGCAGGAATAACAAAAAGCAATGATTCCCTCGGTACCTGAAAAATTAGACCAAAAGAGATGCAAGTAATGTCAAAACATACGCACAATCAAAAGAAAATTTTCAAAATTATTGACGTAAGATTGAAAGTATGGAAACAATTTTTTTTTGAGATAGTCTGAAATGATATGGTGTTATATACACAAACATGTCATGCATCATGTGTCATCAATTTTTAACAATACAGCATAAACTTCATAGATTAATAATTTGGCAACTTCTATAAATTGTTTATTTTGCAATAGTACACAAATTCACATTATAAATATCATTTAAAAAGCATTGAAAAAGAATAAATTAACAATGCCAAAGTACAAGACAAATATCATCATGTTTTCCCGTCAAACCCGTGATTCTCTTTAAGAGAATCACCTTCAGGTATATAAAGTTTGGGCGGAGAGGAGGTTGTCCCATTCTAAGCTTGGGCATGCCAAAACGTTCAGCAAGGCCTTACAATGGGTATCAAGTTATTTCTACCACTGAAAATTCACTACTAAGAATCAAACCCCTGACCTTGTGGTCAATATTCAATCTTAACAGTCGAAGCAGTTTGAGCCAACCCTAATTGCCTCTCTAAAACAGAATATTGTATTACATATTATTATCCAATAGCATTTAGCAGAAATTTTAACAGAAGCAATTCAAGTTCTAAAACAAATTCATACATATTAAGATTATATCTAACAACATAATCATAATGCGTTACTAGCTGAGTTTAATGCTTTAAGACATGTTCCCGGTTATTAACATCATTAATCCCTATATCTAACAACAGAATCATCATGTTTTACTAGCTGATTTTAATTCTTTAAGACATGTTCCCAGTTCTTAACATCACTAATCCCTATATGACCCCTTTGTTACTGATTCTTCATTTACTTTAATGAAATGTAACTCCTTAAATACTATGTGCCAAAATACACTACTGCTGACAGGAACTACATACGAACAGTGGTGCTAAATTATCAAAAGGTCTTACCTCCCTGCTCAAGAAGAATTTCATATGTTTAAAGAGATTTTTACATTCTCTTGTATCTTGATCCTCTTCATCTTCACCAGTAACTTCCCCAACAAGGTGCATTAGTGCACCGGGCTCATTAGATGGAAGTTGATGCTGAAGTTGAGCAAGTCTTAATTCAGACTTTTCATTTCTGGTCTCTGTGTCTTTTTGCGTGGTCTTCACTTGTTCAGATTCAGCTACATGAGAAGCTTCAGAATTCACTACAGAGGGTCCGGTATTTGCACTGGCATACCTAGATAGTGCATATAGATCTGCATGATTTGAAAAAATTAATCATCAGAATATAAATATCTTTCTGCAATTCAACAAACTAAAGTTCAATTTAAGTTGAGAGAATGTACCTGCTGCCAAAGCTTCCAACCGATGATCAAGTATGGGGGGGTACTTCAAATTTATAGAATGATAGAGGCGGAAATTGACAAAGCCAAGAAGAGGCTGTAACAATAAGTTTAAGAATTAACAAAAAGCCAATCATAACAACTGAATAAAGATCAATATGAAGGATTAGGAGATGCATGTCAAATAGCAAAGAGAGAACAAGGGGCCAGTTAGCTAAATTTGGTTTACATATGGATCCTAACACAAAACCCAAACTTATTTAAATCAATTTTTTACATGATTGAATATACAGACCTAAAATCCTGTTGATTGCGTTGAGAGGAATATTGATGGCTTGACAGAATGAAGACATACAAACATGAATATGAAACTAACCTCGTATAATTGCAGAAAATTTAACATGGTAGTGATGTCAACATCATCAGATACAACCTGCTGTAGTGAATGAGGTGTTAACCATGTTATTGTCTGACCCTCAACCTCAGCCTGCCAACAAAATCAATCCATCACATGTACAATTAACATTAATGAACATTGAAAATGTCAAAATTGGTACCTGGTAGTATATGCCTTTAACAGATACAAATGTTTTTCTTAACTTGTGAGTGCGAGATATGAATGCTTGCCATTCATGTGCCAATCTAGCAAACAGATAAGGAACAAGAATAAGTTCAGAAGACGGAGATCATAACAGCAAGAGAATTGCACATTTTAAAATAAAATGCATGAAAAAACCAATGAGACTTTACCAAAATGTACCTCAAGTCCTTATTTACAAAAGAAAGATAAAGCCACAAAAGCTTTAATTCCTTCTTATATATTAATCCAAAGTTACTCAAATTCAAGGCACTTACCTTCGACATCTATGGACACATTCCACTTCAATCTTTTTGCTCTCTAATGCAGGTAATGCTGCAAAAAGATGCACCATTGTAAGGCAGTCATCCAATTCTCCAAGTGCATCCACAAATCTTGGGTACCTATAATTCAAAGAATAATGATAAAATTGGAATTTCATGACCAGCTACAGGACAAACTGAAATCAGCAAAAAAAAAAAAAAAGAACAAAACAAACCTCTGCCGAATAATCCTATCTATCTTGGGCTTGGGTGTTTTCTCCCGCAGCCTGTTTGCTCGTTCGTGGTTTTTCTTTGCCTCCGCTTTCTTTATTTTTCTCTCATGCACTCTTATTGCTCTATGTATTTCAACCAAAGGCTCATGATGAAGAAAGGCAATATCCTTCACATGGTAATAAGTCTGATGAGTTCCTTTGAACTTTTTCTTAGGCTCCCGGGGAGTGACACCTTTTAAAATGCATAGTTTCCTAAAGTGTGTAAAAAAAAAAAAAAACCAATGAGAACCAAAGTCGTTGCACTACACCACATTTTCTTTTAAATAATGTTTCAGAGTCACACTAAAGACAACTAATTTCCAAATACACAAAAGATTGAGCCAAGGAATTTTCAACCCAAAAGCACTCTCCTTTTCCTCCAAAGCTTTAAAGGACAACGTAGAGCCTTTGCTAAATTCCAACAACAGAACCTTAAATCGAATTACATATGAGCACGTTTCTTTCCATACAGTACCTGAAAAGGGGTAAACTGATTTGGAGCTGCTTGAGTGCTTGTGACCTTGTGACAAATTTAGCAGCGTTTCCCTCCTTTTTCTTCCCCTGCCATACAAAAAGATGATGATGATGATGATGATGATGATAATAAGGAACAACAGCAACTATAAGCTTTTAACTTGGAAACTCTACGGCTATAAGCATAATGAATACGATTCGAGGAAACATTCAGCTAGAAAACTTTCACTTTTTCTGTGTAATTCATTGTTGGAAATGAATAAGCGGTACGGAAAAATCAAAAGCCTAAACAAAAAGCAATAAGCACTACCGGTTCGGAGAACCAATTAAAATAATAATATAATTTCATAAACGTTAAAGCAGAGAACCATATATCATTGCAAATTGACAAAGCAATGATTGTCTGAAAGGAGAGATGCTGAGATTAAGAGAGTTTGGAGAGAGTAGTAGAAACATGTGCTCAGTTCTCACCGGGGGTCTGTAGTGCTTCACCATTGTGAGAGGAGTTGAAGAAAAGAAAAACGCAGGAACCGCTGAAAGGCGCACCCACAATCTTACTCGATAGTTAGGGTTTAAGAGGGTATACAGGTTGGGCCATTTAAACGACACCACCGTTTATAGCTCTGTTTCGGGATTTTCCCTTTTTTGACCCTATATTTTCCTCTCTCACGGTTTTTTTTTTTTTTTACAACTCTCTCCCTTTCACTCACTTCTCTTTGCATAATGAAACGGGCTTGAAGCCCAAACAATAATAAAATTAATCATGGTAACGGTATATAGAGAAGTGAATATCACTCGGTTAAAAAGTTGAAAAATATATAATTTATAATCGTTATGACCTATAATTTTTTATTGAATATTTAGTTTTTAAAATTATATTTTTTAATTTAATCCTATTTAATATAATAAAACAAATATTATTAATAATTTAAACATTGAATTTGTAAAATTCATAAAATTTAAACATAAATATTATACTATGTTTTAAATTTTTAATTATATCTTTTAATTTAATCCTATTTAATATAATAAACAATTATTATTAATAATTTAAACATTGAATTTGTAAAATTCATTAAATTTAAACATAATTATATAGTATATTTTAAATTTTCAATTAAAAATATATTTTAATTTAATAATATTTTTAAAGTACACAAAAAACTCGTTAATCTTACTAATAGAAAAATACACAATCAAATATCAAGACAAAACCTACTCCCGATTAAAAATTGAAATAATAATATAAATTATAATTTTCTCTCTTTAAAATAAACATTAATTTAATATACTAAATTACACATATATTAGTAAATATATATGTGTATTGTACTATTGTACAGATTTATATAAATATATTTATATTTTTTATTAGTTAATTTAGTTTAAAATAATTATAATTTAAATAATAATTATTTTAAATGTGATATGTAATACTTAAATTTAATTTTGAAATAAAAATTTTACAAAATAGGCATAATAAAAGTTTCATTTAAATATAATTTTTTCAACACATACTTTCATCAAAGTGTTTCAAAATAATAAGGGTTTACAAATTTATATCAAGGACTAATTCAATTATATCATAAAATTCAAAAAGTCTATGCCCTATAGCAGTATCATCCATTTCTTTACTGAGCCTGATGCTGATCGTCTTGGTCACTTGAAAAATAAATGTAAGGGTGAGTATTCTATATTATCCAACACATTCAAATATAGAGACCCACCTTACACACTTTACATGTATTTCTCATATATTCTACGTAATTATAGTCAACCACATGTATTTCTCACATATTCTACTTAATTATAGTCAATCACAAGTAACACTCTTAAGCATTTCATTTCAATCACAATCGGTGCGCTCACAGCACCAATAACATTCACAAACACACATGCGCTCATTGCACGTAGTCACGCTTACTGTAACACTGTGATTACAGTTTCACACCATGGTTGGTCGCTAATTATCCCTGCCTCACAGATACCACGTGGACGATCATGAGTCACTCGGCAAAGGTGCTGGTTAGAGGTCTAGTCAGGAGGAGGGTGTGTGGCCTGTGATGCACCCACGCTCACTATTGGTGTCATCACCACTCTCTCTTTCCCAAGGTATTTCTACTGTCTCCATCTTTCACACCTCCAATGTATCGCTGAACCATTCATAACATATTCATAACCGCATTTAACATATCCTTTCACACACATTTCAGCCACATACAGTATTCATTCGCAGCTCACGGCACATAGGCCCATATTTATTCACAATACACGGCACAAATGCTCACATTTATTCACGTTACATTTAACGCACAACAATTCCATACATACAACATCTTCAACATAATCCACATTCATCAATTAATCCCATCATACACACTATTCAACATTCATTACACTATATTCTATTCAATCTATCAGTTCTACCAAACACACATATTTCAAACAATTCACATGACATTGCATAGCAAATTACATGGCATTCAAACATAATGAGATAGGGTAGAGTCCCCCTTACCTCGAAATAAAGACCCACAACGTAAATCAACAATAAATGTGCTCCTCCAAACGAATTTCGTCCTAAGTATAGGGAAAATCTAATGAGAAACCAAGAAATCAAAGAAAAGGGAATGAAATCCAACAACTCTAACTCACAAACTTACCTCCAAATGTCCCAAACTCATTTTCAACCTTTAATCTTACTCCTAAACGGCTTTGGAGACAGTTTAATCGGTAAGAATGACTTTGGAATCGAGAGAAATGACAAAGGATTCGAAGGGAGAAGTGGAAAAATGATTTTCCCAAACCCTAAATCTCTCAAATACCCTTCTAGTCGCGACACTTTCGCTACATCGAGATATTCCCCTCGTTGCAGCGGCACCCTCTCTCACTACAACAAAAATTACGGAGAAAACTGCACTCTGGTTTTTGTAGAATCTCGCTACAGCAAGACTGTACCCAGAAATGCACCCCACACTGTCACCTTCTCTACAACGAGGGAATTCTCGCTACAGCGAGAACGCAACAGTTTCACCCCCTCTCCCAGTGCCATCTCGCTATAGCAAAAAGGGCACAGTTTTATGTCTTTCGTCCAGGGCCTTCTCATTATAGCGAGGATCCTTTTGCTATAGCGAGAACGCCTTGCACCATACACTGAGCCTATTTCAAACAATCCAGAAAATCAATCTCGATGCACAATCAACATCCACATCACATTGTATAAACATACACATATTTACACATATATTTTCATCACTATCACATCAAACTCATCACACACCTAAGTGCATATTCCAACATCGATTTATATACATATACATATACATATACATATACATATACATATATATATATATATATATATATATATAATAATAATCAATATTACTAAATTCAGGGCATTACATGATAGAAAAATAAAAAATAATAAAATGAAAATTTTGATTATTTTTTAAAATAAATTATATATAAAAATAAATATAATAATTAAACTTAATTTATATGTGACTTTAAACATACTAAATCTTAATAATAATAATTTAATTATAAATTAGTAAATATATTTGTGTATTATATAAATTATTTATATTTATATTTAATTATTTTATTTTAAAATAAAAAATAATTTAAATATAAAAATATAATAATAAAATTTTATTATATTAAATAATATCAAATAAATTACATTAAAAAAAATGATAAACACATTTTTATCTATAATTTTTTTTATATTTTATATATTTTTCATCTTCTTCAATAATAAAAATTGTTATTCTTTTTTAGTTGATGTAAACATAAAAAATAAATTAAAGAGAACATGAAAATGAAAATAAACAATAAAAATTTTAATTATTTTTAAATATAAATTTATTATACTATTATTGTTACTAAATATTTTAAAATAAAACAAAAATACATAAAACAAAGTATATACCAATGAGTAAAAATATAACAAAAAATAGTTTTTAATAAATAATAAGTTTTAGTATTATATTCACTGGTTAAGAATTGAAATAAATATTAACATAAATTTATTTGATAAATTATATATAAAATTATTAATTATAATTTTAAAATAATATATTTAAATTTGACTTAGAGAAGTGTATTGAATTATGATTTTAAAGGACTTTTTTAGTTAAAAAAAAGTTTTGCAGATCTTAAAAGACTTTACAAGATTCTGCAAGACTTTAAAATCAGGATTTTACAAGACTTATAAGTCAGAATTTTAATGGATTCTACGAGACTTTGCAAAATTTCATGAATTTTTGACATAAAGAGTTCATATACTTTTTTTCATAAATTCAAATTTAAAAAGTGTCAAAGACAAAAATAATAAAAGACAACAATGTTTGAATAAATAATAATAATAATTCCACATAATATCATGTCCTCTTAAATAGCATTCACTAATATATCTATAGCTCTACTAGTCATCTAAGCATTAACGTCTTCTCGCTCTTGCTCCTGAATTTGAATAATAGGCTCAAAATTATGATCTTCATTAATCGAGAATGTTTAAAATGAAGGTTTGTGTATTGGTTCAATTGAAAATTCATCAGAACGACATTCTTTGCAAAGAAAGTTATGTAGTACTGCACACGCTAACAAAGTTCTACTTTTGTCTTAAATAAAAATGGAGGTGCTGACTTAAAAATTGTGAACATTGATTTAAAAATATCAAATATTCTCTTGATTATATCCCTTGAAGATGCATGACGAAGATTGAATAATTCTTTCTTATTTTCAAGGTTATTACTTTCACCTGCAAAATCTTGTTAGTGATATCTCACACCTTGAAATGGAGCTAAAAATTGGTGTTGGTTAGGAAATCCACAATCCACCAAGAAATATTTACCTAATTATATATGCAATATATACTACTAATAATAATAATAATAATAATAATATTATTATTATTATTATTATCATTACTACTACTACTTAAAAAATAAGCACTTACCTTAAGCCACTTTAAGTCAATTCCTCCTTATTATGACATCATTTAGTAGCTTAGAATCATGAGCCAAACCCTCCTACCCACTAAGAACGTCAATGAACTCCAAATCAAAATTACAAGCGGCTAAAGGGGGTTGAGGTGATGAAACGCTTGAGACAAGGTGATAGATGCTGGTAAGGAGGTTCATAGTGATCTGGTGCTATGAATATATCATTGTTAAGACCATATGAAAAGTTTTTCATCCCAAAATCAACATTTTCTTCTCCAAAAGTTGTAGCATTAGTATCATCAGAGTCTACTAACATGAAAGTGTGCCCACTAACAATTCCACCCCCAACAACAATTTTCAAATCCTCATAATCAACCATACTTTTTTTCTTGAATATTGAAAATAATATAATGCACTAAACTTGTAAACTATTAATATATTTAAAAGATTTCAAAGCAATCTCACTTTTAAGTACTTTTTCCATACTTCATCTCTAACGGTAAATGTCTTTGTAATTGGGTCCCACCAAAGATAGAGTTGTTGCACATAAGTGTTGACATATTATTATATTATTTCTTAAATCACTTTATTCGACTCAAGTAATGATTTTACGTTTTAAGAAATTTAATTTTAGCATTGAGACGAGGAAGGATGACTTTCTCCATATTTAGTTTGCTAATTGACCCATTAGCATCACATAGTCCACTTTTTATAGCATCTACTATCAATTCATCAAAATCCTCCTTAGTCCAAGCTTCATAGTTTTCTTTCTCTTTTCTCTTTCCTTTATTATTTCCTTGTAAATCTTCCATTTGAATTACTAAAACAACATATGTTGGAAACTAGTTATATAAATAATTATGGATAAGAATACTTATTAAATTTATATCTCACTTAATAGGTACTTATATAATTAAATACAATATTATAGCCCCATAAAAGGCTTAACTGCTATATATATATATATATGGGGTATACACTATTATTTCTATATTTTAGATATTTAAACATCCATTTATTCAATTAAAAAAAATGTTATATGGTATAGACAAATCTCAAATTCAATAATTAAAGGTATTAGTTAACTATTTGAAGATCTGCAGTTGATTGTAGAGATCATGATATCAATTTTAGCTTTCACCTTTCCCTTTTCTTGATGTGTGTTATAAAAAAGTTACTAGTTAAAAGTTGAAACTTCAAGTGTTTTCTGTGTTATAAATCTAAGAAACAAACTTAACTAAATAGAGTAAAATAAAGCAAGTCAATAACACTGTCATTTACGTTTTCACACAAAATAGGGGAATGGAATGGGAACAATAGTATAGTATAGTGCACTTTACATTCCTAGATTATCCTACATACAACATACTTAATAATCATTCTCCAGCTCACACTGCACTTTACATTCAACATCATCACATAGCACAACAATCACACTACTCCTTATCCGACAAACATACAACCCTTATATATACATTTCCAACATATGAAAATTCATACACTTTAGGTATATGCGGCACAATTCAAAGGGAATAATAAACACATATAAATACAACCTTTATATATACATTTCCAAGAATGTAAATAAATGGTCAGAATAATATTATTTAAATTCAATAGATTATAGTTGTGCTTGTAATGCACATGTTGTATAGCAAAATATTATTTTAAATTGAAATATAAAAAATAAATTTAAATATTATCAATAAATAATAAGCTTACAGTAATAGTAGGTAATTGTAAAATTTATAAAATATTTACAATATGTTTATTATTTATCATTCACTTTATGATTTAAATATCAATATGATTTTATTAGTGAAAATATTTGTGTGAAAAATATTTTATGTGTATCATATAAATAATTTTTTTTAAAAAAGTCAATCTCATATCAACTATGTAAAAATTAAATTGTATTAGCCTAGTTAAATGATATAAAATAGTAAATAAATTTTTCTATTAAAAATATGAATCAACATAATTTTTTTGGTTTACTTTATTATTGAATATATTAATCTTATATAACTTCACATAAGTAATATAATAATATAAAAATTCAATACATAGTTGTAGAACAAAGTTCAAACATAAATAAGTTTTGTTTTATTTGTAGAAAAAGATTAACAGTTTTGTTTTGTTTTGAAATTTTACAAGGGCCAATGCTGATGATGTATACAAATGAAAGTCCATTTTTGCCAGTAGCAGAGGTTATTGAAGTATGGAAATTTTTCTTTTTATAATTTATTTGTGTTTATATTTTTTCCATAATTTTATGTAAAAATAATTGAAATTGTAATAGTTGGATTAATTCTTTTGTTGTTAACAAGTAGATTTAGAATTTGATTAATTGTTGTTATATGTAATCTAGAATTTTAGCATTAAATTAAAAAAATTATTAGTATGTTTAAGTTTAAGTGCAACAACAATTGAAAAAATAGTAAATATTGTTTAAAATTTTGCATAATGTTAGTAAAAATATACTTCAATACAAGAACTTTTTACCAGACACAATATTTTCAAATACTTCAATTGCACTCCTTCGATTTTGTTGTAAAAAAGTATTTAACATACAATTAATATCTTTATCATCACATATATTCATAACTGCGAATTATCTACCAATTAGGTTTACTAAAAATCTTGAAATCAATCTAGATATAACCTGATTAATAGATAATTTCAATTTTTATGAATCTTTCCTTCTAATGTCTCAAAACTTATTCCACGTTCAATTTTAATCATTTTATTATTTCCTTCAAAGGTAACACTCTCGTTACTTGAGAATATTCGACCATTCCAATATAATATTATTACAAAATCAGTTATCTTGCATCAACAAATTAAATCCACATACAACAAATTAAATCAGTCAAAATTAACAATTTTATTCTAAATCATATACATTTTATATCAAACATATAATGACAAAAATGTATTATTTATGTAATCAAACCTTGTTTATTAATTATTCACATATACAACATCAAATTAGAAACATAACAAAGCATTAAAAATTTAATTCTGGGCATGATTTCTTAAATTTATTTACATTTTTTTTAAAATTATACTATGTATTTAATAGTTTATGTTCTCTATTTTATATAAAATTAATTTTTTTAACTATATTTATTTCCTACTTTTACATATTTAACAGTTTTTGTAATGCCTCAAATTTTGTAATATTGTTGATTATCAATATATAAATTTATATGTGAATAGATGTTTGAATGTGTATTTGATGATGCGAATATATGTGAATTGGATGAGGATATTTGACTTGTGATTAATTTTGTTGATCAGAGAATCACTGTAGCAAGAATGCCCTGGGCATAGAGCATGAGTCTGTGGCGTTCTCGCTGAAGCAAGAGGAGTCTCACTATAGCGAGAAGGTCATGAGAGAAAAGGGTGATTCTGTTGCATTACCACTGTAGCAAGAGGCTTCTCGCTGTAGCGAGAGGGCAATAGAGGAGGGTGCATTTTTGGATGCAGTTCCGCTATAGCGAGAGGGCTCGTTGTAGCGAGATTTTGCATAAACTAGAGTGCAGTTTCTTATGAGATTTTCGCTGTACCAAAAGGGGGTGTCTCTATAGCGAGGGAACCTCGTTGCAGTGAGATGGCTCGCTGTAGTGAAAGTGTCGAGGGGTTTAGGATTTGAGAAACTCATTTCTCATCCCTATCTTCAAACTCTCTTCAATTCTCTCAACTCAAAAACTCTATTTCACCGATTAAATTATCTCCAAAGCCATTTGAGAGCTAGATTGAGGGTTGGAATCACGTTTGGAGCGTTTGGAGGTAAGTTATAAGAACTACGGTTTTGGTTTTCGTCCCCCTTCCTTATTCTTTCGATTTCTCATGGAGTTTTTCATGTGTTTAGGACCAAATCCGTTTGGAGAGCACATTTATTATTGATTGTGTTTGGGTCTTTGATTTGAGATAAGGGGGACTCTACCCTATCTCATTGTGTTTGAATTCGTTATTTTGCTATGTATTGGGATGTGAATGGTTGGAATTATGTGTGTCTTAATGGAATTGATTTGATTGTAGTGAGATTGTGGTGGAAAGGTTGTGTAGAATGTAGTGTGATGGGTGTTGACTATTGTGTGATGAAAATTGGATGTTCGAGTGTAATGTGATTGAATGTGGCACACGTGCCATGTATGAAAGTGAATATTGGGATGTGATTGAAAATATGGGTAATTGTTTGTGATTGCATACCATTTGTTGATGATGAACAATATGAAATGGTTGAATATGTGTGGAAGTGGCATGTCGATTGTGATTGTGGTTATGTTTTCAAATGTTGGAAAACTATCAATGGTTCAACGATACATTGTGGGTGTAGAAGATGAGGGTAATAGAAATACTTTGGAAAAGAGAGGATGGTGGTGACACCAACAGTGAGCGTGGGTGCACTACATGTCACACACTCTCCTTATGACTCAGCCTCTGACTAACACCTTTATTTGAGGGCTTAGTACCGCAATGTTGTATCTGTGGAGTGGGAGCTATCTAGCGACCATCCATGGTGTGAACTGAGTAAATCCCTAAAATTGAGGGCATCAGAAATCTATGATCACAGTGCCACAGTGAGGCGTGGCTAACATGCAGTGAGCGCACGTGTGTGTATGATGAATGTTTGATGGTGCAGTGAACACAATTGTTTGTGATTGAGAATGAAATGTTGGAATTACCTTGTACTTGTTGATGCGTGATTTTATAGGATTTAAGAAATTGATTTTTTTGAAATTTGATGTAATTAATTTAGTCTTGTAATGCAAATTTGTAACCCTTCCTTGATTTTGAAATACCTTATTGAATTATATATACTAGAACTATTTGAATGAAAATTTTTATTATTTTCATTTGTGTGAAATTTATCTATTTCAAAAATTAAATTAAAGTGTTACAATTTTTGAACAACATATTAAATTTATAATAATTTATTTATTTTAAAATATCTATTTTATGTTATAAGAGACAAAGTAACATAATTCTTTATTTATAAATAATTTTAAAATCCTACCATGCAAGATTAAATAATACTGCATTATTCTACTTTTTAAATTTTTTTCTTTAATTTTAACACAACAAAATTAGTATAGTTATATTTAAATATCAACATAAATTACACAACAACTTTATAATTATTAAATTGTTTAAATCATTTATGCATTAAAACCAACGTAACCATAACCACGGTTTATTTTTTATAACATTATATTAATAACCTTACACGCCAAATCGTATTTATATACTTTATAAATTTTTACTCACATCATATTAACTTTTTGTAATATTTTAAATAGTTAAAGAATTTATTATCTTTATTAAATTATTTTACATTTATTCCCATAATTTTGTAAATTTTTAATAACATCTACAAATTTTTAATCATTTATACATAATAAGTTACAATAATCATACTTAAATAAAATCTTCACATTGATTATATATTATTTTCTTTTTTTTAATAAAATTTCCATCACACTAATACAATTTTATTTTAACTACTAATTAAAAAAAATTCAATTTCATAACAATAACCAATATAAAATTTAAAATTCATAATAAAAATTTTAAAAATATAAATTTAACTAACCTTAATATCACTCTTTGCATATCCCTCCATTATATATATTTATATACACTTGTGGAATGCATATATATATTGCGCTACAAAATTGGATAAAAGAGTGCACCTAAATATTAACCAGCAACTAGTGACATGTGTCAGTTAACCAGTTGTATGGCACTCTGACAACCGATAGTCTTGTTGCAGTTTGACCAATGACATAATTATTGTTCTTGACCAGCTAATACTCTTCTGCAGTCAACACATGTTGCTATTTAAATCATCCATCATCTAATGCTCTTATTTTGATTATACTTGTTGCTTGATCTTCACCATGTGTCTTGCTATGAATGAGTATCGGTTGGAGATGAATGATAGTTTATTAAATATTAATAAAAAAATGCTATTAGACATGAAAGGATAATATTGTTGCTAACCTTGCAAAAAATCACTCCAAACAAAAAATTAGTTTTAAAACATTACTATTATAAGAATTTATTTTAAAAATTACATTATTTAAATAAATTAGCCCTCGAACTCAAAAGCTTATGTTGAGCTAGAATAATCCTATTTTAGTTTATCAACATGTTTGTTAATAAGGTTGACAAGAATTAAAACTTAGAAAAACATTTGTATAAAATTAAAAAAGATAGATATAAGAACTAATTTATTAATAAATATTAAAGTTAATTACATTTTTTAATAGCTCTGATTATGTATGATTTTGGTTTTTTAATTTTTTTAGTTAATTAAATCTTTCTATTTTTAAAATTATACACAATTAATATGCTATAATTTTTTTCTTAATTCTTAAATTTTAATTTTCTACTTAAAATATTTATAAATTGAGTTCATTAACTATGAAAATTTAACTAACCGAAATATGAAATTTAATCTAAAACAAGAAATTGAAATTTTTTCTTCAAACTCCAGTTTCACATATTATTAATTTTTAAATTTTTCATATTTAAAGTTTTAAAATTCTATCAATTATTTAATAATTTGTTTACTTTTAACTCTTTGAAATTATTTTATATTCTAATTCTAATATAAACACTCCAAACTTTAACCGAAAAAATTGGCAGGTTTTAGTAGAGAAAATGAACAAGAGATTAAATTTGTATAATTTTAAAAATAATAAAATTAATTAGCATAAAAATAAAGTTGAAGTATCAAAATCACACACAATTTAAATTATAAAATTAAAAGTATAATTAAATCTAAATATTAATTTAAAAAATAATATATATTTTAAGACCAATCTCGAATGTAAAATTGAATAAAGAATTAAAGGTAAAAAAATATTAAAAATTATGCTAAATTTCATTAAAAATCATAAAAAAATGTATCAATAGTATTTTGAAATAGATTTTTTATTTTAAATATTTTAAGCGGTTCCTTAAGGCAATGTTTGAGAGTTTGGAGGGAAAAGGAGGTAAAGGGTTTAATAGGGGAAGGGAAGGGAAGGGAAGGGAAGGGAGGGGGAAGGAATTCAGATTGTCTCCAGTTTTGGCAGAAACTGGACATCCAATTATATTTTCACTTAAGCGAAAATATAGAAAACGACAAAATTTTTTTAAGCAAAAATTGCTTAAGTGAATTTTTTTGGCTTAAGCAAATTTTGTATATCCTTCCTCAATCTTCTCTTCTCTTACTCCTCATACCTAACACTTTGTACTGAACTTCCATGTTCAACCTTCTTTAGTCTGCATATTCAACCTTGTTCATTCTCTGTACCCAACACTTCTCTTTCTCTTCCAACTCCCTCTTTCCTTCACCCCATGCCTAATTCCTTTCTTCCTCTTCCCGCTCTCACTCTACCCCATACCTATCTCTCTCTTTCCTCCATACCCAACTCTTCACCCTCTTCTCCCTCTGCCATCATTCCTATACCATTCACTCGCCTTATCTCTATCCATCCTTAGTCCTCTATTTCCCTTACACCTAGCCTCCATCTTCTTGAATGCACAAAATTCGCTTAAGCCAAAATAATTAGCTTAGACAAATTTGTAAAATTTCACTTATGCCAAAAAAATTTGCTTAAGCTATTTTTGTGTAAAATTTTTTTTATTGTTTCTTACATTTTCGCTTAAGCAATAATGGAACTGGATGTCCAGTTCCCGTCAAAATTAGAGACAATTCGGATCCAGGGGGAAGGAGGTAAAACACCTTCTTGTTTGAATGTTTAATATTGAGAGAGGAAGGTGATGGAAGGTTTAATTATGTAAATAATATTATATTTTATATCTTTTATTTATATTTTTTTTACAAAAATAAAAAATATTTTTCTTTCTCTAAAAATTAATAATTTTAAAATTACTATTTTTATTTTTTTATAAGTTTTAAAAAAATTGTCACTTGAAAAATTAACACTTTTTTTTAAAGTTAGAATCTTATTCATGAAAGAGTATTAGAAAGTGGTAGGGAGAAAACCTTAAAATGGAAGAATTCAAGAAACAAGGGTTAAAAGGGTTCAAAAAAGTCTCTAAAACCTTCTCCTCTTAATTCAGCAACTCCCAAATAATGATTAATCCCTTTTAACTCCTCTCCTTCTCTCTTAAACACACCTCCAAAACATAGCTTAAAGAGAATTGTTAATATTTTATGCTCTTTCCTACAACTACTCTCTGTTGTTTAATTTGTTTGTTGGCTCCAAAAGAATTGTGAAGTTAGCATCGGAATTTTTAATTTTCACTACAATTTCTGTAAATGGATTCTATTTCTCGAATATTGATTAGAAGGGTTCATACTCCTTACGATACCGTATCTTTAAGATATATCTTCTATTTGGAATAGGTAAAAAATATTCAATTTTTTAAAAATAAATAAACAAAATAAAAGAAATTTATCAAAAAGGAAAGGACAAAAGAAAATATTAGATTTATTTTAAAGTATAAAAAACCCAATCAATAAAAAAATAAATATTTTGCTTATTAAAAATTTTGTAAAAAAAGTAAATAATTTATGAACATTATTTATTGTAAAATAACCATTTATTGTTTTACATTTTTTTATTAAAATTGTTATTAATGAGTTCTTAACATAATTATTTTACACACAAGAGGGGTCCAAGTCCCAAACAACCAACTAGAGCAGTAGCTTAGAAAAACAAATATCGTAAACATTTTATGAAGTTGTTTGGGATAAAGAAAATTTTCTAAGTTATAAAACCATATTAGAGGATATACTTTTCGAGGTGTTTTTCAAGTCCCTTACACCCAAAACTGCTCAAAAAACAGGAAGTGGTCAAAAAATATTTTAAGTCCACAAACCTGGTTGAGCTCCAGATTTCCTCCATAATTGCTCAAAAAATAGGAAGTGGGCATAAAATATTCTAAGTCCACAAACCTGACTGAGCTCTAGATTCCCTCCATAATTGCTCGAAAAATAGGAAGTGTGCAGAAAACATTCTAAATCCACAAACGTGGTTGAGCTTCAGATTCCTTCAAGAATAGCTCGAAAACCAGGAAGTAGTTAGAAAATATTCTAAGTCCATAAAAGTGATGATAGGACTTAAAAGTTATTACAAGGCTCAGAAGCGGTTACCATCAGTTATCACTAGATGAAGGTATAACAATATGAAGAAGGATCGTGGGCAATAGCAGTTATGAAAGAAACTACAATTGACCGCACGATTAGATCCAGTCATGGATAATGGGCAATAGTTGAAGACGGTTACCAAGAATTGTCTGCGAAAAAAGCAGAACAATGGTGATTTCCGTTGCCTATAAATACGTCAAAGCTTCACTTTTCAGAGGATGATTTTTTGCACCTACACCTAAATTCTCTGAACGCTGAAACCCTGCACTGCGCCAGACACCAGCTACAAGGAGACTCACAGTGGCCCCCTATTTGCTGTTGTGAGGAGTTGTACATTATTTACTTGCACATTTACGTTTTTTCATTTTAATTGCAATTCCTTTTATTTATTTCTTTGTACACAATTTGATTCTTGCTTAGCACATTTCTGTAAAAAGCTCTACGTCTAATTAAATTCTGTTTGATTATCAATTGCTATTTCTGTTTAATTCTCTGCTTTATAACGCCAATTTTAGTGTTACATTAACAACACACGTAAAAGAACCCAAAGAGGACCTAAATCCAGTTTCCAAATTGCTCCTGGATTATTTATTTATAAACTGTTATTTTTCACCGTAAACAAATTAGCACGCCTAGTGAGACTTTATTTTGTGTGTTTTATTAAATGATTGATTGTCTTGTTACATGATATTACGTAACGAACGTTGTATTATGGCTAATAGAGGAAGGAATAGTGATTCCAGTTTTGGGAATGGTAATTCTAGAAGTGATGGCAGTAATACTAACCCAGAAAATGTAAGTGGCGATGCTAATACTGCTGCACAACCAACACCAACGACGACATTACCTATGCCGTCATCCCGAATAGTTAGCCAATTTATGGCCGATGTGCCAACCAATCTGACCTGAATTTTGGCCCAAGGCCAAGGCTGAGTAATCAGCTATTTGGCCTACCTCTTGTGTCAATGCCGTCTATTTTTAGAGTACAAACCTACTCCAACCCTATGGTGACAACCGTGTCACCCCAAAGTCACACCATTCTACCAGGAATGGGTGTGGTTTATACCATTCCACTGGGAATGGGTACGATTGACGGAGTACCAGGGACACAATTTGCATTTGGAGCTTCGAGCGGGGAATCATTGCTTGCTAGCTCTTTCTTGAACGTTGCCTTACAATCTATGAGGCAGCAAATGGATGAGAGTAATCACGAGATGGTCAATATGCTGACCCATCAGATGACCATTGTGTTGAATCCCATAGTGGAAACTACCAATACCAACTATCATGTTTTGCCTGAACAAATGCGTCGAATTGCTGACGTATTTAGGGCACCTCAAGTCCCTGTAAGACAAGGGCAAAATTTCACCCAAAATCCTGATCGAAATGCACCCAATTTCAATCAAAATGGTCCAACCGTTGAGGAAACTGGTCAAAATTTTGATCAACGCCTTTCGAGACAAAATGAGAGGAATTTCCAAGTGGACTAACTCTTAAATTTCACTCGAAATTAGAATGCTCCAGTTGAGCAAATTGGTCAAAGTTTTGACCAAAATCTTTTGAGACAAAACGAGGGTGATTTACAGGTGAATCAAGCTTTCATTATTACTCAAAATCAGAATGCTGATGAAATACTAGAGTAAGTTAGGCAAAACAATGTAGGGGAGATCCACTTTTCCAACAAAATAACCCGAATCCCTAAAACATTGCTAATGTACTCGAACAAGTGTTGAACCAACACGGTTTTGATGTAGGGTATGCTAATACTTTGTCTCAACATTTTCTGAGGCAATTTTACAGGCTGAACAGCCTCAGGGGCAGAAAGTCCCAAAATTCTTGAAATTTGCCGGAAAAACTGGTGAATCAACTGTCAAACATATAGCTAGATATGTCATAGAATGTGAGAATTTAGCTCGAAATGAAGATTTAAAGTTGAAGTACTTTCCTAGTTCTTTGACTAAGGGGGTCTTCACTTGGTTCACAACCTTGCCCCCAAATTCCATTCATAATTAGAATCAACTAGAAAGGAGATTTGATGAGCAATTCTTTCGCGGTGAAGTGAAAGTTAGTTTAATGAATTTAGTTAACATAAAAAGAATACATAATGAATCCATTGATGATTATTTGAGTAGGTTTCGACAGATGATGTTGAGATGCTTCACCCAAATCTCAGAATATGAATTAGTTTAAATGGCTGTAGGTGGGTTAGAATACTCATTAAGAAAGAAACTAATTAATCAGCAGCTAATAGACATGTCGCAATTAGCGACGAAAGTAAGACAAATCGAGCAACTTAAGGCTGAAAAGTATGCTCCAAGAAAAATTGAGAAATTACCTCATAAAGATAAAGTGGCTTACATAAGTCTCGCTGAGGGAGAGTTAGGAAGCGAGAATGACCTTGGTGAAGAAGATGTCGATTTAGGGGTAAATGTAGCTGAACTAAGGTCAGGACCTCCCTATGTTTGTTAATCTTTAAAACCACTCGAAAATAAGGATAAAATTGACCTAATAAAAGTTATGTCTTTGATGTCTCCAAATCTAATCATATTTTCGATATTTTGTTAAAAAATGGACAAATTATGTTATCTGATGATCATAAGATCCCTACTTTAAAATATTGTAAATTTTATCATGTGTATGGTCATTGGACTAATAATTGCATTCGTTTCAAGGATCTGATTCAGAACGCTATTAAGTAAGGAAGGTTGATTATGATCCAATGCAAGTTGAGGCCAACTTCGTGGAACCTATCGACATATTGATGGTTGATGTGGCTGAGAAACAAAAAGGACTGTTCGATCAAACTGTGGAGCAGGTAGAGAGAAAAGGATCTTTGGATGACACCTTGGAAATCTTCGAGAAAGAAGAAGCTGAAATCTTCCTAAGAGCAGAAGATTCACTGTTGGATTTTTTGACTCAAAAGAAAGAAGCTGACAGTGAAGTCATGTTATGCCCAAGGTGTAGCACCGTATTTGATGAAGTGGCGGCCAAAGCATTCGAGCAATTGGAAATAAAGAAACACTATCGCGTGACTACTAATCAAGTGATCACCAAGAACAAAGAAGTTCAAATGCAGAATGCTTCGATCACTATACTGGATCCCCAAATTGTTTAGAACAGGACCTTTATGCCTGCTCAAAATGTCCCGAGCAACAAGTGGGTCTGAAACGTGCTGCACCAATCACTAACTCAACCAAAGTGGCAATTGGTCGAAATGAGAGAACCTTCATAAACAACTATCATGCCCCAGCCCATTCTTTCACAACCTCAAATTTCTACTCAAACTGGATTCCATAACTGTTGTTTGCAATCTAATACTAGCAAGTGAACTAGAATTGCAGCAAGTAATGAGTAAAATTAAGATCCGAATATCATCTCCACAGGGAATTTAGGTTTCAAGTACCACTTCAAAGAATTATAACCATTTGAGCCATATGAATTTGGAAGGATAGTTGTAACATGTAATAGCAGCAAACCAGAGCAATTAAAAGTAAAGAACTTGCAGAAAAACAGAGTTTAAGATTTGTGGTGAAATGAGATAGGAATGAAGAATAGTTAGGAATTTACTTCACAAGAATGTCAATATTAATTCAATTATGCCTTTGAACATTCAAGAACTTGGTTAATTGACAATCAGTTTTGCATATTAATAGCTAAAAGTTAATCCCTTAACTCATTGACCCTAACAAGCAACTAAACCACCCTAATCACTTAGGTGAAGTTCAATTTCATGTTGCATTAAGAATTAGAATATTAGGATTGCAGAATTAAGTGTACTTATCCCTAAGAAACCCCTATTTCTGGTTGTTAATTCATATAAGAGAATCAAGTCCAATTTCCATTGGCAAATGTTCCTCTAAGGTTAATCAAATGAATTCCCATTCAAAGATTATGTAAAGTGCATAATTAACAACTCAATTAATCCAAATACTCTAATTTCAGAAGCAAGAATCAAATCAATATATCAATTCGAGTTCCATAAACTCCTAACTACAAGAAATTACACAAACATTGTGGCAGAGAAAGAGAAAGAAGGAGAAGAAGAAGAACTCAGAAAAGCCATAGCCATGAGCTTCAATCCAATTCCTCTTCTTGAAGCTTCGAGGTTTGACCCCACTCCTCTCTCTCACTCTTTCCCAATGAGAATCTAACAGAAAAAATGGAAAATGAATGAAAGACCCCGAGATCTGAGCTCAAAACATGTATTTATAGAAATCCCGATTCTTGGCGTTATCACTCTTGCTGATAAGAGTGGCCACGCAGAAGGTCGCGACGTTGTGCGTGATCACTTTTATGAGTAAAAGTGGTCACGTGCAACTTGCCAAGTTGAGGACTCTCTGGAACATCTACTTTCAATGATAAAAGTGGTTACGCATAATACTCTAAAACTTTGCCTTCTCTGGAATGTTCACTTTTGCCAGCAAGAGTGACCACGTAGAGTATCTTGAAATTCTGCCTTCTCTGGAACACTCACTTTTGCTAATAAAAGTGGTTACGCCAAGCCTGCTGGGTCTAAAGCTTCTCTGGAACGTTCGCTTTTGTTGGCAAGAGTGATAACGCACAGCTAAGCTGAGATTGAACTTCTCTGGAACGTTCACTTTCAATGATAAAAGTGATCACGCCCACACTCAACTTCTCCTTTAAGCTATGAATCACTCACTTTCGCTGGCAAGAGTAACCACACACAGCTTAAACTCCATGAGCCATGTTCTTTGAGTCTAGACTTGCTACTTTTCTGCTATTTCTCCATTGATCTATCAACCTCATGGTCTTTACTCAGCATTTTCTACAAAAACACACTTCAATTATTAATTTTTTACACAGAAAATTCATAAATGCTCAACTAACTATGTATTTAAAGAAATTCTCCAATCATTCTATTTTTATGATTTTTTTCTTCTTTTTTCAACACATTTTCCTTATGAAATGGATTAAAACTATAGTAAAATACTAGTAAAAATATGGATTCATCAATAACCCCTTAGGGAGCCACTTTCAGTCGAAAAAAGCCTTACTATAAGGCCCCTATGACTAAGACTCAATGGCGAGGGCATAAAGGATAAAAAAAGCTGAGTATGAGGCATAAGCCTTAACCCAAGCTCAGGCTCAAGTGTGAGCTTAGACCCAAGTTCAGTCAGACCCAAGGAAATGCTGTCAGAAATATACGACGCACCCCGGTTAAGATTGAAGATGAACGGTCCAGAGATCGAGTGCGATCCGGATGATGAATTGATTACCGATGTATTCGAATCAGGATTGAGGATGATCTTGAAGACATCCTTGGAGTTGTGTTGATGTTACCTTCTGAGTACGCTGAAGGAATCGGCAAAGGTGACGAAGACGACTTTTATGCTGATGATGAACCCAATAACAACCCTTGAGGTTATTGTTATCTGACAGAAGATGGTTCACTTACCAAATCATCAGCTATCTTCGAGAAGCCGACACAAGAAATGAAGAGTGTAACGCCCCAATTTTCATAGTCTAACCGTTATCTCGATAGTCGTGAATTTCTCGCAATTTCTGACCTGCTACTGTCAGAGTGAGTGATTAGATATTAGACTCAAATCGACCGTCTCGATTTGTAGAGAGTCCTGCATTTTAGAATAGCTGCATGCAAGTCACTCGGTCCTGACATCGTCCAATAATCCCTAATCTTGTTCCGTTGTGAATTTCAAGAAAACGCTTTGAAAATTGTGCCAAAAAGTGTTTTTACCTTTACTTTTCAAAAAAGTTACTTTTGCCTCAAAAGACGTGCAAAGTTAGTAATGATTACTTAGATTTTGCCATAATTACTTGGATCCTGTAATGATTGCACTTTTCGCCGTAATCATTACTTAGCCGTCGCAATGATTGCACTTTTTCATCGTAGTCAGTGCCGAGCCACTGCAATCATTGCGCCGAATCTTCCAAAATCTATTTATGGCCAATAGAATTTCATGCAAGTGTCTCGTTTTTCGATTTAAGGACGCCTTGAAATTTGAAACTTCCTTTTGTGTTTTTCGAGGAGCCACCATTATAAATTTACCTTTTCAGAATTTGTACCAAGTCTCGTCGCATTTATGACGACCAATCACATTGCATGCAATCTTAGTTTTAGAAAATCCATGCAACCTAAAAGTTTGAACCCTTGAACCGCGTGCGTAATCTTGTACTAACCTAGGCCAATTTCCATTTTTGGTAGCCAAAAATTCCACACTTGTTTCTTGCTGAATTTGTTCATTTAACCTTATTTTGTTAAAATCGTGTGCATGGCTTCATGGAATCCTATCCCTAGTTTTCATTGGCTGGCCAAAAATTCCATGCTTGATTCTTGTCACTTTGCACACAAAATTAACACATTTCTCCTTGCTTTTGGGAGCTAGAATCCGTGAGGATGGTTTCAAATATTTACAAGTCCCTAAATTACTATTCTCCTTGAAAGTTTGCACCCAATATTCCCTTGGACCCCTCACCCTTCACGTCCACTTTTGCACCATGGGAAACATGCAAATTTAGAAGCACACTAAACCAATTTCAGCAAGCAAAGATACCCCAATTGGCCACCCAAAACCGTGTGCACACTTCCAATTTTTACAAATTTCTAAACAACTATTCACTTGAGATTTTGTGCCATTATCCTTTCACACCATTCTTTACCTTATGGAAACCATACAACATACCAAATTCAGCAAGCTAACTATCCTAATTGGCTGCCCCAAAACTGAGATTCCCTAACCCTTGCACTCACCTCACTTTGTCCCAAAACATTCACACTTTGCACTCAACACACTCTCCTACCGTGAGCACTTCTTCCTCACTTTGCATCCATCACACTACCAAACACATGCAACTTTCTCTCAATCTCACCCATTCTCTCAAAGACTAAGCCGAGAGCCACCATCCTCTCAAGCACTCTTTTCCCTTCCTTTTCTCAAGGCAAAAACCGAGCGGACCAACCCTTCCAAGTTCCTCCATTTTCGTGCAAATCTCTTAAGGACATTTTTGGTGGAGAATTTTGGAGTCTTTGGTGCAACCTTTTCTCGGATTCAGCTTTGCACTTGAAGATCTTGGAGTTCAAGCCTTTTCTTCATCCATTTTTCACGTCCAAAACAAGGCAAGGGGGGAGTTCTTACCTTGCTTTAATTTATTTGCCATTTTCTTTGTGTTTTTCGTGATTGTACCATGAAAGCTCTATACTTTGCCTCTTGGAAATCTTTGGTGATGTGAATGAATCCTTGCATGATGGTTTTGGAATTTTCTTGCCTCAAAGTCCTAGTCTTTACCCTTGCATGTAAATTTACCCTTAAAAGTTACGATTTTTATGATTGCATGCCCATTTCTCTTTGAACCTTGTCTCGGTTTTTGACTTGTACCTTGCTGAAATTTTATTTAGAATGCTTCCAATACTTGAAATGGTGATTCGAAAGTGTGTGCGTCCATGGCAACCCTTGCATGTTGTTTTCCATTTGGAAAGTCTTGATTTTTCCTCTTGCATGTGTTAGATCTTCAAAAAGTTTCCATTTGTTGGCCTTGCACGTTGATTTCATATAGTGGATGCCTCGGTTTTGATCTCTTTGTGCTTGCATTCTTGTTTAAAATGTACCCTTTCTTTGGAATAGTAGAGTCGTGACCTTGCATGGCTATTTGAACCTTGTTCCTTGCGTTTTTCTCCTTGAATTCATATCTAATGAAATTGGTACTTGGATGATGTTAGGAAGTGAATGCATGTTCATTCTAAAGTGTGTAAGTGTAGAAATTTAGAGGAATTTAATGGTATTTAGGGGCTGGACAGAACGCTATTTTTTAAGTAAATGGTGGATTATCTCTTGTAATTTGGTGTGATTACCTTTGGAAATGATGTGTGAACATAAGGCAAGTGTCTTACGAAAATGTGTTACCAAAACTTGGCCTTGCTTGCCTCGGTTTTTATCCTTGGAATGGCTAGATTATTCCAAAACTTTTTATAAAAAATTTCCTTATATGCCTTAGTTAAAATAAGGTTTTGATCAAAGGAGAAAGAGACTTTTACTTGGCTGAAATTTAGGAAAGTTTACTTGATGTGTGTAAAGAGACGTTTGGAAAAATCATGGTAAGAAATTGTGTTTTGTTGGTGTGTATTTTGCTGTATGATGTGAAGTGTTATCATGGCAAGGATATATGAAAACTTTGATTTCTACCTATGTGTGAGGTGCTGGAAAAAGTGTGCATGATATGAAAATATTACTAGCTATGCTTGGTATTTCTTACGTGAAAAATAGTGACATGTGTGCTGAAATGTGTTAGTGAAATAGTGGTTGTATGGTTTAATACATGGCTGAAAATTATATGAATTGCTTGCTAAGAATCATGAATGTGCCATGAACTCACCTAATAGTTCAATCATGCATCATTGCATTTCAATGGGATGAAATCTTGATAAATTTGATGAATGTGGAAAAAGTGCAGCCTTGACATTAAAAGTGCTATGATGATAATGAACTTGTGCCCTTGGGGCTTGGAAATGGGATTGAATTGTGGCTTGATGAATGGATGAGGTGAATTATGTAATGAAACCGAGAATGTGGAATGGTTGGTGGAGTGTATGAATTGTGAGGAAAGAAAGAAGAACCAAGAGAGATGATTAAGAGTGTTGTGAGTTTGCTTGAATTGTTTAAAGGATTAGAAGGAGCTAAGATTGACCAATTCTCCTTGATTGAGTGTGAAAAACCGAGAGGTAAAATACTTAGAATTCATGTGGATTAGTCTAATTAATTAAAGGATTAGAGGGAGCTTAAGTTTGGTTGGAATTTCTTAATTGGAGAGTGAACAATCGAGAGAAGAAACCAAGTGAGTGTGGAACTTAGTGAAAATTATTGGAAACTTAGATGGAGCTAGAGGTTAATTTAATTGGGGAATCATTTAGGGTGAACCTTGAATAGCGAGAATGTCAAAGTAAAAAGTGAGACTCGATTCGAATGATAAGTAATGAATTGAATGGATTGCCACATTGGAATGTATTTTGCTACACTTGAATGACTGTGATTGTGGAATCTATCCACGAGAATGTTTGAAATACCATGGAATCTATCCATGTGATTAATGAGGCTCATGGAACCTATCCATGTTTGCTAAGCCATTGGCTTGTGTTGTGCATCGTTCTATTTTATTCGATGCTATGCTGCTGTGCTAATTTTGATAAAATGAGAAAATTATTGAATAAGACTAAAGATGCCACCTCATGCATCATTCATTGCTTGAAACGACTCGAAGGCACTTACAACCGCACAGCTTGAAGGTGTCGTTGGTTCGATCCCGAGATTCACCTACAGGGGGTGGTGAAAGGGGATCTGGAGACTCAAGTGGTAACAGGTAAGAGGCGTGCCTGTGGCAGAGTCATGATCCACCTGCAGACCTTAGCCAAACCCGACAAGGACTGCGCATACTATGGTCGTTGAGGTCCATTCCCGAAGAGACCCACTGTAGGGGCCAAACACCATTGGTGTTCTTTGATGCTGAGTGCATCCTATATATATATATTATGCTGTTGTGTAGAACGATGCAGGGAATGGAGTCCTCCGATCGCCTTCCGACTCAATTGTTGAACTCTATGATACCAACTGGGAGAGTCGCCAGTCATAGAGGATGGGATCCCCATGCATTCATATGCACATTATTGAAACATGAGAGAATATCTCTGTGAGGCTGAAACTTGCATCTATGCATCATATGCATTACTGTTAGGCAGTGAATTGGTTGTGATTATGGAATTGCTTGTGAGTGCTAGTATTGAGTATTCGTTTGATTTCTTCCATATATATCTATATGTCCTATGATGATGGAATGCCCTGATTATTCTGAGACTGCTATGAATTGTGGTGATTGATCTACCTGCGCTTGAAATGCCGCCTTCCTTGGGGTATGGCAATTATATGATGTTTGTGTTTGGAGAACTCACCCCTTGGATTTGTGTTGTTTGTATCCCTTTTCTATATGTTATAGATGGCCAGGCACAGCACGAGGGTGATGGCCCTTCCGTCTGAGGAAGACATGTGGGAGTTCGACGCCGCACCCATCAGAGTATCTTCCGTGGCTTCGCACTCGTCGTTAATGGGAAGTATAGTGGAGGCTCATGGATCACTGAGTATGTAGCTGATACCCCTGTCGAGATCATCTTTTCTGCACCCCCTGGAGACCCATGGTTACCTTACCCTGCTCCACCCATTTCTCTATCACCCACCTTTGTTGATCCCCATACACCTACCCCTGTGACCACACCTGCACCTGTTGAGAAGGATGTCCATGTGGTGGAATCCTTAGTTAGGTGTGAGGCTAGACCTTCCTCTCCACCTTCTACCTATCCACCTCCTCATTCACCTCTTGCCACCTCCCGTTCGCCTCCTCGCTCTGCTGGTTGGATTGATGATAGTGATGGAGAGCCTTCTATTGCTGCCACATCTTCTTCCCCTACCTCTTCCGAGGAATCTAACTCGATAGGAGATTATGCTCCATATTTTGTGAGATTGGGTGATGAGATGATTTTGTATTAGGGGAACTGCTCTTAGGGAGTCAGATTACTTTATTTTATATGCCTCCAACTATGTGGTTTTATTTGAGTACTTTGGATTATGTTGCTAACTATTTCACTACTTTATCGTATGGAATTATTCAGTGATGTCGAGATGTTGATGTTATATTATTATGTTATAATTGTTATGATTTGAGGTAATGAACCTCCATGTGAAAAAGGGAATGTCGAATGCAATAATTTGAGCACGTTAACTCTCTTTACAAAAAAAAAAAAAAGTCTCAGATTTTGGTGTTTTCTGTATGTGCGATATCAGAGATATGTTTCTACAATGTGTGGATTTGGGTCGTTACAAAGTGTCATATGAAACCGCTATACATCACGACTCAACTTAATGAGAAATTTTGAGTAAACAAAGTTCTCGTTGTTTTTGGGGCAGCTATCAACATTATGCCCAATTTTTTGCTAAAAAAGATCGGGAAGTCTGAAAAGGATCTATTGCCCCATAATTTAGTGCTAACAGATTATGAAGAAAAACCTTGAGTTCAAAAAGGGCTTTAATCGTCAACCTAAGGGTTGGATTTGTATCCCGAGCAACTATTTTCATGATGTAACCTCTAGAGATAGTTACAACTTATTGCTTGGAAGGGAATGGATTCATGGACTAGGAGCAGTGCCGTCATCACTCCACCAAAAACTATGCCTCTAGAACAGTAATGGGGTACTGAAGTACATCGACAGAGATCAGAGCTATTTCAAAGCCGAAGTGCATGTTAGCAACCTTAATAGCAACACTTTTGATAAGTCTTTCACTAATATTGCACCACTCTATATCAAAGATGTAGGTGGACCACACTGTGGTCCAAACCCTCACCTACCTCCACCTCACGAAATTCGACACCAGATCCGTCTGAATCCTTCAATAGGCTTTTACGGCTTCTAGGAAATGTTGGAGGTAGAAAACAATGAAAAAGATGAAGTCTAAAGAGAGCCTTTTTGCTCAAATTTTGGCTTACGTAGCCAAAAACAAAAAAAAGATGGCTTTTGAAGCCGTCGAAGCTTTGGAGGCCGATCAATCGAATTTAGCCATAGAAGATAAACTACAAAAAATTAAAACAATGGCACGCGAGGCCGTTGACTCAAAAATGACAATTCATTACCATACAGAAATCAACATGGTAGAAAGTTCAGCTTGTTTAGTCGAAAGAAGGGAAGCAGCCCTAAAAGTGGCCAAATGATTGGAGGCTGACCTGCCTGATTCAGCCAATAAAAATTTAGCTTATCCAGACGAACAGAAGAAAACAACTCTCAAGACATGTGTGATACAAGAAAACTCAGTCTTAGAGATTGAAAGCAATGAAACTTGGCTTGATTGCATTTATGATGACTTGCCGATCAGCTTCTAGCAAGATGTAACTCCAAAAGGCCCAAAAATGGAGGCACAAGATTCCTTAGAAGAAGTAAACCTTGGAGATGAGAAGGAGCCTAGGTTAACTTTCATCAGCAAATTGGTCGACAATGAAGTAAAAAGCCAGTTAATCAAATTACTAAGGGAATTTGATGATTGCTTTGCTTGGGATTATGACCAGATGCTAGGCCTTTCAAGGGAATTGGTCGAACACAGACTCCCAATTCGACCGGAAAAGAGGCCAGTGAAGCAACACCAAGGAGATTTGCGCCAAAGATTTTGCCAAAATTCAAGAAAGAGATCGAAAAGCTCCTTAAAGTCAAGTTTATCCGAACAGCTAGGTATGTCGATTGGAATTTGAACATAGTTCCCGTAATTAAGAAAAATGGCTCTCTTAGAGTTTGCATTGATTTTTGAAATTTAAATACTGCTACACCAAAAGATGAGTACCCTATGTCGGTAGTCGATATGTTAGTAGATTTGGCAGCAGGAAATGAAATTCTCAGTCTATTAGACGGATATTCAGGATATAATCAAATATTTATTGTTGAAGAGGATTTTCGATGCCCAGGGGCTTTAGGAACTTACAAATGGGTGGTAATGTCATTCGGGTTAAAAAATGCTGGAGCCACTTACCAAAGGGCAATGAACACCATTTTTCACGACATAATTGGTGAATTCATGCAAGTTTATATTAATGATATCGTTGTGAAATCCAAGTGTAAAAATGACCATGTTAGTAATCTTCGACAAGCATTTGAAAGAATGCGAAAATATGGTTTAAAAATGAATCCTCTGAAGTGTTCTTTTGGTGTTACTACAAGAAAATTTCTTGGCTTCATTGTCCACCAAAAAGGGGATTGAAATCGACAAGAATAAGGCCAAAGTAATATTTGAGACACAATCACTTTCGACTAAGAAATAACTTCAATCCTTGCTGGAGAAGATAAACTTCTTATGAAAATTTATCTCCAACCTTTCTGGTAAGACAAAAATCTTCTCACCCTTGCAAAAATTGAAGAAAGAAGAGGAATTTCGATGGGAAACCAAGCATCAAAAGGTCTTTGAGGAGATTAAGTAGTATTTGACAAAACCACCAGTAATGGTCCCGCCAACGAAAGGTTCCCCTTTAAAGCTATACATTTCGGCATTAGAAGAAACTATTGGAAGCATGTTATCATAAGAAGACGAGAATGGTGTCGAAAGAGCTGTTTATTATCTTAGTCGAATGTTAGTAGGAGTAGAATCTCGGTACAGTCCCATAGAGAAATTATGTTTGTATCTGTATTTTTCTTGTTAAAAATTGAAGTATTATATTAGGCCTTTCGATGTGTATGTTTATTCGCATCATGACATAATAAAGTATTTCTTGTCGAAACCTACTCTTCATGGTAGAATTGGAAAATGGACATTGGCGCTAACAAAATATTCTCTAATATATAAATAATTAAAATCTGTAAAAGGACAAGTCGTTACTGATTTTGTTGTCGATCACTCGATTCCAATTACAGAAGTTGATTTTATAAGCTTAAAATCATGGAAACTATACTTCGATGGCTCTAGCCACAAAAATGGAATTGGAATTGGAATTGGAATCCTATTGATCTCACTCGATGAAATCCCAACTAAACTGCTCTTCAAGATAAAATCGGCCTGTTCAAATAACAAAGCCGAATATGAAGCACTATTGGCTAGGCTTAAAATGTAGCTAATGTAACGCCTTATGTTTCTTTCCTCAATATATGATAAATTTTCATAAAAATTTATATGGTAAAGTAAATTTCATATCACAAAATCATAAAATCATATCAACCATCCTCAATATATCTTATCATCCTCAATATATCAACCAATTATTCTCACTTTTCACCGATTATTTTTCATAAAACAAGGATTATTCCATATATAATCACATACATGACAAGATCTATGAGAATACAAGTAATAAACATAACAAAATGATAAAGTAGAGCTCCCCTTACCTCAAAATAGAGCTTTTAAAAAGATTTAACCGAAGATTTGAACTCTAGAACGGAGTTTTTCTTAAGAACATCATGAACATCTATAGGAAAAAGAAAAAGAAGAGAAACGAACGTTAAATCTAACTTCAAACTTAGAGAAACTTACTTGAAATTCTTTAGAACAGACGTAGAATCACAGATCTGAAGAAAAATCTAAGTTTAGGAGGTTTAGTATGGGAGAAAATGGTGAGATATAGCCTTAGAACCTTTGAGAACCTTGGATAGGAGTGAAGAAATGAAAATTTTGTGTGAAACCCCCTTTTTATAGAAAATTTTCAAAATTTACTGTTCACCGCCGGAAACACTGTACACACGTACTGTACGCGGATGTGACGTCATGCTAATGACGTCATCGGTCACTGTACATAGGCGGTTTCACTGTTCATACGCAGTTTACTGTTCATAGGCAGTTTTACTGTTCATTTTTTAAAATATAAATTCTATCCAAATCTATTCTAATTATACTTTAACAAACCTCATTTTATTTAAATCAAAGTATAAGATGTTACAACTAACTTTCAGAGCAAGAAATGTAATGATTTGAGGAGATTTTGAGTTAGTAATAAAACAACTAACCAGAGAATATAAGTGCTTAAGTAGAAATCTCGTCAAATATTGGGTAGAAGCGAATAAATTATTACAAAAGTTTGACGAAGTAATCTTAGAGCATATTCCTTGAAATAAGAACCAAGAGGCTAATGAATTAGTCCAAATTGCCTCAAAATATAAAATTTTAAGTGAAAATCTTGCAAAATTAATTGAAATAAGAGAGAAGTTGGGATAAAAAAATCTCGAGATTCTTAACATTAACGACCTAACTGATCAAGACTGAAGGAACCCTCTAGTCAATTATCTGAGAAATCCTAACACCCGAACCGATCGAAAAACAAAATTTTGAGCGATTAATTATATAATCTTGGCTGATAAATTATACAAACGAGGTATTGAGGGAACTTTGCTTCAATGTCTTGGCGAACATGAGGCTTACATTGCCTTAGCAGAGATCCATGAAGGGATCTACAGAGCCTATCAAGTCAGAGAAAGAATAAAATAAATGTTGCTTCGAGAAGGTTTGTACTGACCCTCAATGGTTAGAGACTGTTTTGAATATGCAAAATCTTGTGAAGAATGCCAAAGATATAGGAACATTCAACATGTTCAAACTACAAAGTTGTATTTGATAATTAAGCAATGGCCCTTTTAAGGTTGGGCTTTAGATCTCATTGGCCAAATCCATTCCCCTTCGACAAAAGGCCATAAATCCATCCTTGTAGCCGTTGATTATTTTACGAAATGGGCTGAGGCAATTTTATTGAAAGAAGTTACTCATAATGATATTGTTAATTTTATTGATGAACACATAATTCATCGATTCAGAATACCAGAAACACTAACAACAGATCAGGGAATAGTTTTTGTTAGTCGAAAAGTAACTCAATATACCAAATCTTTAAATATAAAAATGTTAACTTTGACACCATATTATGATCAGGCCAATGGTCAAGTGGAGGCAGTAAATAAGATTATGATCAAATTGATAAAAAAAAGCACATTGGTTCTAAACCAAAAAATTGGCATGAGACCCTGAGCAAGTGTTGTGGGCGTATAGAAATTCTCTAAAAGAAGCTATAGGGACAACTCCATTTCGATTAGGTTACGGCCATAAAGTGGTCTTACCTGTGGAAGTTAACCTATAATCAGTTAGGTTACAACGGCAATTTGAGTTACCACATAACGATTATTGGGCTTTAATGTTCGATGAATTAAATATTCTAGACAAAAGAAAAGAATTTTGAGATCATACAACAAAAAGGTTCAATTCAAGTTATTTAATGTTAGTCACTTAGTGTGGAAAGTTATTTTACCATTTGAGAAAAAATCAAGGAAATTTGGCAAATGGTCTCCCAATTAGGAAGGCCCGTTCGAGATAGAAAGTGTGTTTTCAAATAACGCATACTCAATTCGGGAACTGGGGACTAATAGTCGAATTACGTCGATTAACGATAAATACTTGAAACCATACAAAGCAGAAATGCATGAAATAAAAATAACTTGATCAAAACAAATAAAAGTAAATTCGAACAATTAAAGCCAAATGAATCAAAGTGCATTCAAAATAGAATTCAAGTATGTACATGGTCCTAAATACGAGAAGTCAAAAATAAATACATGAAAAGAATAAAAAAGGAGGCTTCGAGCGTATTTCAATAAAAACGGCCCTCAGATTTTGATATCTTATTTTGAGGGTCGTACATTGAGCGTCTAAGCTCGAAATGTCCTCCATTGCTCGAGCCCTTTCAACAATAAGGGTCTTCACATTCTATATCAGGCCCTATCGCTTCTTTTTACAAGCCGCACTTGCCATTTTCAACATTTCTGCCTTCGTTCGAGCTCTCTCAAGTTGTTTCTCCAAATCAGCAATTCTGGCATCGACCTCTTTCATTTTTATATCAGCATTGTTAGTTGATTCCTTCAGCTTACCCAGTCCAGTTCGAGCTTCTTTCAGCTTATCAAAAGCTGAATCTTGCTTCACTCGAGCCTGCTCTTGCTTAGAACCGACTACAGAAATTTGGTCGATCATGGCCAGGGAGTCAACGAAAAGAGACTCGAAACGTTGGAGCCCTTCAGGAAATGGAGAAAGTTAAGCTTTTAACGAAGAAAGTAGGCCTTTGATCTTAGGAACTAAGTCTTTATAGTAGGAAGGTTCTTCATCATAGGTGCATCAAAGGCCAAAGACCTAAGGTCTTCGAGCAGTTTCTCGGTTGATTCAGTGGGCTTGGAGACTTCTGAGTATGACCCGAAGAGGGTTCTGGATGAAGAAGGGAATGTGAAGGACCTTACCAATAATCTGTTGATAGCACCCTTTGTATTTTCCTCCACCATAGCATTAAAATCATCAAAATTTATTTTTAAGTTCACTGATGCTTCTGGTAGAGCAACTTTGAGGTTGGGAGGACCTTCGATAGAAACAGAAGGATTTTCAAGAGCCTGGAGCCTTTCTCTAGCAGGAATCGAAACAGGTTCACACAAAGGCTCCTCTTCTTTCGAATGATAATAAACAACATTAACCTCGGGTGAACCCAGTGGCGATGTCTGTCGAGATGCGAGAGGCACCTAGAAAAAAGAAGTGAGAAAATAACATATTACAAAGAAAAAGTTTGAGTAAAATTGGTCCTTACCAAAGGAGCTTGCCCAGGTTGAACCTGGTCTTCAGAACTCGAGCTTGCCAAGCTCGAGGAATCATCTCCTGAAGAAGAACTCGAGCTCCCTGAACTCGAGGATGAAGTGACCTCTTCAACCCTCTGCGCTATGTCCTGCGGAGCTGCCTTAGGTGCCTTTCTCAAACTTTTTTGAGATTCCTCGAGAATGGGGTTCAAACATTTTTTAGGTTCTTCCCGAGCCCTGGAAGGAGAATTGACACTTGAGGTGTCACCAGTTGAAACTGAAGAAAAGGTTAAAAGATTTACTCAAAAAATAAAGCCTTACTCAAAATTGGCACAATAATACTTACCTCCGCTGATGGAGTTGAAGGTTGGTCAGGTGTCAGTCGCACGGATGTCGAAATAACCATTTTGACATGAACTTTGGATTTGGCGGAAGCCTTGGCCTTGGAGGAAGCCTTAACCTGAAAAAAGAAGAAAGGATAAATCCTAAAGAAAAATGTTATTTTAAAGAAAATCAGACAAAATTTTGAATCATTACCATGGAAACTTCGGAAGTAGTTTGGGGCGTGCTCGAAGAAGACTCTTTATGAGGTATGGATGAAGAAGGACGTTTCGAGAAGATTTCTGCTTGTTCTTAGGTGGTTCATCGTCCTCCCAGTTTTCCCGATCATATCTATCAAGGAACAGTTCAGTTGGGAAGGCTACAAAAAAACAAAGTCAATGAAGATAGAAATGAACAAAATTGTAATAAAATCCTCAAGACTCACATGGAAGGGTTACCATTTGGAAATTTAGTAAGGACCTTTACATCTTGAATTCCGAGGTGAAGATGACCCAAGTAAGTTTTCAAAAAATACCTCAAAGCCGTTACTTTATTTCGAGGAGGGGCTAAATCATTCAAAAAA
This sequence comes from Abrus precatorius, assembly GCF_003935025.1. Taxonomy (NCBI): domain Eukaryota; kingdom Viridiplantae; phylum Streptophyta; class Magnoliopsida; order Fabales; family Fabaceae; genus Abrus; species Abrus precatorius. The sequence continues at coordinate 16,041,651 of NW_020874292.1, forward strand.
GTCGAAGGAAGATCAACCCACTTTGGAGAAAGTATGGATAAAGTCAAAGCAAAATCACAATTTGGTAAAGGTGGAAAATTAGGGCAAAAATGTGTAAAAATAGTTTCCTTTAAAAAAGGTTCAAAAGAGTGAAAATCTCGATATCTAGTCATCTTTTCGTTGTTTTTTCTTGTAAAGAAATAGCGGTATAAAAAATAGTTTGGGATATCCTTTGAGGCAAATACAATACTTTAAAGAACCGTTCAAATGACTGGATTTCTCGAATATACATACCTCTTGTCTTGGCTTTTGGATCTCCCTTCTGAAATAGAGAAAAAGCAAAAGTCATCTTCCGGTTGCACGTCTCGACAGAAATATCATGCTGATGATAGTATGTAGGCAACCAACTTTGGAAAGAGTTGGTGCAATGGAAGATTGGTGCGAATTCAATAAATGAAATCTCTGGACTAAGTTTCCGAAAGAAGCTAATGTCCTCATTAAGATCATCAATGCTCTTTCAAGCATTTTCAAGAACTTCTTAATTAGACCCCTCCAACATGAAAGTAGGCATTAATTGGCTCAGGCTGAATTGTCGAGCTACAAGGTTTGGTTAATAGGCAACCACCTGATATGGCTTGGGGGTAAAACTACAAAAAAGAAGCTGACATGAAAGAAACTTCCTCCATATCGACAAACCCTCATGTTGGGCACCAGTCGTTTTCGAGGGAAAAGGGCACTTAAACCAGACTAGCCTTATCTTTTGAGCAAAAAAAGGGGCAAGCTGAGGAGTAAAAGTATGAAGGTTTAAGAAAAAATTAAAGTATTGACGAAAAGAATTACAATAATGCTTTTTAGCAACATTAGTCGTCAAAAAGGTTAAATGAAAACCTTCTATTTCTCGAGAAATATTAGGTGGCTCAGAGCTCTGTAACTTATCTTCAAAGATAGCATTCAGCCAAAGCTGAAGTAGCCAAAAAGGACCACTATTGACTGAAGGAAAGTCATTAGACTTAAATGAAACTACCGCTTCATTTAAGTTCTCATATAAGTTCCCTAAGATAAGCTTCCCAAGACATATCAAGGACTCCTCGTGTAAAAGTTGAGCTAAAGTAAGAAGGGTTTTAGGTACTTGAAGAGATCTCGAGCAGAAAACATAGGCTGAAAGCCAAAACATAAGGAAGGCAACATGTTCTTCATTAGTAACATGACCATCTCGATTCATATTCAAAGTAATGAAGAGTTAGTAGGAGAGTTTCTGAAAATTGGGGATGACATCGAGATTTTTTGGATGAGAATCTGGTCGAAATGAAGGACCAGTTGGCCTGAGCCCAGCAATGGTTGCGATATCGAAAAGGGTTGGATTAATCATACCATAAGGTAAGTGGAAAGATCTAGTTGCTCGATCCTAGAAGAAAAGAGAACTTATGATCATAGGAAAATTGTAAGATAACTTGTACCTAGACAATTGAATGACATCATAAATTCCTATGGTTCTCCAGCTATCCTGTTTTTCGCTCTCGACTCTATCTAACCAAGGCAAATACAAGTCTTTGGTTACAGGAGGCATGGTTCGGAATATTTTTTGAGCATTCTCGAGAGAATCCAAGTTATATTTCAAGGAGAATGCTAAGATCTTATCAACAGAAAATGGAAACTTGACAAATTCTTGAGGAATAAAAGGGCTTAAAAATGCATGAGGTGTCAAGCCTAATGAAAAAGGGATGAGTACTTGGAATTTCCAAATAGCCAGCTTTTCCTCCTCGAGAGGTGGCTTAGGAAGATAGCTCGAATGACCCAGAGGCACGAGCTCGGTGATCACGAGTGTCGTGCTCAGACAAATTATTAAAAATTGAATTGCATAAAAATTATGTAGTAAGAGGTGCAATCCGAGTTGTCTCCCAATGATGATAATGTTATACAATTATGAATTTGGATGGGGTTTGATTTATAAAATAACACTGATTAAAATGAAAAAATTAACAAGAATTGAAAACTCTAATCCAAGAATTTAGAAGAACTATGACCATTCTATCACCGGATTCCAATAAGATGCATTAACCAACAAATTAGTGATTAACATTAAATTCGGATGAAACCTCAATTCAAATTAAGCATTCACATGAAGACCCTCATACATTCGATTAACACACAATCGTTTAAAGTTCAGAAACCTCTAAAACCTAATTAATTTGTGTTAATTTAATTCATCAATGCCATTAATCTTAGATCTCAAACCTGAAAATCTAATTCACATTCTTCAAAAATTAATTACATACATTAACGAATAATATGTAATCAAACAACTACATAATTATCAATCCAAATGAATAACTTTAATTCAAAAATCTAATTAGCAAAAAAAAAAAAATGAAGGAAGAGATGAAACTGGATTGATTGTTGAATGAATTGCGAAACCGATCCTCAAGAATATCTCAGCCCTTTTTCAATCATTGGATTAGATTAAAGTCTAAGTCTCCATTAATGGAAGAAAATGAAAGGTAAAAACAACCAACCCTTTTTCAACCTGCTGCCCTAATTTAAATACAGGCCTTTTTAAGGGTCAAAACGTTAAAACTAATTAATAATTATTCAATTACATTAATCCTCTACTCAATAACTAGCTCTAGAATCCTTATTTGTTCAAGTTTGAATTTTGGAGGGAAAGTTATGCTTGTAATTGCTGCCCAGTATCCATGCTGAATCTGAAAAGATATTGTGTGGTATTTTTGGCCATGAAGATCTGTCTGTTTCGATTTTTGATATGAAGAGAAATTGTATCCCTAGATGTTAGTTTCAAAACGCAACTGAAATAGGCTTAAACGGACATCTGTGGACTGAGATATGGCCCAAATACTGTACCAAGGTTAGAAACCGCTAGGGCATATTTCTGACTTTTTCCAGGCCTAGTTTCAACATCTTATCATCAGAATTGGTTTCTGACCTCTTCATAGGAATTGTGCGCCTTTCTCTCAGCTTTCCTACAATAATGAAATGAGTTCTACAACTCAAGATATGACCCAGAAACCAAAACAGTATCAGAATTTGTCTAATGTTGGAAAAATTAAATAAAGCCCAAATAAAATTCAAACATCATAAAATGATTGAATTCAAACCAATTAGCAGAAAATAGGATTTATGAGCTAGGAATGAGAGGAAATAAGATTGTAAAAATTCCAATTGATCACTCAGCATTTGAGAAAGTTGAAGGAACCTTCAATTTGGACGCCATTTTCTAGAGAAAATGAAACGAAGAATAGATGAAGCAAGAAAGACTTCAACACAAAAAGAGCAGAAGAGAGAGAACAAAGCTCTTAAGAATGAAGTGAAAATGAAAGCGTAAAAATGAGAAGGTAACTCCACCTTTTATACTGGTCCCTAACCTCGTGCAAGGCCCATAAAATAGCCCAAATTCAGAATATTTTGACCCTTAGTGGGAAGTTGAAGAGATAGTGGGGCATCTTTTCGATCAAAAATCGACTAAAATCCCCATAGAACGGTGCATGTCTCAGTAATGGGACGTTTTGGGTAACTGCTAGGCACTATCCACATTTAATTCGCCAACTTTGGGCGACGTGCCTGACACAAAGCAAGTAAGTGGCAAAGACGCCATAGATATAGCAGGAAATTTGAAAAACAAAATTTTTCCAACTAATATATATTTAAAATATTAAAATCTCATAATCTGAGAAGTTAATATTTTGGGGGGCATCTGTTTGGGGTAAGAAAAATTTTCTAGGTTATAAAACCATATTAGAAGATATACTTTTCGAGGTATTTTGAGGAGTTTTTCAAGTGCCGTACACCCAAAACTGCTCGAAAGCAGAACTGGTAAGAAATTACTCTAAGTCCACAAAACTTTAGGCTTTTTTGAGGTATTTTGAGAAGTTTTCAAGTCTCTTACACCCAAAACTGTTCAAAAAATAGGAAGTGGTCAAAAAATATTTTAAGTCCACAAACCTGGTTGAGCTCCAAATTCTCTCAGGAAGTGGGCAAAAACTATTCTAAGTTCACAAACCTAACTGAGCTTCAGATTCTCTCCAGAATTGCTTGAAAAATAAGAAGCGGGTAGAAAATATTCTAAGTCCACAAACCTGGTTGAGCTCCAGATTCCCTCCAAAATTTCTCGAAAACCAGGAAGTAGTTAGAAAATCTTCTAAGTCCATAAAAGTCATGATAGGACCCTAAAGTTATTACAAGGCTCAGAAGCGGTTACCACTAGACGAAGGTATAACAATACGAAGAAGGATCGTGGGCAATAGCAGTGATGAAAGAAACCACAATCGACCACAAGATTAGAGCCAAGCGTGGATAATGGGCAGCAGTTGAATGCAGTTACCGAGAATTGTCCGAGAAAAAAGGAGAACGATGGTGATTTCCCTTGCCTATAAATTCGTCAAAGCTTCACTTTCTAGAGGACGACTTTTTGCACCCAGACACCACACCTAAATTCTCTAAACGCTGAAACCTTGCACCGCGCCAGACACCAGCTACAAGGAGACTCATGGTGGCCGTTGTTCACTGTTGTGAGGAGTCGTACGTTTATTTACCTGCACATTTATGTTCCTGCATTTTAATTTCAGTTCCTTTTGTTTATTTCTTTGTATGCAATTTGATTTTTGCTTAGCACATTTCTGTAAAAACCTTTACTTCTGATTAAATTCTGTTTGATTATCATTTGCTATTTCTGTTTAATCCTCTGCTTTATAACGCTAATTTTACTGTTATGTTAATAACACATGTAAAAGAACCCAAAGAAGACCTAAATCCAGTCCTCATATTGCTTTTGGATTATTTGTTTACAAACTGTCATTTTTCACCGTAAACAGAAGTATAGAAACTAAATTACTTGAAGGATGAATGACTTATATTAGCAAGAAGGTTTGTTGCATGATTAGCTCCCTCAAAACATGAAGTAGCACAATTTTTCATTTTCTAATCCATCTCAATGATAGCTTTCTTGCACCTAAACTCAAATAAAAGTTTGAGGCCATGGAAAGCCTCATTGAAAAAGAAACTTAAAGATTCACAAAATTTATTAGCAACTATTTTTGATCTTGCAAAAAGCTTTGACACATTAGATGGATGGAGATACTAACTAATGAAGTACCTTTTGTGAATATGGGGATTAAGATTCAAATTAGACACTCCCAAAATGTTTTGAAAAATTCTATTATAACTCAAGGATTGATAAGCTAATAAATTGTGAATCTCCTACTTATTAGTATAACCCAACTTGTATGTGTCCTTCTGTATGAATCATATTGTAGTATTAAAAAATCTTGCACTTTATCAATAGATGTCATACTATTATCAGATAGGTTCATAAGCAACTATTTACTTGTTATTGATTGTGGGTTATATTCCTTCCTTATATACACATATAAAGTCCTACCCAATGTAACTTCATAAGAATGTAAAATACAATGCATAGTATCCATAAAAGTTACGTGATAGACGGAGCAAGAAGTAAATGACATAAAAATATACAACTAAAATCCATTACAACACCAAATTATAAAAACACAAACAGCCTAACTATTCCACCACATCGTTGGTGAAGTCCTGTAGCAGCAGAAACTAAAGATACTAGAGTCTTCGAAAGGATTTTCCACCACAATGCAATTATACAAGTAATGCATGTCTAATTTGACTGTTGAAACGCTTAGCCTTTTGTCCAATTTTTGTAATTTCTTTTCTTTAAAGCATTATCTATTCCACCTTTGTCCTAAAAATAGAAATAATGTAACATCCTTAAACTTTAATTCCAATATACATAATAGTTTAGTCAAAAATTATAAAATAAAATAAATATTCTTTTTGTTATGCACTTGTAATACATATATTGAAGAAAATTAAAACTTTTCAGATAAATAACTTCATTCATAAATTAATCGAAGCAATGGAATAAGAAAAGTAAATCATAATTGCATAATTACATTATACTAATGTTAGTTACACTCAAAATTTTATTATTTATAATTAGATATAACCCATATTAGTCTAATTAAATTAGTATTAGATATCATAAGCAAAATTAAAGGGAGAAATACACTTAGCAAAATTGATAAAAAAAAATGGGATAATTTAAGGAAGAATTGGGTGATGCAACTAGGGTATGACCTAAATTTTAGTAGAGATTAATTATCCAAACCACTTGAAGTGATTCTAAACCATCTAAATTAAAGATTACAAGAGTTACAATTACTTGGGAAGAAATGAAAACAAAAAATTAAATATAAATTGCAAAATTGGCTAAAATAACAAAACTACTCCTAGAATAGGCTTGGAAAGTTGGCATATTTTGAGCAAGAAGATGATAATGAAAAATTCCAAAATTTTATGAAATTTTTTTTAACCAAATAGATTTATGTTTGTTCTAGAACCAAGTTCAAAGCTTAAGTAGAAAATTCAAATCAAATTTCAAAAAATAGTACCTATATGAGATAGAAATGACTAGAATTTTGAGTACAAATTTGCAAAATTTTCAATCCTATCTAATGTAACGCCTTGAGTTTTGTAATTCTTTTATGATAATTATGCATATGTGTAGTGATTTTGATATGCATTTTGATTTATGCTAGTGATATGGATGTGTAGATGGATATGTTGTGGTTTAAATGTGAATGCTGACTGTTGGCTGGACTGAAATGTTTGAGAAATAGGCTGAGGTTGAACTGCAGGGACATTCTTGCTATAGCGAGAAGGTCCTGGGCAAATTTGTATGTCTCTTGCTATAGCGAGAAAGGTGCAAGTGATGAGGAGGCCTCTGTTGTGTTCTCGCTGTAGTAAGAGGAGTCTCGCTATAGCAAGAAGGTAATAGAGAGGGGTAGTTTTCTGGGCTTAGTCTCGCTGTAGCGAGATTATGCATAAAAAAGTGCAAATTTGTCTAGTATTTTCGCTTTAGCGGGAAGGGATCTCGCTGTAGCCACAGATGCCTCGCTGTAACGAGAATATTGCACTATTGGGGTATTTGAGGGGTTTAGGGTTCAAAAAATGCATTTTCCACTCCTTCCCTTCATCTCTCTTTCAATTTTCTCAACCCCTAACCTGTTTTCATCGATTAAATTACCTTCAACACCGTTTATGCACTAGATTGATGGTTGGGGACATGTTTTGGACATTTAGAGGTAAGTTTTGTGAGTTAGGATTTTTATTTTTACTCCTCTTTTATTCTCTTCGATTTCTTATAGATTATTTCATGTATTTAGGACGAGAATATGTATAGGGAGCATTTTTACTATTGATTTCATAGTGGGTCTTCATTCCAAGGTAAGGGGGGCTCTACCTTATCTCTTTGTACTTAAATTTCATTTATGTTGCCAGATATTAGAATGTGGTTAAGATAAAACGTAAGAAAATGTGTGTTTTGATAGAGATTTCGTGTGGAACATAATGTGGTAGATATCGAGTAATATGTGTGATGAAAATGGTGTGACTTGCAATAGGGTTATGATGGAAATTATGTGTTTGAGTATCATATGGTTGAATGTGTGTATACATGTCATGTGTGAAAATGATTAGTGATACGATTGAGAATGTAGGTAAATGTATGAGAATGACATGTTGACTGTGATTGTGTTTGTATTTAAAATAGTTGGAAACTATGAATGGTTACAGCGGTACACTGAGGGTGTGAAAGATGGGAGCAGTAGAAATACCTTGGAAAAAAGAGAGCGGTGGTGATACTAACAGTGAGTGTGGATACACCATAGGCCGCACATTCTTCTCCTGACTCGGCCTTTGACTAATACCTTTGCAAAAGGGTTCGTGACTGCATATGTTGTACCCGTGAGGCGGGGGCTAATTGGTGACCATTGGGACGTTTTTGGTAACACTTGGCAAGTGAACCAAGCTTTGTTGTAGTAAATTGATAGCGTCCTCGGGAATTTTGTGATAATAGTGATTTTCTTTCTTGTTTATATATAAAAATAGAAAGCATGGTTGAAATAATGGTTTGCATGAAAATAAGTAAAAGCAAATAGAGTAAAATTTTAGTAGAAAACCTAATGCAAGAAAGAGATTGGATTCAAATGCACTTGCTAACACTTTATCTTCAATGAGTAAATATGATTTCAACTATCTTACTTCCACATTCATTAAGTAACTTAACCAGATCCCTCAAAATTAAGTCCTAAGATAGTTAATCTTAAAACATGATTTCTCTAGGATTAAGTATAACACCTTGCATTAAGAGCAATAACTTGAACATAAGTGGCTAAAAAACCCATGTCTATTCCTAGTACAAGAGTTTGTTAGGTGTGATGATTCAGTTTAGATTAAGAAAATGTTTCCCAACAAAATTTCAAACCCTAGTTCATAAAACGGTTGATCAAGTCGAAATAAGCATTAAGATTAGAATCACACACAAATAAGGTAACTAAATATCATATAAACTCAAGAAGAAATAGAGTTAGTAGTTACATGGAATCCAATCCAAGAGAAATCAGCCACTTATGGTGAGGGCCATAGCAAGATACAAAATGAAATTACAAGAAGAGGAAGAAATGGAGAAGGCTCCTTGTTTCCAAGCAATCTGTTCCCCACGTCTTCCTTATACTCTGTTTTCTCTTGGGTCTATCTTTCTTTCGATATTTGTATGTCTCCCTAAGTCTGCCCCAAAAATCCCAATTTTTAATTCTGCCACTGCAGCTATGGATTCACAGTTTTAGCTGTGGAGATTTGGATTGGCCTATTTACTTTGTCTTCTCATGGCTGCAGCTATAGATTCATAGCCATGGTTGTAACTCTTTGAAATTCTCGTTTTGTTGCACAATTTCATGGCTGCAGCTGTGAATTTGTGACTGTAGCCCTGGACTTCAGACTTCATCAAATTCTGTACAAAAGGAGAAATATTTTAAACCAAAACACTACCACTCTTGTGACTTCTTGAATTAAATTAATTTACCTACTTGGGAGATTAATATGCCCAGAATTATTTACATTTTAACCCAAAAAGAGTGACAAATTAATGATAAAACATGAATTTCTAGCACTTAACAACTCCCCCCAACTTATTCTTTTGTTTGTCCCCAAACAAAATAAGGACAACACAAGTCAAATTACAAACTGCTTCTTTTATCAACAAGAGGAAAGTTCACCAATCAATTCACCTTCATGAAACCATTTTTAACACACTTGAAGTGCCCACAAAATCAATCATACTCAACCAGAGAATTCACACGACAAGTCAATAACATGAATACTACAAGTCAGTGACCAAATACAATTCTCACAAGTGTATCTCTCTAATGGGTGAGTGTTTGTCTCAACTCCACACATCTTTTCTATGAACATAAGCACTAATATCATCTCTTCACTATCATTCTTGAAAAGAAAATTAAGAATCACAAGGACTTTTGAGGATTATAATGGGGCCTAGCTAACAAAGAAAGACATGATTTTTCTAGTTAAGCAAAGTTCCAAACTTTAGAGAGCAAAATGAAAATGAATAACGTCACTCAGTATTTGTTTCACTCTCTTCAATTTTCAATTTTAACCACATCTCTCAACCCAATTTCTTCCTTCAAAGTTCACTTGTACCCTCTTAATAAAATTTTTCTTTTTAACTTAATGTGGAGAACCCCCTTTATTTTAAAATTTATGTACACTATTTTAGCTTCTCTTTATTTTATTTTTTAAAAATTTTTCATGAAGCTACTTTTGTCATATTTGTACCACGATACCACTAGAGAGGTAATTCTCACTTTACAATTTACAACATGCTAATTCTCTTTTTTTTTTGGCATTGGTTTTTGGTTAATCGATGTAGATTCCTGTTGTAGAAAGCCATTTCTGTACTAGTGCAAATATAACACTACAGGTGGTAGTTGGGCGATAGTGTTGCTATGACACTAGTCGAGCCAAGTCACGATCGCTACTACACTAGTAGTTGATAGTCTTCTTATAAAAGTATTTTATGTATGCATAATATTGGACTAATACCTTTTAAATTTGAAATTTAGCATCCTAAAGCATATTTATGTTCAATCAATACTTTCAATAACTTTTTATGTTCTAACTCATTTAGTGTACTACTAATTAACATTGACTGTGTCTTATTCTTTCCTAGAAAATAATACCTAAGGTGAGTTGTGTCACGACCCCTTTTTATAAAGAATCAATGATATTTCGTATTACCATTCTTAATTACTTTATTCATTTATTTCATATTATATATATATAATTTAGAAGCATAAACATATAGCAAATAGAACTTCAACATTCACATTAACAAAATAACAAAACTGCTTTAACCATTTCTCAGATAATACCAAACTCACATAAAATTTATATGTATATGTACAACATATTGATTCAGTGAGAGTTTTCAAAATACAAGGGTTCAAAATGTAATTACATTCCTTAGCAAATTAAAAATCTAACAGTCTATACTTAATGCCTAAAATCTAGTCCACAGAAGGATTAACATTCTGATATTCCAAAAAGTTAACTCCAACATCTCTTAGCCAGACCTTCCAGCTTGAGAAGTAGACACATTCCCTGTACCTTTTGCTCACGTATCATCGTACAATCATTGCAGCACATACATACCAACACAACAAAATGCAAGGGTGAGCTTATATATTTGACAACCTTATCAATGAAATATGAATGAATATCGATAAAATTATTAAACGGCTCATAACAGTCAGCACACAACATAACACAACTTCAATAAAGCAATGTAACATGTTCAGCCTATTCCCAGCCCATCTAATGCAAATGTAGTGATTCGGTTTTCATTTGATTTCACAGCCTAAGTAATCCAGAGGAATTGTTTTTCGATCTAGGACCGACCCATCCCGGTATCTGGATCTAGACACAGCACAACTTAGCATCCTAATCAGCTCTAAAATGATGACAATGAATAGGATGCAGCACAGCTAAATCAACATATTACAGCACAACAAAATATTCATTTTCAGTCTCCATAGTACAGTCACTCATATATTCACAGCAAAACTCAGCATTTCAGCATATATTTACATCTATAACTCATTTATCACAACAAATCAACATATCATTTTCCACCACAACACTACAAATATTTATCATACAATAAGAAATACACTCATTCGATAATAATAAAATTTATTGAACTATATAAGTTTTGGGTTCTAGCTCAAGATTTAACTTATACAGCTTACTATTTTCAGCTATAATGAAATCTTTTATATAAACATCTCAGTCTCTACTAAATGAACTAGATCATATTAGGTAAGCTTCCCTTACCTAGAATGAGTTCCGAGATAGTGCTCCTAGTGGGTTTCGTAGAGAGAGATCAACCATTTAGGTGTGGAATAAAGCTTGAACGATTTAGATCCACTTAAAATGACCCGATTTAAGTACGTAAAGAAATAAGGTAAAAACTGAAAATTGAGCTTCGAGAACTCACCTAGATCTTGAGGAGATAGAAGATCTCGCTTTGATCAGGGAAAAAATTGGCTTCGAGAAGGTTTTCTCTAAGGTAATAGGAGAGAGAATAGGAAGAAAGTGTGAGAGAAAAATTGTCTTGTGAGAAAATAAAGTTTTTGGGCACTAAAGTCCCTTAAATACCCCTCCAGCGTGAGTGCTCTCTCTTAAGCGAGCTAATTCTCGCTTGAGCGAGACGTGCTCTCGCCTGGGCGAGCCAACCCTTGCTTGGGTGAGAAAACCAGACAATGAAACCTCTCAAATTTTTGATATTCTCGCTTGAGTGAGATGCATTTCACCTGGGTGAGCAACATTCTCGCTTGGACGAGATTGCGTCCAAAGAGCTACCTATTACTCCTACGACACCTCGCTTGAGCAAACACCTTTCGCTTGAGCGAGGTCACCTCTCGCCTGAGCGAGATTCATTCTCGCTCAAGGGAGGTAACAACTGAGGCAATCCTATCTGCTCTAGCTTAGGCGAGACTAATCTTGCTTGAGCAAGATACCCTGCACCCAGACTCCAAAATTTCTCTCTCAAATGAAATACTACCAATTCTTAATCATACTTTTTAAATTATCCAAACACTCAACACATTCAACCATCATTCTTCAATTCACAAAGCACTTCACATATATCAACATCATCATATGGCTCAACAAATACTCTGCTCCTTATCCGACAATTACACAACCTTTATGTTTCAACATATGACTAATTCACATGGTTCCAGTTTACGCAACTCTAATCAGTCGGCATAATAATAAATACATATAATTATACTAACCTGACAAGTTGGTAGCTATTTCTATTCTAATGCTATTTTCTTCTTTAGATTTTTCTTATTTATCAACTTTTCTTTAGATGGATTTAACTCTACTTGATTCCTACATTTAGGTTCTTCATTATTCTCACACCACTTTTCATCATTTTGATGTCACACTACATTTTTGTTATTCCATGTTCATTTTTATTAAAATCTTCATAGATTATATCATCTAAGTAGTGCACTTTCATTTAGTCAAGACTCTTAATAAGATACTTCATAACCCTAAAGATATTAAATGTTACCTAGTCATCATGCACTCTTAACATGAGCTCACTGCTTTGGACATCAATCAATGCTTCACTTATAGCTAGGAATAGTCATCCAAGAATGAGAGACATCTATATGTCTTCCATCATATCCAATAGTCACAAAATCTGTAAGAAGAATAAGTTTATTAATTTTAACCAATATGTCTATAATTATATTGCATACATTATTTTGATACATTTGTTCTTATTACTAAAATATTTATTGTGAAACTTATTTTAACAATAGTAACTTCATCGAAATGGTGCTGATAACAGTTTAATATTAGTAACACATTCTTACATGGTGTTCTACATGAAGAGGTCTTCATAGAGGTACTTTAAGGCGTCAATGTATTAATATCATGAAACTTGTCTACTTCATAAATTCTTATTTGCCCTCCAACAAGCTAGTTGCTAGTGGTTTGATGAACTTTTGTGTTTTCTCACATCTTTGAGATACAAGTATAACATTTCATCCTTTCAAAAGTTAGTTGGCAAACCTCTTTACTTAACCACAACATAACCATATATCACTTTTGTTGTTCAACAACTTTGTCAATTTATGTTAGCTGCCACTATTTCTCATTATCAATCATCTATGTCCTGCAATATATAAATGGTGCTCTCAACCAAGAACTATTTTATTCAAGAGGCTTTTATTAACTCTGGAGTGCCTATCATGATTGAAGACAATCCATCACTAGTTACAATATCTTTCTATAAAATTCTCTTATATTTTAAAAATCTAAAAAGCAAAATACAATGTTTAAAATCATCATCTAAATTAAAATATGATGTTTTTCATCAACATTTTGTGAATTATAGTAATTTGTGAATCATAATAATTTTATTTTCTTTTACAATATTTTATTATTCCTATTCTACATCTTACTTTACTACATTAAGATAAAGTCAACATGTCAAATTGATGTTAATTTAATATTTCATAAATGAACAAATATACAATGACATTGATTTTTCACATTATAAAAAAATTATTTCATTTCATATCTATTTCTAACTCAAATTAGATTACAAATATTTTTACAAAACTTTGAAAATTCACTACTTTTCATTATTTTAAAAATAAGTCAGAGTAATTAACATAAATTTTTTGACTAATTAGCTAGCCTACTAACAATTATATCAAAACTCTTGACTTTTTTTAATACCATTGTTATAGTTAGTAATTTTATATTAAGCTATTTAGTTACCTCTTTGATATTTTTTTTATATATATTATTACTTTTTGTACCATTGAGACGTAGATGCAAAAACTCTAATATATTCTGTATGTTTCTTTAAATTCTTTTTGACCAAAATTCTTTATTTTATATTAAAAACTAAAATTAATATTATTTTATGAAAATAAATACTAAAATTAAATTACAAAATTAAAATAATCAACGGTTATAAGATTGAGAATTTTTTAATGAGATCCTTCATTTGAAAAAATATTAATTTAATTTAAATTAAAATGAAATATTTGTAATATATTTACTGATATTATATAAATTAAAATATATAATTAATATTTTTTGAGCTATTAAATAATTTTTAATAAATTTTTATTAACTTTTCTCATTTGTGATAAATAGATTAAAACGTTTAAAAATTTGATAGAGATAAACATATAATTAAAAATAATTGATAATATGTAAAATTTTTAAATAAATAGATAATTAAAAAATAAATTTTCGTTCAAAATTGAAATAGAAAAGTTGCGAAGAAAAACAGCGAAATATGGCATCAAAAGAAAGCGAGTAGACGCAGAGGTGTGTTACTCGAGCAAGTGGGTGTTGTCCCTCAAGAACATCGAAATGTAAAATATCGCCGAGTCAGTTTCACTTTCCAACGCCTGAATAGCTTAGCTGTAATAACAAAAAATCAAGAGAAAACGAAAACTTTTTTGTCACTTGCGGTTATCTCGCGATACATGCAAATCAACGTTCGAGATTTTGCTTTCTATCTCCCTCTCTGTGACTCTGACTGTGACTGCGCCTTCTGTTTTTATTAATTAACTACAATAATAAAACTAAAAAAAAATTAATATTTATGTGTTGTCTAAGAATCACATTCTTCTTCTTGCATGTCAATCTGATCAGATTCCCAAGTCAATGGTTTTGATTTGAGGGCTGCTTCAAGGCACATACAGTAGCTTCTTGGGAACCCTAGCTCTCTCGGTTCTTCAGGTATTCCTATTTTGTTCCTCTTTTATTATTCCTAATTGATAATTGATTCCTTTTTGCATATTTTTATAAAACATTATTATATAAGTATCATTTTTTTAATTAATGGTTAATATTTTAAATCCCCGTATTCTGATTTTTCTGTATCCTCGTTTTACTTTCATGGAATCAAAACAAAACCCTAGAATGTGTTGATTCTTTTTTCTTTCCTCGCTGATTAGGTTGAATTTCTCGAGAAGAAGATTATCTTGTTTGATGGGTACGGTGGAGGCTCGATCAAAGGACCCATCTGGGTGTTCATCGCCTTCGCCAGAGAATGACAAGAATGAGCTAAGGGAAGCTCTGTGTGCTTTGAAAAATGGGGCCTCAGAAAACGGGGTTGGTTTCTCTGGCCATGAAAGCCAAGGTTTTAGTGATGGTGGGGTTGTTGAAGTTTTGAAGAGCAGGGTCTTTGAGACCCAGGTTTTGGTGGAGGGGGATATTGTGGGGAGAGGAGTGGTGGATGGTTTGGCTGATTCTGAGATGAACGGGGTTTCATCTTTATTGAAAATGAGAGGGAGTGGTAGGAGCTTGATGTTTTCTTATGGCAGTGAGAGTGATAGTTCTGGGAAGTTGAATGCTGGGGGTGTTTCTTTTGGGGTTGGAATGGAAGGAGTAAGAAAAGATTGGAAGAGAAGTGAGGATGAAGATGACCGATATGAGAAAAGTATGACCGTAGATGTTCCAATTGTTGATACAAGTGACAACAAGGATTTGGAAATGGAAGATTTGGGTGATGAAGAATATGGTGGGTTTTCAGTTGGTGATTTTATATGGGGGAAAATTAAGAGTCATCCCTGGTGGCCTGGAAGGATTTATGACCCTTCTGATGCTTCAGAGTTTGCTTTGAAGCTGAGACAAAAGAATAGACTCCTTGTGGCTTACTTTGGGGATGGAACCTTCGCTTGGTGCCATCCTTCTCAATTGAAGCCGTTTGAGGAAAACTTTGAGGATATGGTGAAGCAGAGTAGCGCTAGGGCTTTTATGAATGCTGTACAGGAAACTGTAAGTGAGGTTGGAAGGCTGTTGGATTTGAAGATGACTTATTCAAGTGCTGAAATGGAAATTGGGTCTGAATTTACTCGGCCCTTGGCGAGCAATTCTGGAGTCAAGGAGGGAGTTCTTATCCCTGAAAATGGTGTCGAGAAACTTCAAGATGTTCTGATTGATCCAGCAGCATTACTTTCTCGGGTGAAACAAATTGCCAAAATTATTTCCATTGGTAATATTCTGGAGCTGGAAATATTAAAGGCTCGGCTTTCAGCCTTTTACCTATCAAGAGGAGGTTATGGATTACCTAGGTATGAGGCGCCCCGGCCTGTTCCTGGGCTTGAAGATAATTTAATTGACAAAACAGTGGATGTAGGCAGCAGTAAGGGTGCAGTGGAAGCACCTGTCCAGGGGCCATTTGAAGAGGACTACTCTACCTTGCCAGTGAACCCAAAATCTGTTGAACTGAGCTATTCACATGGGATTTCAGGAAATAGATTGAATCATAGAATTAAGCAGAAAAGCATTGCTGAGATTATGGGTGAGGACAAAGATGTCAATACCAAAAATAAGAAGGTAGATGCATCTGAAAAAGCAACAGTTAGAAAGAAGAAGAAAGGCAGTGAGGATGCAATGACATCTAAACCAGTGCATAAGAGAAAAGGGTTACTTGCAAATACTGATAGAAACATGCGGAGTGATGAAAATGATGGCAGTGGTGACAAGGGGACATTGCAGCAGTTGAAAGAGAAGAGAAAAGCTTTTGGTAATGAAAACACTAGTAGTGGTAGGAAAAAGGGGACTGAGGGAAAAAGGAAAGCCAAGCAACAAAATGAGAAGGGTTCTTTGTCAAGAGAAAGAAAGAAAAGCAAGTATTTGTCCCCTCCTTTCACTATTCCAACCAGAGAGCAGAGGAAAGGAGACAGAGAATCAGAATCCCTTAAAGTTTCTAGCGAAGCTCTTGTATCAGAGCCAGGGACAGGAGCTTCTGATCAGCTTCTACTCTCCCCTGTACCTTTGAAGTGTAATGGTGAGGCACTTCAGGTGAATTTTTCCATGGAACTTGCCAAAGAACAGGACCTTCCTGATAGCTCAAATTACCAAACACCAGAAGATGGTGACCACAAGACTATTGATACAATGAAAATTCAGGTTCCTTTGGGTGAAGTTCTGTCTGAAATCCACTTTGCAGCTATTAGTCCACAAGTTCCTAGGGATTTGAATTCTCTTAAAAGAATTGTGGACTTCATATTTATCTACAGAAGCTCATTATATCGCCAAGGGTCCTACTACAAAGTATACAAGAAGCATCAAGCTAGCAAGAAAAGAAAGAAGCCAGAATCTGATATTGAGATGTTGAAGAAAGATCAAAATCAATCTGATCATACATCACCTAATAATAATTCAGAGACAAAGAAGAGAAGAAGGAAGAATGAAACAACTTCAGGTTTGCCTAAAGAGAAGCAAGCAGCTGTACATATGACTTGCAAGAAGGGTACTCGTGAAGATTCTTCAGCGGCTTCTCTTCTTGTCTCATTTGGGCCAGGATCCTCTCTGCCTTCAAAATCTGATCTTATCACACTGTATAGTAAGTTTGGAACTTTGAATGAATCCGAAA
The DNA here is from genome assembly GCF_003935025.1 of Abrus precatorius. NCBI lineage: Eukaryota > Viridiplantae > Streptophyta > Magnoliopsida > Fabales > Fabaceae > Abrus > Abrus precatorius. The sequence goes on from NW_020874292.1 coordinate 16,058,953, forward strand.
CAAACATGTTCTCAAGTAGTTATACTGCTCAGGTGTTCTTCCTAAAAGCTTCTGATGCTGAAGAGGCGTTGAGCTATTCACAGAACATGAGCCCCTTCAAATCTTCTGATGCCAGTTTCAGACTTGAGTATCTTTCTGCTAGTTCCAAGTCTGAAAAATTGAAGTCTAAGGCTTCTTCTGCAAAGAAAAAAGACGATACTCCAGCCAAGGCATCTGCTTCACTGTCACCAGGTAGTGAAGCATCCAAATTAAACTACATAAAGCAGAAACTTCAGAGTCTGACCTCAATGCTAGAAGTATTGGATGGTAAATCTCCTGATATGAAGACAAAATTAGAGGGCAAGATGAAAGGGCTTTTAGAGGATGTGAACAAAATGGTTGAATCTTCTTCATCCTAGATAAACTGGAATACTTAGCTAGTAATCAGGGTAGGTTTATGATATGTCATTTCCTTTTAGTGAACTGTCTTGTTTGAGGGTCAATTTGTTTTTCCCATTTGCGAGCCTAGCTTTATTTGAGAGGTAAAAATTACCAATATCAGTATGTTGTGTAGCATATGTAACTTGCTGTATTCATAGACTGTATAGAGACCGACATCCTTTTAGATTTTCTGTCTCTTATGATAGTGGTGAAAAAACAGTTAAGTATCAAAGGTATAATGTTATCTTTTCTATAATGTTGTGTGAAATACTTTAATTCTGCGGTAGCTGTGACGCTTGATTATGATTGAAAAGGAAAAGAGATGGTGGAACCTTTTCGTGGAGACAAAGTCCTGTTTGGCCATCTATCATGATCCTCTCTTGTAGTTTCTGAATGATTGAAAACATGTTGATAAACTTATAATTAAAGCTTCAATGTAGAAGTTATAACTAATAGTGACACTGATTCAAATGTAAATCTAAACATACACAGGTTATGAATGGGATAGGAGATAATGAAATTAGTTCTGAAATTTTTCCGACAGTGGATTTCAACGCCAGCGAAGTCCTGTATGTAATAACTCTACAACAAATGCCATCTATTAGTTTCTGGTCTACAGTGCATTATGGACTTCGTTGGCAAAATCTTGGGATTTTCTGATGATGCTGGAAAGTATGATGTTTGTGATTCCAAGATTTGGTGTTGAGCACATAAATTAATGTATGTGGCAAAGAAGAGATGGTTTCTTGATATACCAGATATGAGTGCCCACTAAAATTAATTATGATTGGTTGTTTTAGATTTATTAATCATCCAATGTAGCTCACTTTGAAGGATAATAAGTTTTTCACTTATTTTTAATTGTTGATTGACATGAGATGACAAGTTTTTAACGTAAGCAATCTTTTTATCTCGTCTAGCTTATCATTTTGAGACTAATTTGAAGTAGATAAATTCGATAGCTTAATTGTATATTATTATTTTCGAATATAAATTATATATTTATTCATATATCTATTGGTGTTGCATTTTTAAAAAGATTTCATTAGTAAGAAAAATTGTTTTAAATTTAATTCACAATATGTTATAATTTTAACTTTTTAAAATCTAAAAAGCAATATACTCTTGCTTACTTCTAGTAAAATTTACTTGTTTGTACTTGATTTCTTTTATTCTGAATCTAGACTTCTGAATGGCACTGACCCATTATTTCTGCTCAACTTTTGGAGTAATTTGCAGTTGGAAAATTAATTTCATTACGTGCACTTCTAAACATTAACATCTCAACTAGAGCTAGCTATTGCCGATGTTGAAAATCATAAGAATTTGCTTTTTAATAATAGTGTCACTTGTCGTTCTCCCACTTGTCATCTGCCACCTTAGAGCATGGTCTAGTTATTTCAGCAACATCAATATGCCAACGACAGATCATAAATCGATATATAATAAATTCTTTTGCGTGATTCATCTTTCCTTGGAAAATACGTTCCTTCTTCCCACATCCTTCTTCAAATTCTTTGAACTTTGTTACAATTTTTTTTAACAGAGAAATTAAGGAAAATCTTAATTTGACCCCTAGGCTGTGTTTGATGCACATTGCAGGACAATTCAAGTAAAAAAAGGATAGCACGGTAGGTACACAAAACAAACAACTTTGTTAAAAAAAAAAAAAGTTTGCTAATGATAACATACTGTCTAATTAATATATTCTTTTAAATATATTTTTATTATTGATTAATATTTATTAAAAATCACAAAACATGTGTTGATTGTACTCTTAGTTTAATAATTCTCACCTATACATTTGTGTTTTTTTTTTATTATAAATTTCAACTAATAAATGAAAGTGACAGTAAGAGTGTTTTTTCACACTCCTATTTTGCACTTAATGACCAAGTAACAATAATAGTGAAGGTAGTTGATGCTTATTCTTTTTGTAATTTAAATATAAATAGTGCTGATTAATGTACCAATCATTTTAATTGAGTATAGCTTAGATAAATCTCACAAAAATTATGGCCAATTACTGATACTCCTTTCTTAAACTTCTATTTGAACTTAAAGTGTAGTGAATAGACATATTTTGTAGAAAAATAAAAAAAAATATTTTAAATGTTTTTGGTATTTTTTGTTATAAAGAAACAAACATAGAGTACAATACAAAAAATACCAAAAAATTAATGAACAAAACTAGTTAGAATTTGATTCAATTCCATTTGCTTCTCCTACACTGTAATTTATCTCATCTATTTCACTTTTCATGCAATCAAAGTTAAGTTCTCTACTAATGAGTTAACTCCAATTTCTTCGATGGAATTGATTCGTAGTTGTATGCGTGTCAAAATAAAATTCTAATTATTCTAACACAAGGCAACAATCAGAACCATTTCTCAAGGATCATCAAAACAATTTATCAAATCAGAGTTTAGTACAAAAGTTTAATAAAATTAATAGAACAAAGTCTAAAATAAAAGATATTAATCAATTAATTAAATTAGATACTAGCTAATTCAAGAATAAAAAGAAAAGTAACAACACTCAGTCAATTGAATTCAAAATTAATAATATTTTAATTCAAAAAATTTTAGAACAATAAACACTTTAAATAGTATAATTTTCACTAGAATTCATAAATATCTCAAAGAATAAATGTATCACTCAACTTATTATCACTCCTTAGAGGCTAAGTGTTCAACTCAAATCACCATTTCTGCAAAGATATAGCTAATAAACTCGTAAATATTCTTAGTATCTATCACTAAATGCATGCAGAAGTAGTTATAGAATCTAGCTACTGTCTTAAGTTACGAAGTTTCTAAATATTTCTGACATAAGCTAACTTCTTAATTAATTGATGCTTTCTTTTATTCAAAGTTTATAGGGATATTTTTTTTTCTGCTTTCATTGAGCAAAATCTTTAATTTACTTTTCTTTTTTTTTTTTAATTTTCCCCTAAACTTTGTTATTTTTTAAGTTTTTTACTTTGCTGCAAGCTATCTTTTTCTTTTATTTTCTTTTTATTATTTTGAGCATCGAAATTTCACATTTAATTACTCAGCAAAAGCATTAACTTTTTCCAAGTCCTTTTTTACTCAAGAAAAGGTAAAATATGGTTTTTCTCCTTTGCCGAATAATGTAAGGTTATGAAAAAATGGGATATATTAGACTAAAAATTGGCTATTAGTGGAATAATTACTGGTTAGCTTTATTTGGCGGCCTTAATCACCTCTACCTACACATGCAACAACAACTTAAACAAAAAATAATGTAAATTCTAGACTATGCAAGGGAAGGTGATCCGTGATTAACACTCACAACAAGAATAATTATCTAAAACCTAAAAATCTTCACATAGTAAATAAAATTATGGATTTAGTTTCCTTACTTCTATTTTCCATGATTGAATACCTTAAATCCTAAACAATTCTTAGCTTCATTTAATGAAATCCAAATTTAAAATAATATACAATCTCCAAATTTCATCAAATGTAATTTACTTTTCAAGACAAAAAATTATTTACATCTAAACAAACAATTGAATCTTAAAACTGGAAAGAATTAAAGAAAAATTTTCTTCAAAAATTCAGATTTTTTTTTTCATTTTAGCATATAAATCATTACAAATAAATTTTTAAAACTAAACTAGAAACAAAATTTTAAAATTTTTCTATAAATATTCCTTTCTCCAAACATAAAATAACACTGTCCTCAATGTTATAAAATTACAAAAATACACAACTTTTCAAGATAAAGGAAATTTCAATCGAATAAAGTGAGTGTTTGAGAAAAAATTGAGATACTTTTTTTTTTTTTTTTTGGTGCTGGTGTGTCGATAAGTGACTAAAACTTTGTGTGTGTTCCAAAGTGTACAACATCATACAACTCAATTACTGCATAAGATGAAGTAACAATGAGTAAAGACCAAACTATAATAATTGTACAAACTATTACCTCCAAAATGATATCCAAAATATACAGCTAAGATCAAAGTTACACAAAAAATGTTAAAAAAACAAAAAATAAACATAAAAAGTTCTAGGCTAATGGGATTGGTCAAGGTTTACAATTTTGTTTGTAGTTTGATTCTTAATTCAAATTTTTGGTTTAATTTTTATTTGGTATCTTAATTTCATTCTTTTAAGTTTCGTGTAATAGAACCTATCTTTTAGTTAGTTCCTTAAATTTAAATTAAAACAAAAATATTGACCACGTTATAACTTAATAATATGGAGCACTAGATACCTCACAAGCACAAATTTTTTGTTTGGAACTTCCTTATTTGTTTTCACCAAATCTTTAATAAATAGTTATTCTAAGAGTATGTTTGATTTCTATTTTTAAAACAGTTTCTATTTTTAAAAATTAATTTTAATATAAATTAAACATGTTCTAAGATTAATTTTTTGAACTTATTTTATATATCATTAGTATGGGTTAATGAAATTAGGGATGTTACACTAGTTACACTTTCACAAGAATCTTGCATAATCTAATTCTCTAGTAAATGTTCAATATCTTGATTGAATATACTAAATCTTAATCACAACTCTAATTTCTTATGTTAAATATGACTAAGTGATAAATCCACATTTTACTATATTTTTAACCTAGTTTTTGTTAATAAATAAGTAGAAAAGTGCTAAGCAAACTTGAAAATATCATAAAAATTGTATTAATATTCATAATTGTGTAAATAGTTTTTATTTTTAGATTTTTAGTCCAATTCTAAACAATTTGACTTAAAAGTGACTTAATCCTTGTGCAGAAGCTTGAACTGAGAATTTGAGTTGAAGATTGAAGTGAAGAAAGTAGAGGAATTGAGCCTAAAAGATGAAGAATCGAGTATTTTATGAAGGGCATAATCACTCTGAGTACATAGAGTGAACACTTTGAAGAAGAAAATTCATGAAGATCAAGAGAGTAGCTACTTCAAGTGCCCAGAGTAGCTACGTAGAGCGTGTAGCCACTTCAAGATTTTAGAGTAGCTACGCCCAAGGCTAATTCAGAACTGCACAGTGTGCGTAGCTACTTTAAGTGATCAAAGTAGCTACACAATTGAGCGTGTAACTACTTCAAATGCCTAGAGTAGCTACACAGTCAGCGCGTAGCTACTTCAAGTATTCAGAGTAGCTACGCAAAAATAACAAAATTTTAAATATTACTTCTAAGTGTCAACTTTAGACGATTTGAGTTCTTAAATCAGTTTTAGAAGCTTCTAGAAGACCTTTGATGCTAGAATTCTCAGAGATTAACATGTAGAAAGACAAAAGGCGGGAAAAACTATATAAATAGAAGTTAGAGGTTTAGAAAAAGGGACTTTTGGTTCATTTTCGTTATTTTTCACTTTGTAACTGTTTTAACTTCCAAAGGAAGTCAGAGAGAGAGATTGGGAGCGACTTTCAAGCTTCATTTCTAGAGGAATCAGAGTAAAGATTGAGTCTTTGAAGATGTTCTTCTACTTCTTGTCTTCTTCTTCTCTTACTTCTCCTTTCTCCATTGTAATGTTGTTCTAAACCTTTTTGGTTAGGGATCTATGGATCTAGATTTGATGTTATGATGTAATTGTGGATTGAATCTTGAGATTTTAATTGAATTGAGTATGTGATTCTGTTCTTAATGCAGTTGTGAACTAATCCTTCATTCAATTGAAATTAGAGAAATTTTCATCAATGGAAATTGAGTTTATTTCTCAGATCTGAATCATATGCCTAGGTTATTGAGATCTTAGGAATAAGTATCATGATCTAGTAATCCTATAATTTCCAGAACTTAATGCAGTATTTGATTAAATTTTACCTAAGGGATTAGGGAGATTTAATTAGATATTAGGATCAATGAGGCAAGGAATTGTCCTTTGGTTAAAAAAGTGAAATTGATTATCAATCCATTAAAATTCTCAAGAGTTCAGAACATGATTACATTGCAATTGAAAATCTGGTGAAGTGATTCCTAACTATTTTTCATATAACATTCTTAATACAAAATTCGTATTCTGTTTTTACAGCAAGTTTATTACCTTTTATTGTCTTTATTTCTTACTTTCACATGTTACAAACCTCTTAATGAATTGTTTTGCTCAACTAATTGTTAAATTGTGAAGTGGTAATTGAAATAAGATCCTTGTGGATGATACTTGGGGCTCATATTGAATTCCAAATTTTATTACTTGCTACAACTGCCTAGTACACTTGCTAGTTAATTCTCTAATTGTGTGACACTAAGAACAACATTAAGTTCAATAATCAATAACAACAATATGAAATGCTAAAACTCATTTAAGTTCCTAGCACGAAACCAATGTATCCATGGTGAGTTATACTCTAAAATCATGCATTTGAATCCTATGTAACATTAAATTCAAGACTAATTCTTTGCAAACTATCATAAAAATATGATATAAATTCAACTAATACAAGATTATATGAATTTCAATTTAGAATCTATCATATCTTAACTTACAAAATTAGAAATATATTAAAAAAATAGAAAAACATGAGCATGGAGAAAATATCTATAGAAATAATTTCTACGGTGTTGTCCCAATCTCATATAAACTGAAATGAAATAACAATGGAAAAACCAAAATAGGAGTAGAAGAAAAGAAAAGAGAAAATATTGCAAAGAAAACCAAAATATAGACACTTCACAGCTTAACATGAAGTTATACAATTGTACATTCCTTATTCATATTAGCTCCAAGTTAGTACGTTACACGTTAACTTTAAGAGATTCTAAAAAATTGTAGATAATTTTCTAACTCGCTAGAAGTTTGAGACATTAAAAGTTGGATGTTAGGACTTGTGCTTGAGTTTAAAGATTCTGCCAGGCAAAATGTGTTTTTGTGACATCTCAACGCCTTCACCAAATGACTTTTAGCTTTTCTGCCATCTTGTTTCTTACCTTAATTGCAATTCAGTTGTCTCCAATTTGCTCTTCATTGCATCAAAACCTATAATTGCATTAATTCGATAATTTCAACTGAGAAATTTGCAAGAAAGTTAATTTTAAGAGTAATTACAAAATTTTCATATAATCTATTGATTGATTTCTTATACAGTTTCACTTCTTTGATTGTTTTTCTCTACATAATTAATTCTATAGATATACTTAAAATGTGAATTTATCTTAATTTAAACTTAAAATTTTGTTTGTACCCAAGCAAATAATTAAAGGTTAAATAAATAAAATCAATTTATGAATTTTTTTTTGAAGTTTATGTTTTCTTGTGAAATTCTATATTTGTATTTCATTCAATCAATCAATTTTATATCCTCTTGTTACACTAAAGTCTATTATGCAAAAAAGATATCATATATCAATCTTTTACACAACCATTTCATAAAAAATACCTGATTGAGCTGTTTGTTTTCTGTTTTCTTTTCAATATCATTAATAGTAAGGAGACAACTAGATTGATCTGTTTGTTTTCTATTTTCTTTTAAATTATGTTTTTATTAATTGAATTTTGTATTACCTTTTTGCTAGTTTTTTTGCATATTGTTGTTGTCTAGTTCTATATAAATTATGTACCATTGTATGTTGTGTTTAGTTAAATGTTTAGATGTTAGTTTCCTTTCTTAATTTCTTGTAGGATATTCTGCTAGTAACTCTTCTGCACTATATTGTTCTGTATTTTGGTAATTTTTTTTAGTATTTTTGTTGTGTTTAGTTTTCTTTTTGTTATACGCGTGAAAAAAATAAAAGCAAGACTGCTCTTGTGTTTGATCCAGACATAGACAGAACATTAAGAAGGTTGAGAAACGAATTAAGAGTAGGAAATTCAACAAGCAAAGAGCAAGTATTGGAATCTACTCCTTCTACTCCTAAATAAGAAGAACTTCAAATTCCTTCTCCTACACCACCTACACCTCAAGAGAAGATAATGGCTGAACAGAACATGATGAGAACTTTAGGGGATTATGCAGTACCTAACATTCAGGGATATAACTCCTCTATAGTCAAACCTACCATACAAGCCAACCATTTTGAAATAAAACTAGCTTTACTTCATTTAGTTCAGCAAGATCAATTTTCTGGTTCAATTTTGGATGACCCTAACTTACATATCTCTAACTTTTTGCAGCTTTGTGGCACAATAAGGATGAATGGAGTCAGCGAGGATGTAATTAGATTGAGATCATTTCCATTTTCCGTAAGAGATAAAGCAAAGTGCTGGCTGCAAACTCAACCACAAGGAAGCATAACCACTTCGACAGATCTTGTCAACAAATTTCTTACCAAGTATTTTCCACCATCTAAAGCTACCAAATTAAGAGGAGAGATTACATCATTTGTGCAGCAAGAAGGGGAATCTGTATATGAGGCTTGGGAGAGATATAAAGAGTTATTGAGGAAGTGTCCACACCATTGCATACCGGAATGGATGCAGCTGGAAACTTTCTATAATGGAATGAATCCAGCCACTAGAACTATGATTGATGTAGCTGCGAAAGGATCATTGAATACAAAATCATTGGAGGAAGCTCAACGAATTATAGAAACGATGGCTTCATCTATGTATCAAAATTCTAATTCAATACACTTTACAAGGAGTGGAGGATATGAAGCTAAAATTCTTGAGACCTTCCCTGCTCAGAACCAGCAAAACCAAATGTTTTCAAAGAAAATTGCTGCACTAACTCAGCAAATAAGCAATTTATAGCCTGCTCCAATTCAGAACATGCAACTTGTTTGTGATTTTTGTGGAGGAAGTCATGTTAATGGTGCATGTGATGCACCTACAACTGAACCTCAAGAACAAGTTAATTATATGAGAAACTTTTAGAGACAACAACCTTCATTCCCACCTAATTTTCAGTATTCTAATAGTAGAAACCAATAGTATTGTAATTGGAATTCTCAAAATTCTGCTGCAAAGAATTCTAATTTTGCTTTACCTTTTTTTGGTGTAGGTCTAGTAACACAACAATCTTATTTTCAAGGGAATCCAGCCACTCAATCTTAAAGAAATAAAAAATCCTCTAACCTATGACTGAAAGGTTGAATGAGATAGAGGAGAAACATCACACCTAGCAGTCTATGAATGCAATGCAGTTCCAAAGTGAACACTTTTTAAATCAAAATGCACAACATTAAGGGATCATGTGTATACAGGGCAGTAACCACTATGGGTTCTGCACTTGGTAGATTAAATCAAAGTGAAGTGCGGTGCAATTCAACCATAGAAAGGTGAATTTCAAGACAAAGTAATGACCATTGCATAGAGTAAACTTAGAGTAAGCACTATTGTAGCAAAATGCACGAAGCAATCACTATCACAAATAAGGGTGGCTACCTTAGGGTTTGGTCTTGATAAGATGCAACAAATTAACCAAATTAAACACCTTCATCCCTTTCCATCATGCAATTGTGCCTGAAATCACATATTCCTGCAGACAATTTCAACGCAGACATGCAGAATAAAAAACCTCCAATTTATGAAATAAAAAACCCTAACGCAGAAGATATGGGGTTGGAAAATTACTTGAATCAATGTACAAAATTGGTGTGAAAATGCAGAGAAATGGGATTTTTAGTGCAAAGACGTGAGTGCGAAAGGGGAAGTTCTGAGTGAATGAGGGACGAGAGTGAGAGTGAGAGTGACAGTGAGGGCGAGAGTGGTTACTTTCTGCATATATGTGCGTTGGGTGTGGCCAGCTTCAAAACCATAGTAGACACGCACATTGGGATTTTACAAAAGGGTGTTGAACGTGGCCACTATGAAAATGAAAGTAGGAACTACAGAGAATGCCTATTTTTAAAAACTGCATGATGGGATTGCACGTAGCTACTATGAAAAATGAAAGTAGCTACGCGCAACATGTTTGCTAAAAAAGGACCCCTGCGTAGGCACTATGGAAATGTAAGTGGCAGCTATAGAGAGTGTTTCCCTGTGAATTTTTCCAATGTATCTGTGGTGGCTACTATGAAAATAAAAGTAGCTACGCGCACTCTTGTTAGCCCATAAGCCTTGAAAGTGGTTACTACTAAATGTGAAAGTGATAACTACAGAGAGCAGGATCACATACCTTAGCTAAAAGTGGCTACTATGATAGGGAAAATGGTTACCTCCCATGATGAAATTGAAACTTCTTCCCCAGAGTGACTATCTTGTGTGGTGGAAATGATCATTCATTTTTTTTTACCATACTTGGACTTCCTTGAATTTATGCATGAATTTGGTCCAAGATTTTCAATCTCACCACTGTAAAAATTTTGAGAGTATGCAGAAAATCATAACAAGTATAATGCAGAATGAAAGGTTTGAGCAGCAGAATTATGCAAGAATTCATCAATTATTACAGCTCAAATATAAGACTTTTATTAAATGCAAAAGAGCAGCTAAAATTCTTAATCAAGTTATGAGTTGCCTCTCACATAACACTTCTTTAACATCACTAGCTTTACATATGAAGGGAATTACTCAGGGCAAGGGTTATGGTTGAAGTTCATGATAAGGGCATGTAAGTCAATCTCTTCAACCTCTTCCAAAAGAACTGGACTTTGCAGGAAGTGCTTCAAACGGTGTCCATTCACCATAAAGCTCTTGTTAGTGGAGTCACTTTGGATTTCATCTACACCATGAGAAAATACCTTTGTGACTGTAAATAGTCCAATCCACCTTGATTTGAGCTTTTCGAACATGAGTTTGAGGCAAGAGTTGAACAAAAGGACATTTTGATCAATGGAAAATTCTTTCCTATATATCATCTTGTCATGGTACCTCTTGGTCTTTTCTTTGTAAATTCTTGAGTTCTCATAAGCTTCAAGGCACATCTCCTCTAGCTCTTGCAATTGCAACTTCTTTTGTTCCCCAGCTGAGTCATAATGCATATTACAAGCCTTCACTACTCAGTATGCTTTATGTTCTACCTCAACTGGAAAATGATAAGTTTTTCCATAAACCACCCTATATGGTGACATTTCCAAGGGTGTCTTAAAAGTCGTTCTGTGTGCCCACAGTGCGTCATCAAGCCTTCGACTCTAGTCTTTTCTGTGGGACTGTACTACTCTCTCAAGTATTTTCTTGATTTCTCTGTTAGAGAGTTTAGTTTGTCCATTTGTCTGTGGGTGATAAGCAGTGGAAACTTTGTGTACAACTTCATATTTTTTGAACAAGACTTCTATTGTCCTATTGCAGAAGTGACTCCCTTGGTCACTAATGATGGCTCTAGGGATTCCAAACCTGCAAAACAAGTTGCTATGGACAAAATCTGCAATAACCTTGGCATCATTAGTCCTAGTGGCCCTAGCTTCCACCCATTTCGAGACATAATCAACAACAAAAAGTATATAAAGAAAACCAAAAGATGAAGGGAAGGGTCCCATGAAGTCAATACCCCAAACATCAAAGATGTCACAATATAGTATGGGTTGTTGGGGCATCTCTTGTCTCTAAGTAATCACTCCTCCTCTCACAAGGAGAATATGTTTGCCATGAGTCTTTGAAAATTGAGGGCCAATACAGTCCTACAGTTGAGGCATGACAGAATTGTAGTATGGATGAAATCTCTTCATCAGGTATGCATCTTTTGATGACTTGATCATTGCAAAATTTTCATAAATAAGGGTCATCCTAAACGTAATGTTTGGCATCACTGTTAATCTTTTCCCATTTTGCTCTTGGTACATTTGCTAGAAAGGCCCCTGCTACTAGAAAGTTAACAATGTCACTATACTAGGGTACCTGTGAAACATACAACTCTAAGAGTTGCTCATCAGGAAAATCATATAAAAGTGGAATAGGGTCAGGAACTCCCTCTATTCTGCTCAGGTGGTCTGCTACCAAATTCTGAGTTCCACTTCTATCCTTGATCTCTAAGCTAAACTCTTGAAGTAAAAGCATCCATCTTATCAGCCTAGGCTTAGAATATGTCTTTTTTAGCAAATACCTCAAGGCTAAATGATCAGCAACTTGGATTTCACTTACACTTCTGGTAATAGATCCGAGAGGGAGATAGTAGAGCCAATCCTTGGCTGCATCCATCAGAGAGAATGGAAAAGCTTTCAATTTAACATACTCTTCAGGTACACCTTATGGCCTCATGGTCAAACAAACTATGTGGAACTCCTTGAGGTGCTTGTGTGGGTCCTCACCTGCAAGGCCATGAAATCTAGGCAACAAGTGTATTAGTCCGGTCTTGAGAACAAAAGGTGCATCAATGTCAGGATACTGTATGTATAAAGTTTGCTAAGTTACGTTAGGTGCAACCAGTTCCTTTAATGTTCTTTCATTGTCAAGCATTTGGTTTAATTAAGAATCTAAAGAATGTGGTGATAAGTAGATAGATGCAGCACAGAGTTAACAAATTCTGCAGAATTATGCAGCAAAACAGAGCAAAATGCAGAAAATTTAGAGGGGCAGAATAGTGAAATTAAAAACACAGAAACTAACAATCAAAAGTTGTAGAAAAGCAGCAGAATTATGTACCTAGATGCAAAATTACTCTTTCTATTAGGAAGCAATATCAATACTAATATATTCACAATGCAAAAAATTTAAAAACAGAACACTGAAATAGAGTGATTAACAAATTCAATGCAAAATTAACACCAAAGTTCCCAGCAGCGGCGCCAATTTAATGATCGCTCATATTGCATAAAGATTTGTCGCCAATCCTCATCAAAGTATGAAAAATTTTGTGTAGTCTAGGATGCAAGCCTAGGTTATCTCTGATGACTTTGGCTGAAAATGTGTATTAAATATGTTACAAACATTCACTATGAAAGCAATTAAAAAGGGGGGGTTTCTTTGATTTCCAGATTCAATGTAAAAAGTAATTAATGAAATTGTAAAAGTTAACCAATAAGATGTAGCAATCCTTAGTTTATTCACGTGACTCTTTCCCTATTCCTCTTAACATTTATCACTCTTCCTCTTCCTTTGAATTAGGTTAATTCAACAAGCAAGAATTAACCTTAAAATTCCATACAAATTTAAGCAAATTTAATGGACTCCAACCCTTTTCCCAAGATTACGCAACCTTAGAAATTAACTCAGAACTAAGCAAACCAAGTTAAGAATCTCATTAAAATGAATTAGGGTTAATTAAGCAATGTCCCCCTCATTCAACCATTAATTAAATTCAAAGGATTAGGGAAAATAAATTCATAAAGGAAAAGGAATTGTATTAACATTCATAACCCAGAAATTCAAGAATCCAAGTGAACTCACTAAAAGATTACAAAAGATTTAGCCCTCCATGAGGATGAGTCTCACAAATACAAGATGAAAACAAAGAGAATTCAATAACATGAATGTAAAAATCAAAGGAAAGTAAAGAGAAAATGTAAATCAAACCCTAGGTTGGGTCCTTGACTGTCACCCAAGGCTGACCTAAGCTCTACAAGTGTTCCCAAAATGGGAAAAATCTAAAAGTGTAAAAAGCTCCCAACCCTAATTTCTAAAAATCCATTTATAATGAAGTGGTCGTCATCCATAGTAGGTACTATGAAAACAATAGTAGCTATATGCAGCCTCACAGTCCTATCATTTTTCTCTGGAGTTGTCAATATGGCAAGTGATAGTGGCTATGCGCAACACGCGTAGCTACTATAGATTTGAAAGTGGCTATGCATAGTGTTGTACCAGTTTGGCCCTTGTTGTAGTTATCACTATGGATTTGAAAATAGCTATGCGTAGGACTATTGCAAATAGGGGTCTCTGTAGTGTCCACTATCACTTCTAAAAGTGATCACTTTGGTCTACCCTCTGGATCTAGCTTGATGTGGTGTCCACTATCACTTCTGAAAGTGGCTACTTTCAACTCAAATTTTCTCAAAGGCTAAAAATCTATGGAATAAGTCTAGAAATTCTTGCACAATTATTCAAATGATCAAAATTGTAAATTATATCTATGTAAATCAATGTAAATTAACCAAAAATTAAGAAACCTATGATAATTGACCTAAATGGAATTTTCATCTTATTTACACTTTCTAAGTTTGCTTTTTCTATTAAAGAACACTAAAAAGAGTAGTAATAATTCAATAAAATTTGGATTCATCACTCCCTGCCCATGTGCTGCACACCTTTGCCCCTTACTTATCTTGCACATTCCACTCACAATTTTCTTTTCTCCTTGCAGCAAAATGGTGAACACACCCAGGAAGCTGAAAAGGATGACAGCTCCAGCTCCTCAGAAGAGGAAGAAGATGAAGAGGATGCAAAGGATAACTCTTACTCCTCCAGCTAAAATGAAGACCTGATTTAGTTTTTAGCTACTTTTATTTTATTTACCTTTTAGTTAATTTTATTTCATTTTGTTGTACATATTATCCCTCATTTCCTAGTAGTTATTACACTTTATCACTTTTCTTTTCTTACTTTACTTTTACCTTACTACTTTATCCTTGAATAGTTACCTGACACCTTCATTCTCTTTTATATATAATTATTAGTTCAATTTTCATACTTCCTTTATGTGCTAAATCCATTGTGAATCTTTGTGCAGAGAATGCCCTTAGTCTCATGAAGAGGAGCATCAATTTGACCCCTGAATTGTGAGCCATCATTCATGAAAGGGGAGTGATCTCTTTGCCTTTATTTCATATGTTTTTAGTCTAATTTTTCTACATAGTAATAAATAGAAAAAACAAAAATATTTTCATTATCTTTCTCTTTTAATTCACTCCAGTTTTGTAATTCCAATTTTTTGTTCTGATTGCACTTCCCATTCAACTCATGATCATTCTTTGTTTGTGAATAATTATTGTTCCTACCATACTGAACATATTTTCTTGTAAGGTGAACTGTACTCACATGTTGCTAAGTAATTATCACTTTTTACCATGGTAGAGAATTGAGCCTTAAATTTTTTTCTATGTGCACTTTACATGTATTTTTGCATCTATCCTCTAGAATTTGCCCTGGTTCTTAACTGAATATGCATTGTGCAATTTTTCATCTAGATGGTTGAAGCCTTCTTTGCACACACTTATCTACCCTAGAATAGTCTTGCACCTAATTACCTTGTTCCAAATTATGATTTTTGCCAAACTTAGTTTGCAAGACTATTTTTCTTACCTTAAGAAAGGAATTTCTTTTGAGTTGCATCAAGAGTGAATGCAAGAAACTAAGTTTGGGGTGCTGATTATGACTGTGGTTGCTTGAGGACAAGCAAAATCTTAAGTTTGGGGTGGTGAACATCATACATGTTAATAATACATGTAAAAAAAATGTTTGAATTTGAAGAAGAGAATGATTGTCAAAGTCCATAAAAAATGATGATGAATGAATGCAAAAGAAAGAAAAAAAATAAAGCAAGGGCCTTGAGTTGGAAAGAATTTCCATATAAGGCAAAATAATGAAAACTATGGTGAAATAATGTTTGAATCTCATTTGCTGCATCATTTAATGCATTCTATTCTAGTTATTGTACTCATTCACTCAAAGAAATTCCCTTATCTTAAAAACCCCCTTGAGCTTGTGACCTTCATTGATCAAAGTTGAACCTAACCTAACCCCATTTGTGACAAACAAAGCCCTCATGATAAGTGGTTCATTGTATCTAGGGAAAGGAGATTGAGAATATGGGCAAGCATATAGTAGGGTGAGGTGAAATGCATGAATTTAGGGAAAACACTTAGCTTGAAACAATGATGAGTGAAAAGTGAAACACCATTCTGTGAGCTAGATAATTTCTTTGCATTATGTGGATTGCATGAAACCTTGCTGGATTTTTGTTTCGTCTAGTGGGACTTTGCATGAAAATAATTGATATGAGTGTGATTTCTTTGTTGAATGAATCCATGATTTTGGAAATATTAGAAGTTTCAATTAGAGTCTAAGATTGGAATGAAAATTTTGAAATTTTTTTTTGGATAAATCCAACCTTTTACATTCAATTTTCTTGAGTTTTAATTTACTTAAAGACAAGCAAAAGTTTAAGTTGGAGGTTGTGGTAAATACACATTTTGTAGATATTTTATTTATCTTTTTACAGATTTTTAATAGAAAAATGGACTTAGAAATTATAAATAGTATAAAAATCTCATTTAGGTCAAATATTATAGCTTTCTTAATTTTTGTCTTATTTATACTTATTTTTGTGAATATATTTTGCAATTTTAATAATTTGAATAATTATGCAGGAAATTCCAAACAAATTCCATGGATTTTTGGCTATTGCAAAATTATGAGGTGAAAGTGGCCACTTTCAAAAGTGATAGTGACCACTACAACAAGCTAATTCCAAAAGACAGACCAAAGTGACCACTTTTAGAAGCAATAGTGGACACTACAACAAGCCCAAAATGTTGCAGACTTGTGCGTAGCTACTATCAGAAGTGATAGTAAACACTATAAAGAGTATATCCTAGTGCAAAGTTGCGCGTAGACACTTTTGGACACCATAGTAGCTACGCGCGATACTTATAGTCACTATCACCTGCAATAGTGACAACTTCAGAAAGAAATGCAAAGGCCTGGGAGTTGCACGTAGCTACTATGATAGTAGCTACTATGGAGGACGTCAAGTTTACTATAAATAGAATTTTACCCTTTTTGGGCAGGGACTTTTTGTAGAACCTCTTCCTTTAGATATTTTAGGGTTTTCAGGATACTTTTGGAGAGCCTAAGTCGGCCTTGGGTGACAGCCAGGGGTTCAACCTAGGGTTTGATTTTCATTTCTTCTTACTTCTCTTTGATTTTTACATTGATGTTTTTGATTTCTCTTAACTTTTACTTTGTAATTGTGAGACCCATCCTTATGGAGGACTAAACCTCTTGTAATCCCTAGTGGGTTCACTTAGATTCTTGAATTTCTGGGTTTTGAATGTTAATACAAATCCTTTTCTTTCATGAATTTCTTCTTCCTAATCTCTTGAATTGAATTAATGGTTGAATGAAGGAAACATTGCTTAATTAACCCTAATTTGTTTTAATGAGATTCTAAACTTAAATTGCTTAATTCTGGGTTCATTTCTAAGGTTGCATAATCTTAGAATGAGAGATTGGAGTCCATTGAATTACTTAATTCATATGGAAACATAAGGTTGATTTTTGCTTGTTAAATTAACCTAATTCTGGGAGAAGAGGAAGAGTATTAAATCTTGAGAGGAATAGGGATAGAGTCTATATGAATGAATTAGGGGTTACTACATTTTATTGATTGAACTTTGCAATTTAATTTTCTACTTAAGTAGATTGAACTTGAAATCACAAACTGCCCCTTTTTTACTTGCTTTCTAAATACATTGAACACTACATGTTTGCTATTTGGTTACTTATCCAATGATTCATGGGAGACGACCTAAGTTAGCACATAGTATTACATTAATTTGTGTTTATATTTTGATGAGGACTCACGACAAATCTTTTGTTCATCAGCTAGTGCTAGAGAGAAGAGGATATTACAGCTATATGAGTTAGAGGAATTTAGGTAGCAGGCCTATGAAAATGCTAAGCTATTAATGATCGCTCAGATTGCATAAAGATTTGTTGCCAATCCTCATCAAAATATGCAGAAAAATTTATGTAAACTAGGATGCAAGCATAAGTTGTCTCCGATGACTTTGGTTAAGAATATACATCAAACATATTACAAACATTCACTATGAAAGCAATTAAATGGAGGGTTTTATGTAATTCCAACTTTAATAATAAGGGCAGGAAACTAAATTATAAAATTCAATCAATAAGATGTAGTAATCCCTAGTTCATTCACGTGATTCTATCCCTATTCATCTCAAGATTTAATACTCTTCCTTCTCCTCCCAGAATTGGGCTAATTTAACAAGAAAAATCAACCTTATATTTCCATACGAATTAAGCAATTCAATGGACTCCAGTCTCTCTTCCCAAGATTATGCAACCTTAGAAATAAACCCAGAATTAAGCAATTCAAGTTTAGAATCTCGTTGAAACGAATTAGGGTTAATTAAGCAATGTCTCCCTCATTCAACCATTAATTCAATTCAAGAGATTAGGAAATACAAGATGAAAGTAAAGAGAATTCAATGACATAAATGTAAAAATCAAAAGAAAGTCAAGAGAAAATGTGAATCAAACCCTAGGTTGGATCTTTGGCTATCACCTAAGGTTGACCTAAGCTCTGCAAGTATTCCCAAAATGGCAAAAATCTAAAAGTGTAAAAAGCTCCCTAACCCTAATTTCCCAAAATCTATTTATACTGAAGTGGGCGTCATCCATAGTAGCTACTATCATAAGTGATAGTAGCTATGCCCAGCCTCCCAGACCTGTCACTCTTCTCTAACATTGTCACTATGGCAGGTGATAGTGGCTTCAGTACAACTCATTGTGTACACACATCCCCTCAAATTGGGTCTCCCAGGAGGATTCTTGGAGTTACTAGAGTTGGGCTGGTGTCAACTTTCCATCTATTTCTGGTCGCCATTGTTGTTACGACCTCTATTCCAGTTCTTTCCCTTATTACTTCTTCCCTCGTCATTCTTTGACATGTGGCAAGAGGAACTAAAATGACCCTGTTGACCATATCTGAAACAAGTCACAGGATTATGATAGCAATCTCGTTTAAGATGAGGTTCTCAACAGTTATAGCAACGCAGCTGAGGTCGTCTCTACCCGCCATGATCCAGTCGTCTAGCGTCAGAAGGATTCCTCCTCTGCTAGTGATTGAGGCAGTTATATGGCTTTTTCCCATCCCGAATCTCCTTCCTCTTGAAGTCAGAGCTCTCCACACGTCTCTGAGGTCCAATACTTTTCCACGCTGCTTGCCTCGCCTTGGTATCATCCTCGTATATTCGACACTTATCCACCAATTTAGGAAAATGTACAATCTGCTAGTACCCAATTGCTTGTTTGATATCGGGTCGAAGTCCACTTTCAAATTTGGAACATCTAGCTCGATCATCAACATGAGTGAAGTAAGAGCAATACCTTGATAACTCATCAAACATAGCTGCATACTTCCTTACGCTCATATTCCCTTGTCTCAAATTAAGAAATTCTAATTCTTCATCCTCCTAAGGTCCTCGGGAAAGTACTTCTCGAGATATTTGTGACGAAAGGTTGGCCAATCTATGGCATTCCCATCCGTTACCAATTGTTGGCAAGCAATTCTCCAGCATTTCTCTGCCTCACCTGCGAGCACGAAAGTAGCATAAACAACCTTCTCATCATTCGAGCATGCCATGGCCTCAAATGTCTTCTCCAATTCCTCCAGCCAGAGTTCGGCTCCAACTGGATCAAATCCATCACGAAATTGAGAGGGCTTGTTCTTATGGAATTCGGACAACCCTCAATTTGGAGCTGGCTCATGTTGCCTCTCCAAAATACCCACTACTCTTTTGAGTAGGGCATCAATGGTCATATTCCTCTCTCTAAGCCATAAAACTCTGAAAAGCAAGTCACAGGCAAGTAAGACAGTAGGAATATCCTAGGGTTCAAAATCACAATTCTACCGAGGTAACAAGGTAATCACACAGCAAAAAAAAAAATTATCATTCAAGTCACACAAGAGTTGGTAGTTCGGGCCATACCCAGGGCCAAATGGATTGAACTGCTGATACCACTAAAATGTGACACCTAATTTTCATTAAGTTCCTAACATCATCAAGTACTAATAACCTTTTCAAAGAGACTTACGTGAGCGTACACATATAAATTTATATAATCACACCAGTAAACATCATAACATATCCATTCGACACTCTTGAATAATTTCATAAAGGAATTATCCTCAAATTTCCATATCTCATCAAGTATACAAAGGCACAATTTCAAAAGGTCACAAACACAATTTGCAATTATCCTCAAATTTCCATATCTCATCAAGTATACATAGGTACAATTTCAAGAGTTCACAAACACGATTTCCCTCTTACTCATTTCAACGTTATCCATATCAATCCATTATTGGACTCAATCAAATGGTGGAGATAAATCATCATAATCTACTTAAAAATTTGAGGAACAATAACTCAACACATAACTCTTTCTAATCTTTTCACATCATCATCAAGTATCTAACTGTTTTGTTATTTCAAGGAGTGCTCTTGACATCCACTTCTCATTCTAAGCATCCGTAATATAAATTCATATCAAATAGTAAAATATGCATATTAAAATTTTGAGGCTTTAAAACTGAATTTGAGAAGTATAAACGTATAATTGTATGAAGAGAAAGCGAGTAAATCATCTAAACCAAACTATTCAAAATGAGCATAATAGCAAAAAAGTATTTCAAAATAAAAAACCAGAGTCTTATGAGCAGTGTCAACCCATGACTATATAAACTAATTTATACATAAAATTTCAAAGGAAGAGAATCTTCGCTAGGATCGGATTCCATTCCATTAGAATCAGGTGAGTCGTGCATCGACTGAGAGCGAGGAGAAGGTGGCAAGTCATCAGGGTCATTATTGATCCATCCGATGGTGGGTGGCGATGAATGAGAAGTAAATGGAGTTAGTGGTGAAGGGCGTCGTGGAGAAGGTCCAGCCTTATTGGAAGAAGGTACGGGATTCTCAAGGAACCACAGGGTACGGGCCGGATGGAAGACTCAACAACTACAATGTCCTTCCACTCAAGTTCAGAAGTAGAATCAGGGCAAGAGGTGGGTTGGTGTTCAAAACTCATAGGGGCCTTACCTTTGTCAAAGGTTCTAGAAGACTCATGGGGTAATGTTTGGTTTGGTGAAGACGGAGAAGGTGGGTGGATAATGGTACTTCTCTCAGATGGTAGGGGTACAGAGATATCAGCAAGAAGGCAGTCACTCCAGTAGGGTTTCCAGCCATCCTCAGCGATGGGTCCTGTTCGGAGGGCAAGTGTACCCATCGAGAAGTAATAAAGGGTTCTTAAATTAAGTTCTCGAAATATCGTCCCACAAGGATTGATTTTCAATTACTAAGAATTTCCTAATTCAATTGTTTAAGCTTCTAAGATACGAAATTAATTAAAAATAAGAATTTATAAAATTAATTATAAAACTAAGAGCAAGGAATACAATGCACATCTTGGTTAAACTTATCAAAGAGAAACCTAGGGCATATGGGTTTTCTCATTCAATCATTTATGTTATTTTTCTATTTAACTCTAAATCCGATTTTCTTATGATTACCTATCATTCATACGAATACTATTAATACCTAATGGTCATGCAATATTAATATTTTTTTCTCTAAATTAACATCCCCAATGGTCATGAAGACATCAATTTAAGAAAGCTTAAGGAACCTATGAACTTGTTAATTTAATAACGATTAGAAGAGAAAGATTGGTTTGGTCCACTTAATCCTTTGTCTCGTTTTACCCTATAGATCTATTAATTAACCGAGGTACGATCGCCTGACGATATAATTAATTAGAATTAAGAAAGAAGCGCAATAGGATAAAATCTAATCACAAAGCGGAAATCAAATTTAGATTCAAACATCAAAATCCCATAAATTCATGAACAATAGTTCCCATAGCCCTAGCTATGGACTTAGTTACTCATGCTAAAGAAAAGAATTAAAACAATCATAAACAAAGCTATAAAGAAAAGAAATAACAAAACTAGAGTGTGATGAGTTTCCAGTCTTCAAGTACAGTCGCTTGAAGCTCCAAGTCTCGCCAATCATGTGCCAAGGATCCTGTGCAACAGAAAAGAGACGAGAGGTGTATCCGAAAGCCAAAGACTAGATGTAAAAACGTTGTTCCTAATGATGCCTCAGGTCTTCCTTTTTATAGGGTTTGAAAACCCTAAAAACTCTTCATAATTGGGCTTCCCGGAGATGAGCACGGCTGTGCAAGGCCTTAAGCACGACCGTGTATGGGCTTAAAGCACCCCCGTGCTTGTTAAAAGGGTCTGGGCGTGCTGGCTACTGCGAAGCTCTAATCTTCTATCAATTTGGGCCCAAAATGCACCCAAAATCTGCTTGCGGCCTCTTTATACCAACCTACACAATTAATATATAATTAGTGTAAAACCCAAATAAAATAAATGTCAAATATGAATATATGGGCTGTAAAATAATGCCTAATTACAGACTTATCAGGTCCTAAATTCAGATTGATCCATCCCTCAGTATGTGAGATGGCGCGTTGCTAGGTCGGTACGTCCATGTTTCCTTCCCTTCAAAATCTCCTCCCTATATCGTCGCCCGTTGTGGATCCATCTGTTACACAGTCATGCAAAACACCTAAGAGAACACAACACAAGGAGAAACACAGTAGAAAGGGTAAGTCTAACATAAGAATTTATCAACAGTCAAAATATAAAAAAAAATAAGAACAAGATAAGGATATCTGTAACAGCCCGACAACTTATTTGAGACTGACAACTGTCCCCACAAACCAACACAAGACTTTTCAATGTGCTTTGTCCTCACTCGCACACTTCCCAAGAACTTTCCAGAAGGTCACCCATCCCAAAATTGCTCCAAGTTAAGCACACTTAATTGGAGTTCTTAAGTGATAGGCCACCGAAAAGTAAATACATTTTGTTGTTATAGGTAGTTCTAATCAATTCCTTTAAGCTATCCTTAACTGTATATACAGTCTCTGGATCCCCCTCTCATTCCGATGTAATTTTGATTCATTCATGTGCCCCTTACCGCTAGAAGCCTGCCAGGTAGCCGCTCCTTGTCCGTGCCACCTGGCATTGGCGATCACTCTCTGCCCTCATCTAGCACCTGGGTGTCACATGCCCACCAGTTTTCGCGTGGTTCATCCTTGAACCACACCATACTGGGAGAGAGGCCTACTCTGATACCATTATTGTAACAGCTCAACAACTTATTCGGGACTGACAAATGTCCCCACAAAGCAACACAAGACTTTTCAGTGTGCTTTGTCCTCACTCGCACACTTCCCGGGAACTTCCTAGAAGGTCACCCATCCCATACTTGCTCCAAGTTAAGCACACTTAACTTTAGAGTTCTTAAGTGATAGGCCACCGAAAAGTAAATGCATTTTGTTGTTATAGGTAGTTCTAATCAATTCCTTTAATCTATTCTTAACTGTATACACAGTCTCTGGATCCTCCTCTCATTCCGATGTAAGTTTGATTCATTCATGTACCCCTTACCGCCGGAAGCTTGCCAGGTAGTCGCTCCTTGTCCGTGCCACATGGCACCTGCGATCACTCCCCGCCCTCACCTAGTGCCTAGGTGTCACAATATTTTTCCCTCCAATTTATCTTTATTCCTCAGGAATGAGTTCTACCACGATCCTCGGCAATGCTTGCTCACGTCAGTATTAGTGAAGGTTTGTTGGCGATGTGTCTTGGCCACGGTGAGCTATTCCGTGCCATTAGGGCAAACCTCCCTCACTACCCCTAAGGTTTTTTCCTTTGAACCTGAATATTCCATATTCCCCAGTTGTGTCAAACTATGACCTTGACTCTCCTTTTTCACCTCCATGTATGATACATATAAACAATCACATTACAACATCAACACTTGATATTTGTCATCACCCAACATTGTTATTCACGGTTTGTACATTCAAACTTCAAAGAAAATTCCATACTTTGTAATCATCATCGCAATTTAAACTAATGCATCCATTTACAACACAACAATCCAAATCTAAGCAAATAAGAAGTACATAATAATTTTTTCAACCATGATAAATCAGAAATATCACAGATTTTGAATCTTTTTCCTAAACATTTTGAAAGTATATTAAGAATAAACAGCCATGCACACACACACATACACGGTTTAAGGAATAAAAAGAGAAAAGGAAGAAAATGGAAATAAATATAACAACTCTTTATGAAGTATCAAAATGAAAGGTATATATATATATATATATATATATATATATATATATTCTAAATGAGTATTATTGAAAACATTACACAGGACAGCCGCGAGTTTAACTCCAATGCATTTTTATTTTTAAACTAACAGTTAATAAAAATCAGGGTTAAATGGTAGAACAAATTATTTGCAATTTAAAATCAATGGTGAGACTTTGAGTTTTAATGAAAGTGGTTTATTTGCTATTGGTAAAGTAAAAACTTGAATAGGGAAAAATTTCTTCCTTTGATTTTACCCAGAAAGACATAGACAGAAGGAAATTAATTGGGTTTCGTAAAGAGAATAACATACAATAAAGTAGAGAAATGCAAACCGAAAAGGAAATAAGTGAACTTCATAAAAATATAACATGCAACAACACATTATCTCAAGAACACTCCCTTTACTCAATCGAAAAGCAAGAACAACTAAGGATCATGAAAATATCAAGTAGTCAGTAACATGCAAATACAGTTCACCCACAATCGAATACATGCAAGTCACAAAACGTCGTCTTTACGGTATTATTCGAGTGGAATAGTTAAAGGATGAAAGAAAAACCAATTGCTTGTGAATTTTTTAACAAAGATCAGAGACGAGAGTGAGGAAGAAGAAGGCGCATGCAACATTCAATAGTATGCATTCAGGTACACACATTCACATGAATAGAAGGACTCCCCTTACCTCGTTAGAAGTGAGAATGAGAAGAAAGTTGGAAGCTTGCCCTTGTTGTTTGCAGGAAATCATCCACGAAGTAGTTTCTTGGTGGAGGTGTGAGTGTTGAAAGAAGGTGAGGGTGTAGGGTGTGAAAGGGTTCTTTGTGATTTCTTAATCTCCTTAGTGAGTTGTGGTATTGAGGAGGTGTTTCTGAAAAGAGAGCAAATGAAAGTGAACGGGGTTTAAGTATGGTAAGAGTAGGTCGTGACTCTTCGTGTCCAAATGAGCATCAGGGCTAAAGTACCGTACACAAGAAGTTAAGTTACGCCCTCTCTCTTTCTCTCTTCATCCATTATGTATTTGAATGGTGCAACCTTTCGCTTGCCCTTGGTGGATTTCTGAAGAGTTGCGCCTCCCTTCGTGAATTGCACATGCAGGATGCCATCATGATGAGCAATAAATGCAGATTAAATGGAGAAAGTGGAAAGACAAGAATTAAGGGCAGGTGCACATTTCCTAAAGCAATTATCTCAGGAGATAATTTTGAATGGTGGATTGGCCTTGATTAGGGCAAGCAATTAATGCAAGCTAGCGGTTTGAATCATTTGAGGAGGAATAATTGCATGTCACTCCATATTCCCATGGAGGTTTGGGCGCGTGTGAAAGGCAAAACATGCATGGCATAATGACAAAATAAATAGGGAAAGGAAAGGATTTTGGTTAAACATGATTAGAGCGCCATTATTAGAGAGATTTTCAAATAGTTGCCACGTAAATTATGGTGATTCACGGTGAAACGGCTAATCATAAATGGGGTAACTAGGAATACAAAAATCTGCATTAAATGTAAATAATAAAGGTTTTGATTAGGGTCATTAAGGCTGATTCCTTCTCTCTCCCTCAAGCATTAATGCAATTTCGATTACTACAATTAAAAGGGAAAAATGGGGTAAGTGGGAAAGGTGCCGTTTGGGCTTCTTTTTTTCTTCACGTGGAACATAACATGAAGAGGAGTTATTACCCACAATGAATGGCTAGTTCTTGGTGTGCCTCGTTAATAGAAAAACAAAAAGGCTTGGGTCCATTATGACTAGGTTTAAGTGGACATTAATGGTAGAAATAGAATCATTAATGGAGGTTAGGGGAAGTGCAAGAGCCACACGTGCACACTTCTCTCTCAAATGGGAATAATGCAACATTAACAATAAAATAGATTAGGAAAATAATAATAATAATAATAATAATAATAATAATAATAATAATGCAAGGTCCACACATTCTGATCATGAAATAAATAATTAAAAAAAATTTCCTCTACATGACCATGAAAACATATATATATATATATATATATATATATAAGAGAAAAGGAGTACATTAAGCATTATCACATCATTGCATAAAAAAATGTAAGCAAGAGCCATAAACAAAAGAGAGAAAAAATGAGTTGGAATTTAAACAACCATATAAAATAACTTAATTCACAACAAGAATTAAATTAGGGTAAAAGAAATTAAGAAAAGAGATACTAGTATGCAATAGACAATCTATGAAAGTAGACCAAATTTTGGGGATGCTACATTTTGTACTTATTAAGTGTTAATTGAAGGATTATTTGGTATTGAAATAGATTTAGATAGAGTTTAAAAGAAAGTGAACATTAATTCCGGCATGAACAGTAAGACATTGTGAACAGCAATTTCGGTGTAAACAGTAACTCTGGCATGAACAGTAAGGTGGTGTGAACATTGTCAAATTTTTTTTTTCAATATTTTGCCTATAAATAAGGGTCCTTGCATGAAATTTTCACTTCTTCACACTTCTCAAAGGTTCTAGAGAGATCCAAGGCCATATATCACCATTTTCTTTCATACTAAACCTTTCTAAACTTAGATTTCTCGACAGATCTAAGATTCTATATCTGTTCTGAAGGATTTGAAGTAAGTTTCTATAAGTTTAAAGTTAGATTTACTGTTCGTTTCTCTTCTTCTTCTCTTTCTTATAGATAATTGATGATATCTTAGGAGAAACTTTGTTGTAATGCTAAATCTTCGGTGGATCTTGCCTTAAAATAAGTAATATTTGGTAGATCCGGCATGAATCGTTGTTCTAAGGTAAGGGGAGCTTACTTTAACTATTAAACAATTTATAGAACGATTTGATATGCTATTACAAGATATTTTGAGATGATTTTTCAAATCTCTTGGATAGAAGCTATTTTCTAAGCTATAATTGCTATTAACTAATTTAAAATGCTGAGATTTGGCTAAAATATTATGAATTGTTTAGTTGAGCTGTTAAGAATATGATTTTATTTATGCTGCATCATGCTGAGATATATGTCTTGCATCATTATAGAGTTAAGTTACATGATTAGGTGGGTAGACGTGTAACGATAAGTAACACCTAAATTTTAATTTCAATTAAATAATAATTTCACAAATTTGAATAACCAAATTTTCATAAGATATTTCGAAATAAGAGAAAGGTTACAAATTAATATCAAATAATTGCTATAGGACTAGTTCAATTACAATATTTTTCAAAAAAAAATATAAGTCCTATAGCAGTCCATCCGTCCTTTCACTGAGTCTGGTGCTGATCATCTTGATTACCTGAAAAATGAATGTAAAGGTGAGTGCTCTAACTACTCAAAACACAACAAGCATAAAGTCTCACCTTGCCTCTATTTTACTCAAAGTAAACATAAACAGCATTTCATACATTTCAATTTAACTTGACACTGATGCACTCATAACACTAATCAATCATGCACACTCGCGCACTCAAGGCACGCCGCCACGCTTACCGTGACACTGTGATTACAAATTTTCACTATAGATGGTCGCCAGTTACCCCCACCTCACAGATACCATGTGGGCAGTCACAGGTCGCTCAACAAAGGTAGTGGTCAGAGGTCTAGTCAGGAAGAGAGAGTGTGGCCCGTGGTGCACCCGTTCCACAGTCGGTGTCATCACCACGCTCTCCTCCCCAAGGTATTTCTACCGTCCTCATCTTCCACACCCCCAGTGTATCGCTGAACCATTCACAGCACATTATAACGGTGCTACACGCCCTATTCACATACATTTCATTCACACACGCAATATTCATGCTTGCACACGACACACAGCCTATATTCAATTCACATTACACAGCACATAGCCCACATTTTATCCACAATATACGGCACATAGCCTTTATTTATTCACAATATCATTAATTCACCAATCAATGGCATCCCATCACACACAATCACCCCACGGGGCCTAATTATTCTAGCACACATCACATTGCACACCAATTTCCATCAAACACAAGATTTATACTCCCTATTTCAGCCACATTGCATTAATAAACAAAACACACAAGAATTGCAATACATTGAGATAAGGTAGAGTCCCCTCTTACCTTGGATTGAAGACCCACACTCGAACTCAACCTCGGACGTGCTCCCCACACAGATCTCAGCCTCCAAGCGTTCCCCACACAGATTCAATCTTCAATCTAGCTTCCGAGCGACTTTAAAGGCAATTCAATCGGTGGAAAAAGGTCTGGGAATGAGAGGATCCAAGGAACTTCGAAGGGAATGGAAGAAATAACCTTCTCCGAACCCTAACCCCCTTTAAATCCTTTCTGGTCGCAACACTCTTGCTTCAGCGCCTCGCTGTAGCGAAAAACTCAGAGGAATCTGCACTCTAGTTTCTGCAGAATCTCGCTACAGCGAGATTGTACCCATAAATGCACCCCAAACTGTTGTTCTGTCGCTATAGTGAGAAGGCGACAGTTTCGATCCTTCCTCCAGGGCCTTCTTGCTGCAGCGAGAACAACCCAGTATTACACCCTTAACCTATTTTCAACATAAAAAAATCTAATCCAATCATATATATACATCTATCCACACTCATATGCATTTATACACATCATCGTTTAACATTTACTATGCACTCAAGTGCCAATTCCAATATTCAATTACATTTACACATACACACACACACACATATATATATATATATAATAATGATCAAGGTTACTAAAAATTTTGGGGTGTTACACGATAAAGCATGCTAAGTTATGCTGTCTAGATCTAGATACTAGAATAGGTCACTTCCAGATTGGCTCGGTTTCTTTTAGATTACTTAGGTTATGAAACTAGTTGGAATCGTTTTCATGTCGTGCATTAAATGGGCTGAGAATGCATGGGGCTACTGCTATGAGTAATATTTTGCTCTCTCTATCTCTTTCTCTCTCTCTCTCTCTCTCTCTCTCTCTATATATATATATATATATATGATTTTTCTTTTGTAAGCACACCCTTGCATTTCTGTCTCTGCTGTTGTGTGCGTGTGTACTGCGATAATCATATGGTGGTACATAAGCATATGTAGCAGGTGTTATATCTACTTCACAGGCTGAGGGGCCAGTGGAGAAGTGTTAGAAGGCTGGAGTCGAGTAATTTTGCATTAAAGTCCTTTTCTTTATATTTTGAGACCTCATATAGAGGGATTTATGCAGTACAATTTTGTGTATTTTGGGTATTATGAACTAAATATAATATCATGTTGTTTTGTTAGATATTTGCTGTAAAGAACTTTGTTTATTTTAAATGAAAAGTAAATTTTATACTTATATTCTCTATTATTTATTTATCTTAAATAACTAAGTGGTATAAAAATAATGTTCTCGGTTTCTTATAAAAAGGAGTCGTGATAGAATAGATGTAAAAAAAGACTTCCTACATTGGTTCTTGGTATAGAAAATATTTCACTAAAATTTAAAAAACTCGCACCTCCTTTTTCGCATCAGTTGAGTCATATTTAATGTGAAAAGTTATTATACATCCATTGTTTTCTAAACTGATGTAATAAATACATTTTACATCAGATATAACCTAATCGAAGTAGAAAAGTTTGTTTAAATTTTTAAAAATGTCAACATATTTTTTTTTACATAGATTAATAATTGATGTGAAATCTTGTTATAGAGAGTTATTTTTCTACTAATGGATACTACGTTGTAAGGGTTTTGTTTTAGAAAGTTATTCTTACTTCGCTTCAAACTCATTTCTTTTTCCTTTGCATTCTAATTTCTTTCAACTTGTTTCTTATACAATGCAATTGAGAATGTAACAAATGTTATTCAATTCAGCTTCGAAAATAAAGACTTTGTGTTTGGCTATGCCTAAGTATTATTATTACACAAGTATCTCCAAGTTCTATGAACCCAAATGTATCTTCAAGCAAACCGCACTCAAGTATTTTTCTCATGCCTCTTTAATCTTCTATATATAAAATACTAGAGTATGAAAAAAATGTGTATACATTAAACCTGATTTTAAATGATAAGAAATCTATGTATTGAAATTTCTTATCTTCTCCATGGATTAGTGTCTCATTAAATAACTTTATACTTGATAAAGGTCTCGTTCATCTGACATAAATTTTTTAGGTTTGAACTCTATAACTAATATTTTAAAATAAAACATATTTCCTTGTAAAAATTCTATTTAGGATCTAAGAGTGTATTTTAAAATTTTCTTTAGTTCCATAAGTATTTTGCTAGGCCTAATCCATTATTTTTTAAACTAAAAATTTAAACATAAAAATAAATTAATATCTACCATAAAATTAAATTCCAACAATTAAAAAAAAATTTATACTCTGTCTGGTCTGTTTATAATCTCCTACAAATCTATATAATTTCTTTAGAGGGTATTGCTTCTCATTCTAATATTTTCAACTATCTCTAGAAGTGCTTTGCGTCCACAAAAATTATGGTCTTCTCAAGGCCTTTATGTGCTTTGGCACTGTATCACTTGGGCTATTTGAGTGTTGATAATAGTTCCATTTTCGATCAATGTTCTTGCAAATTTTTTATTGGCTTGCAAGATCTTGTAGAGTTCCATTCTTGGACTTGGTTCCGTATTAAACTGGGTGGGAAGATATTTCTTTTTTCAGAGATTAGTGTATTTTTCAATGTATAAAGTGCTCTTTCCTTTTACAGGATAAGTATTAATTTTTCTTCCCATCTTTTTATTATTTATTCTTTTCACATCGCCGCTATTAATAATATCCTTTCGCTTGTTAGTGTACATCACCAACGATTGTTAAAACCTTTCCTTTATGAGTTATGATAAACGGTGCTACTTTATATATATGTGTGTGTTTAACTACATAAGAAAATAATAATATATTATTTTATTTAACCACTATATAATAACAAAACATTGAAATTCTAATAACGAAGGGGTTATTTGAAGATGGTGCATTTAGGCCGGGTGTTAAAATTTAGCCGAAACCACGGACTATTCATTTGATTGCGTAAGAGATTATTAAACTTCAACTTAATTGACAATTTATTTTTGTGGTACAAACTCAATTGGAATTGCATTATTTATATTCAACTTTTTTTAAGAGAATAAATCTTTTTATTTAGAAAATAAAATAAATGTGAATTTGCTATGAATTACTTTACCTAAAATTTTCAAGTTTTTATGTTTTACTAAACAATTTTATAAATTAACATGATTAAAATATTTTCATCAAAAAACGTACTCCTAACTGGACCATCAAATTTTATTTAAAATACATAAATTAAAAAATTCTCTCTTTAAATATTATAGTATCACATCTTGTAAAAGCCTTTAAATTTTTAAATTTTCATTAAATATGTATTATGCCAGAAATGAGCTTTTAGAGTGCTAATTTAAACAACGGTAAGTAAAAATCATTTTGTAATTATATATCTAGAGAACGGTTCTTTATTAACAGCTCTCAGATCTCTAAGCTCATTTTTTGAAGAGCAGTTAATAAAGAATTGTTCTCTAAATTCATTGAAGTCGTTTATAAATGAAATATACCTAATACATTTCTTCTTCTTCTTAACTAACAAAGCTGATCTCTTTTCTCTTAGTCTTCTCTCGCTAACAAATTGGTTTTTTTTCACATCTTTAAGTGCTTATTCATTCTCTCTTTCTTTTTTCTTCTCTTTGTTAACAGTGAATAATTCACCCTAATAATTTATTCTCTTTTTTCTTTGCTTACTTGTGTTTGGTTCATGCAGATGTGAACTGTTTGCTTAATACCAAATGTACAAACTCAAGATTTAATTTTAATTTGTGATAAAAATGAAGAAAACTCACAAAAAAATCAATTCTAAAATTTGATTTAAACATAATAATAAATAAATTTACGTTGCAACAACAATTTCAAAAAGAAATCAATTTCAAATTTCAGATTTGCAGTTTACACCTTTGGAGAGCAATTCCAAGCTGAACAGCTCTCTAATCTTACACTTATATTTTGGAGAGGAGTTTCGTGTGAAACGACTTTCTAATCTTAATATTTGATAGCGATTATTTAACCACTCTCTTAAATATAACACATCAGATAGTGTGCAAGATTTTAGAAGAGTTATAAACGCTTTCTAATTCAAAACGGAACTGCTCTCAGATCTCCGTTATGGTGTAGTGATATTCCTTGTTAAGTTTTAAAGTTATTTTGTATCCGTAATTTATCATATATTCTTCAAATATTAATGTAAAAATAATAATTTAAAAATTTGAAGTAAAAAAATATATACATAGAGAAATTTATTAAACTTTAAATTTGTTAAATTAAGTAACTAAAAATATTAAAAATTAAATCAGAAATAATTTAAATTATAATAAGATAAAAATATATTTAAGTATCTTGTTTTTTTAGTAGAAAATAAGGTATGAAGTGACATTGAGTTCAATATGTATTCGGACGAGCGTGATAAACCAATAGTTCTCCAATCAACTAATAATTGCGTCTCTCTAATCACTAGAGCCACATTCACAGGACTAAATTTATTCTTCGTCAAGTAAGAGGAAAACCTTTTCACCTCTTTGTCTCCAACTTTTCCTTAATGACTCTTCTCATCCGACCCACAAAATGCTTGTTGGAAAAATTCTAACCACCACCAAGGAACGAGTACCCCTTTCATCCTCTATGTACTCTGCGTTTCCTCTTCGTCAATGTTGATAACATGCTTTTATAAACATGTTTATTATTATTCATTAAAATTTATCAAATAATAATAATATAAAAATAAAAGAAAAGTAAGATTTTAAATATAATTACCCAATGATTATTATTTTAAGTAGTTTAAGTTAGTCAGCTCATAAACCCATCATCCAATCTCCATAATTACCCAATTTCGGATAATTAATCTTCCTACCTCTTTGGCCTTTCGGCACCGTCAATTCTTTAGCCATCCTTTTCAAGACCCATCCGTGGACAAAAGAATGAACATGAAAAGTTATATTTGTTTTCATTTTTAAAAAAGATTTTAAATATAATATATACTGCACTGTTCAATTAAATATAAACGAGGAATGACGCTTATAACCAGATTAAGCAAAGCCATTCCGAGTACCAAAATATGTTATTTATTTTATTATGCTCTAGCATATATAACTGTTTAAATATTTATTTAAATAAGTTTAAAAAATTATAAATTATTTTCATGAAATCTTTTGAATATATTTTAAGGTGAAGCATTATACCTAGGAACGTTAGATTATTTATGGAAATTAAAATAAACTAAATGATTTTCTATTCTTTTAGTCAGGTAAGCTCAATTATGGTAACTTTATAGATACACCATTCTTAACATTTACCTAGGTCCTTTTACCAAGTTCTCTACAAGTTGATTTAATTTGATGTTTCACGTACTTATGGGTTATACAAATAGGAAATTATAGTTCAATTTGATGGGAAATTAAGCTATTTGTAGAGGAAATTTAATTTAGACTCCCTAGACCATTGTTTAGGACTGAGATATCATAGGCTGGTGGATCACTGAAATACATGTTTAAATTTCTCGATACACGTTATTTGTAGATCAAAGTTAGTTTACACTCAAATATATATATATATATATATATATATCATGCCGCTTATTTTTTATTTTTTATTTTCTTAAATATTATTGTCTAAATTTTATCAACCATAATTTATGTTATTATTCTTTTTTTATAAATAAAAATACATTAAAGGAGTAGAAAAGTTACTTAATCAGATATACAAAGCTTTTAAATGACAAAGAGTTCCTAACTAAAAAAATTACAAGAATAAGAAAAACGCATCATACGTAACACTGAGGAAATAAAATCTGAAAGATGACACCTTCCCTAACCTATCTACTCTAGACGAAAACCAAATCGACGATCTTATCCTTTTTAAATCTGAAATACGAGGTACATCAAAGTTTCTTTGCTTGAAAAAGATCTCATTCTACAATAAATTAACACACAGACCAACTAGTAGTTGTTGGAAAGTGTTATTACAGCATAAAAGCAAACGAACATGAGACTCTCTGCATTATTACATATGGAGCATATAGAATCTTCAACAAATTTGTAGTTCATAAATTTCGCTTAAATAAATTTCTGTCGACACCTGTGTGTGTATATATATATACCTAAAAATAAAATCATTTTCATATATTTATAATTTTGTATTTCACTTCCTTAGGTTTTGGATCCACCTGTGTTGAGGTGTGCATACAACAATCCAAACATGCAGACCTGGAATTTTACAGCGCACACACACCGACATAATTAAACTTCAAATATGCCAAAAATTAACAACAGTTATGATCGTAATACGGAACCCATTTTTCCCCTAAAATCAGCAATTTCATGCTCTGAAAGATTTGATATCATACACAAGAATTTGCTCTGCAAATATGAAATACCAAACATATATAGTTTACGATGTAAAGTTTAAATGTATTGCAATATTTGTCTATTATACTACGTTAAGGAATCTGCTTGCCAATATATGAGCAAGTGATCATCAATAATGGAAACCAAACAGTAAAGCTTTATTTGAGAGGTTCATAAATTCAACTCAATTATTGAGGATAACAGTATACACAATTTCAGAAGGACATAGATTTGCATGAGATATATTAGCATATCTTTATAAAATGAATATTCCCTTAAAATGTGTGTCCTACTAAAAAAGAAAAAAAACAGAAAAGGTAAAAATTTAAGTCTCTATTCTAAATTATAGATATTTTTCACATAAAGCAATCATAATTGAATAAAAAACATTAAGAGTATAACATACGACTAGCTCTTCCAATAAATTACATGTTTATAAACAAAGGTTAAGCCTAAAATTCCATTTAAAAGGAATAAAAAATATACTAGAACTAACCAATCATTGATAAAGGTAAAAAAAAACCTAATTGAGTATGTACCTATATATAGCTACAACCTCATAAAAAACATTCATAATTGTTCGTTGTTCTTCTTTCATAGTTGGCATCTCATGTTTGTTTGGAGTTCCATCAGTCCTTTTTTATGGATGCATTGGAGAACTATGGCTTCACGTTTTGCACAGTAGATTTGTACAATGGGAATGTTACAGACCTGTATCATTATATTGTATATACATATTCAATGTGGGGTTTGTGCCTCTGTGGACGAATGTTATTGTCTATATATTTTTCATTGATTCTGTTATGTATGATTTAATTAGTCTATGAACTTTTATCCAAATAAGATATATTAAATATGCATTTAATAAGCATGTGATTAAAGCAGTGATTTGTTCTTATGAATTTTTTTAATAAGCATTTGTTATTATGACTTAATGTTCTTTAGTTATAATCATCAAAAACAAAATGTCCTTTATTTATTGTAAAATTAAAGGAGATCTCTTGATATAGTGGTTATCATTGTCTTCAAGTGATTTAGAGAGGTTGAATGAAGCCTGAAATTAGTCTCTCATATATAAA
The DNA here is from genome assembly GCF_003935025.1 of Abrus precatorius. Taxonomy (NCBI): domain Eukaryota; kingdom Viridiplantae; phylum Streptophyta; class Magnoliopsida; order Fabales; family Fabaceae; genus Abrus; species Abrus precatorius. The sequence goes on from NW_020874292.1 coordinate 16,094,512, forward strand.
TGTTAGGCAATATTGTTTAGTTAATAGAGAATTGTTTGGAGGTGTTTCCAAGGACAATTGAGTTTATGTTATTAACTTAAATATGGTGTTGTATAAATATGTTATTTTAATTTACATTTTATTCTCTTTTAAGTAACAAATTTTAAAAAAATAATAAAATCAAAATCCCTTATAGTTATTAGGGAAAAATAATTTACTTTTATAAATTTTAAAGATCGATTATAAAATAAAATAAAATATAATTAAAAAGTGAAATTTTAGTTACAGATTTCATATTTAAGTCTATCTTATTGTATAATATTTAAGTAGAACATTTAAAATATTTATTAAATAATAAAATTTGTATAACTTATTTTATTTATTTACATTGAAATAAATTTGATCATGTATAAAGTATGCTCTTTAATAACAGTTTTTCTAATGAATACAGTATTTAATTAAATTGTTTATCAAACATACCATATATAAATATTATTAACTTCTTGTAAACATAAGGTTACCTTCAATAAATCCATCCGTTAAGTCCGGCGTATCACTGAGACCTGTGCATGATTATGAAATGAAATAGGTAATTTCTTTTATTTCGTGGATATTTATACAATCTTATACAGCAAAAAAGGAATGACATGCGTCATCATTAGAAATATAATAATGTGCATAAAATAGAAATTATTTTTTCTAAAACTTTATTTTATTATATTTTATTTCAATATGTATAAAAGCTGAAGTATAGTTTTAAAGATTTTTTTCTTCTTTATTTTTATATTTTATATAATAATTAATGTATAATTAATAAAAAATAATATCTTTTATTTATATATAACTTATATAAGCATTGTAAAATAATTAATTTTAGCTTAATTATATTTATATTCTTTATATTTTAACAAATTTTTTTATTTTAGTCCCTTTATATTTTTTTTTCTAATTTTTTTTACAAATTTTTATTTTAGTCCTTACTTTTTTACAATTTTTTTATTTTTAGTCCTTATTATTAATTTGGTCTTATTAAACCTCGTCAAATAAAAATACTTAAAATAATAAATTATTAAAATATAGAGGTCAAAACCAAAAAAAGTAAAAATTAGAAGGACTAAAATTTAAAATTAACTAAAATGTAAGAATTAAAAATATATTTAAGCCATTAATTTTTAAATATTTGTTAAAATAACCTTTAAAGGAAGTTGAATTAATTAATATAAAAGACTAAATTTAAATTGTCTTTTGTATAATTTTTATCACATGTCAATAATAAAGTTATTTGAAATAAATATCGAGATCTACTCTAACTCAAAAATACAAAGTACTCACGCTATAATATGAACGAATATTAAAGATTTAACATTCAAATGCGGGCATAGTGATATATGGCTTCAAGCTTCTCTATTTTCAAGATTTAAATTTTTATAATTTTTTAATTAATAACTCTTCTATATACTATACAAATATTATAAAATTAAATTATTTAAAATAATTGTCAATATATGTTTTAAATTGATATCATCAAGCTTTTTGTGATAGAATTATCGCAATCTTTTATCATACATTTATTTTTATTAAATAAATATTATATCCATTATCAGTATTAGATTTAGATGAATTTATTTACTACTCATCATCTTTTATGACTTTTGAACTACCTCCTTTGTTATAAAATTTTTTATTGTTTGCCTTGAAGAGAATAGTTTGCCTTTCTTCTTTTCACTTCTTCAATTTATGTATAGCTCATGAATTCTAAGAGAACTAAGAAGTGTGTTTAAAAATTTATTGAGTTTAATCTCTTACTTCCTGATATGGTAGTAATTTTTTTTTATACTCTTATTAAGGTGGAAGATTCTTTCTACAACTTTTATATTGTTTTCTTCAACACTACTATTTTTCAAGAGCTCTCATATCATTGAGTATGGTCTAAAATTTTTCTATCATTTCTTTAATAGTTTTCTTCATTCTATGTTAATGATTCATCTTAATGAACAAGTATGTTGAACTTTGTTTATTTAACATTTTTGGTTCTTTTATGTTTTAGTATAAAGTGTCCTACATTTCTTTGATTATTTATCGCTAAAGACTATACATGATGAACATTTTTATTCTATCTCTTTAGAATGAATAATTATCACCAACAGACCTTGAAAGTCTTGAAACAAATCTTCATTCAGATATTTGTTTTTAAAATGTTTTCAAACTTGTTCAAGCTTTTTGTTAAGATAAAAGTACTTTTAATTTTTTATTTTTTTCTTGTATTCTTTCTATTTTAGTGCTTTATTTAAATGAAGAGTAGAAATATGCTTTTCTCTTTTTTAAATGAATGTAATTTTAGAGTCAATTGCTTAAGTAAGAATTTTTCTATCATGATATTCTTAATGTTTGTACATATATATTTTGTTTTCTTAAAATGGTCTATTTTTTTTTATCGGTTGGTTAAATAAATCTTTTACATATTATACTAAGACACTTAAATATACCGTTAGATAAAACAATATACCTTAAACAAAAAAAAATCATATCAAAATAGACCCTTTGATAATATTAAATTTTAGATAACTATAAATATCTAATTTATGTAGAATTTAAATTACATAATTATTAAGATAATATTATATGCTTTAACAGTTAAAGTTCACATTTAATAAAAAATATTAAGGTATGAAAGTCTACATATTATATATATACACTAAAGTTTTTAATTAACATACTCTATTTAAAAAATTTTATAAAATTTATTAATCTAATTATTAATTTAAAAATTTTCAATAAGTATATTAAATCTACAATTTTATTTTAATTTACAATATACATTTGAAATATAGAAGTAGTTTCAAACTACTCTCTAAATTGAAACAGATTCCCTCGAAGCAAGTATAAGCATTCAAGGTGTTATTGATGCTTCACATCCTTTGTCTCATGTAATTTGTCAAATTATATTAGATTGAGTCATATATTTGGGAAAGTTAATCAATGTACTGACAGTTCAATTAAGCTTTGCCTAAATCTTTCTTCTTCCTTAGTTAATTTTCATCAGGCCCCTAATATGCTGCTTCCTTATTTGTATTTGAACTTTTGTGGTATTTGGACTCCTAGGTCTAGTCCCTAGTTGTGTTTGTGTTCTGGGCTTTTAGCCCCTATTAATAGCAAAAAAAATAAAAAAAAGTATTAGTTATAAAATTTAACAATCATAGAAAATGAAATGTATTGTCCTGAAATATTAATTGTCAGGAAATTAAAAATTTCACTTTGTAGAATAAGGAAAGAGACGGGTGATTATATTATACTCTTGGGTACTTCAACATATTTTTAAGTATAAAGCTGTAAATTTAAAAAATCTCAAATATACGAGGATAAAGATCTCTAAGAAACTTTTTAAATACACGTTCTATCATTATCTAAAATTTATTAAAAAAATTATAAAATTACTAGTAAAAAATGAATTTAATAATTAGTAAGAGTCATAAATTTTAGTTAATATTAAAAAGTATATTACCTATGTATTTAATGGCTGTTCTATTTTCTGACTTTTAAAGTTTATACCAAATAAGTGGATTTTAAATCAATCTTACATACATGAGTTTAAATATTACTTACATCCTATCCTAACCTAAAACAATTCAACCACACATAGTTTCATAAATCATAACACAATTGACATAAACGAAATAGAGAATTGTTATAAAAACTTGGATAGACACAAGAAAATCTTCCAAATATCTAGGAATTAATAGAAAGAATTGAGAGAAAAATAGAAAAGAATCCTAAATTAAAACTTTAAGAAGTAAAAAAAATGAATAATAAAAAAAAACTCATAACATCTATTTATAGGTTCTAAAGTGTTGGAATGAGTGTTAGAACGCAAATTTTTACTCAACATATTTACAGTTAATTTTAGTGTTGGAATTGTTAGAACTAACATCGGAATGTACATAAATCTTCTGCTACTTGAGTTTTGAGTGTTGAAAGTTCTATTCTAGGTGTTGAAACACTTAAAATCATGAAACACTTTATTAGTTCTTCTTGTGAGTGAATGTTGAATGCTCACTCATTTCTCCTTTTCAACTTTATTATTAAGAATTGGAGAGTTGGAATGCTCAACTAACACTAGAACACTCAACTTCAATTTTTCAGCTTTCGAATTTTGTACCTTTTAATTTTTTTAACAATTTTTTCATTCTAAATTATTTTCAATATTTTTTTAAAGCAATTAGACTTTTATTTTCTGAATTTTAGTTCCAAAACTATATTAAAAAATTCATAAATTCAACCAAAGTATTTACTTTGAAGGGAATTGATTTTTTAATCATTAAGAAGAAATTGAATTATTACGCATTATTTCTATATATTTTTAATCATTTTTTTCTGACAAAGATTTAAATCTACTATAATTATAGATTTATCAGTTAGATATTGCTTGACAGAGATTTAAAGAAATATAAAAATTAAAATTTTAAAATATAAAAATAATTCAAAATTGCAATAAATTAGAAAACATTCAAAAATATATTTAAATTGTGCTTGAATTACATCCGTATATTGAAGTTATTTGAGATTGGAATTTACCGGCAAACCAATCATATTTTAAAAGCGTCCGTTTGATTTAAGGTTTATTGTATAACTAATTATAATAAAATTAATTTTGGACCATTGAATGTGCTTGAGATATATGTATAAATCTGAATCAAACATTTTTATTAAATTCGATAATTTTTATTAAAAAATATAGAAATTAATTTTTCAAATTTTTAAAATAAACCCCTAAAAAAGGTACATTAACATTATTTGGTGAACAGTGAGAAATTGATATAAAAGAAAAGAACACAAAGAAAAGCATTTTAATTTGAATATATTTTATTTAAAAAAAAGGACTAAACAAAAATGAAGCAAAGTGAACATTAAGACATACCACTAGTTTAATCTAAATAAAAATCTGTCCTTAAAATGAAATAGCGTCTAAATAAATCTGTTATATGTGATAATAAGGATTTAAAAGTTTATATTCATTAGAAACCTAGTCATTTATAAATACATATTTTGAATTGTATTTTATTTTGTACCAAATGTTAGGAGAGAGGACAAGCTCTTCATTTCAACGGCAATACAGAAGCTGAGTTAAAGTAATATTTAATAGACATAATAGAATGGAAAGGAAACATAACATATAAAGTTCTACACATGCATTATGTATATGCTTTATTCATTTTGAAATACAACTACAAGGAACAAAATAGAACAAAGGGTCAAAATTAATAAAACTAACCTTCTATTTTATTACACCGTGTGACAAATGCTAAGGAAGGCACTTTTCTTTTATATGTTTGGCTCACTTTCTTTCCTTTCCCCACTTTATTCCTAAATAATTAATGAAGAACTACTTAAATTAATGGGTCAATATAGACACAAACCGTTGCTTAAGGTGAGAGAGAACCTAGTTTGGATTCAACTACCACAAATAAACTAGTTATAAATACATAGCTGTGTGATATCCAAGCATATATAGACTAGTTAGTGGGACAGATTATTACAGTTATCGTTGGCTATATATGTTGTTGTACAGTGTTCGGTATTATTATAAAGGTTGTGTCATAGTCATTCTTTTTCATCTTGTAGCCCCATTTATTGCACTTGTCTTTTGCTTTCTTTTCCACTCTCTCACTTGAAATGCTCTTTTTCTCCCTATACTCTCTCAGTGTTGCTTATCATTTGTCATTGTATTTGCGGGTTTCACTCATCTTGTCCTGCAACTAACTAGGGTTTTCCGATTTCTCTTCTGAACTCTCACATCCAATAGTGAATTCTCAAGACTTCTATCCGGGTGCTAGCAGACTTCTTTTTCAGTGGCATTATTAAAGAATAGATCTTGAAAGAGCCTTCTGCAAGAGGAAAAAAAAATAAAGGTATTGATCTAAATTACCATATCGTTTGTTCAATTAAACCTAGCTATACAAGGTATAGTTTTTATTCCAATTTTCTGTTTTTATTTTCTCTTCTTTTTATTGGTGTTTGCCGAATAAGTTTATGTTCTAAGGTATGATTCCCGGTTTTGTTTCTAGAAATTTTTTGAAGAAACGAAATTCTGGGTGAATGATATATCATCCAACTGAAAGAGAAATTGAGAAAACTTCCACAAGCCATATGTACCAATAAACTGAAAAGATCTCTGGTAGGTGTACCTTCTTTTATCCCTCCAACTGAAATTCACAGAAGGCTAGACCTAAGGGGTACTGGAGAGGAGGAGAGACAGAGAGAGAATTTTAGGGAAGAAATTTCTGAGTCTTAGATGAAGAAAGCAAACATATATAGTACAGTCATCGATAAAAATGTCTTTTCATAAAAATATTTATTTTATTTTATTTTCTACCTCGTCCTTCGTCCCTGAGAGGAAAATGAAATTGAGAAAAGGGTTCTGGGTAGTAGTCAGAAAATCTATAAATAGAGGCGCTTTAGTTTTTTTGTTATTCCACTAATTGAATAGTGGCACTTTGATTCAACATAAAGACGGCTTAGGGATAAAAAAGTAAGAGAAGTTTGAACAGTAGTAGAAAATGTTGTTACCAAAAAAGGAAGTAGCAGATGTGCTTTAAACAAGTCTCCCTAACCCTAGTTTTATACGTGCTCAAGGAAGTGTAGAGATTAAATTCAAATTCTATAACTGTACAGTTAATTAAGCTGACGTTATTTTAAAATAATTTTCAAGAAATGGATATCTAAGTCGTTTGGTGGTTTTCTTTATAGTTAGTTTTATTTACTCCCAATTGAAAATTATATTTATGAGGCAGATAATATTTATATGATAGTCTGTTTTACAAGAGTCAGAATATAATCAATTATATTGTACTGTATTTTAATTTACCTGTTTCCTTAAATGTTTTGTACTCATGGATTAGATCATTCCTACTCTTTAATGAATTTCCCTGTTGCTGATAAAGAAAAAAGGACTATGATTATTAATTATAAGATTTAAAGTTTGAGAGTTTGTAATAAAAATAGTTGTTGTGTTTGATTCTTAATTTATAATTATTGCAGTACTACTGAAGACCATGGCCTCTTCTAGCTACTCTAACTCTCCCTGTGCTGCCTGCAAGTTTTTGAGAAGGAAATGCATGCCGGATTGCATTTTTGCCCCATATTTCCCACCAGAAGAGCCTCAAAAGTTTGCAAATGTTCACAAGATATTTGGTGCAAGCAACGTGAGTAAACTACTCAATGAAGTCCAACCCCACCAAAGGGAGGATGCAGTGAACTCTCTGGCCTATGAAGCCGAGGCACGGATAAAAGATCCTGTTTATGGCTGTGTTGGGGCCATTTCAGTACTCCAAAGGCAAGTGATTAGGCTTCAGAAGGAATTAGATGCCACAAATGCTGATTTGATCCGCTATACCTGCAATGATATGCCAACTCAAGACGGGAGAAGGATGGGTGAAGGGGGAGGTTCGTCTCTTGGTCAATCGCCTGGTTACTATTATCCTTCTCCTTGGAACAATGATCCACTTGGGGATGGTTATCACAGAGGTGACAATAATATGTGATTTTCAACCCTCTTAATTACTCCATCTATTATGAATTTCCTATTAGTTAACGGATTATCCTTTTAGGGTTTCTTATTGTATAGTATTTAAGATCAAGGGGTGAGTATGTATAGTCATAGATATATAATATATGTCTGGTTCTATAGGCATATGAATAAAATGTTGTATGCTATTGTGAGAGTGCCCTTCATATTTCATAAAATGTGTCTCTTATGATAATGTAACTAATGAATTTCTCTCAGCAGACTCAGAAATGAAAACATCGAATATTCATAATAAAACTCAATTGTCTCATGATTTATCATTAATTAGCTAGGGAAACAATTTTATATTCTTTTTCAATATAATCTTAATATTGCACTCCTTTTTTTGTATTGATAATTTATTATATGTCACCGACATGCATATAATAAGTCAATTTTACCAATATTAAATCAATATCTAGGGAAATAGAAATTATCAAAATTATATATATTTCTTTTGATAAGCAAAAAGAAATTTAATTTCGGGAATACAAAGAGAATTCTAACCCAACATTAAGTACAATTCATAATATAGCTAGCTTAGTGTAACGGGGTTAAACACTAACTTGAAAAGATGCATTTTCACCTAAAATACTCTAAACGAAGTCAAGAACAAATCTCACCTTAATAAGATCAATATATAATGGAACTATATTGAGTTTCTCCTACCTAAAAGTGACATCAATATGTTTTTAATTTACAAAAATCATCACATTGAACAATCTTTATATTATAAAAGCTATATATACTAACAATATAATATTTACCGGATAACATCCAAATAGAAAAACTATATTATAGAAATGATTTTGTATTTTCGAATTAGGTTCCAATTTTCATACATATAATATGCTCAGCTTTGAGGCCACTAAACGCCCACAACATTTTCTTTTTCTGTTGACCAGAAATTGCTAACTCAACAGAATCGTATATTGGTTTTTTTTTTTTTTTCTAACAAATTGATTGGTTATTTTGATCTTCCAATAAGAATAATGTATAGCACTAGTTGGAACCTACCTTTTTGAGCACCAAGTTCCTCTACATGCCATGATCTCAAAATGGCCTTCGCGAAACATTCAGCTACACAAACATATGTTATGGGGGTTGCCTATGATGTCCAATTACCTATTTATAATGGTTGTGTATACATAGCCTAATAGCATGCAATTCAAATCACCATAAAGGAGAAGACAAATACCTCCTATCCCGCTGTGCTTCACTTTTTCAATCTTTATAGTTACAAGCATTAATGTGAACAAACGGAAGAGGGGGTGTGGCATTTTTTTCAGCGTATAATTCTCCAACACCCTTTACTGCTACTTTCTCCTTCATAATATGGTATCTGCTGGTCAAACAAGGACTGTAACTGTTTACTTGTTGACTTTGTGTACATTTTTTATTATGTGTTTTTTTAAATTTTCAAAAAAGGAATATATTATTTGTGATGTTTCCGTGATTGCATTTCCATGTCCTCTCTTCATTACAACATTATCATTATGATGAGTATCAAGCATAAGTGGTACTGGTACTGATGCCTAGGGATAGAGGATTCACACGAAAGAGATAGTTCTGTTCAATGGCATGTGATAAGAGTACATTGAACCTTTTTAGACAAGTAATGTGCATGGTGCGGATATAACGGGGCATTTTCTTCGCCCCCATCACTCGCGCTGAGCCATGTGAATATTATGAGTCTTTGCTCACTCCTCTGGATGACACAATAACCCTTTTCACTCATCTGCTACCTAATCTATATAATCTCATTTCTGTTTTAACAATTAATGTTCCTTCAACAATTGTTGCTGTTACACTTGTCCACATTTATGCCCACAACCCCATTTGAGTTCCATCAATAAGCATAACTAAGTGATCAGTTCAGGTTATGGGTAGCAGAAACTTTATATTTATCACATGGAGGTAGCTTTACCTCCACAATATAATGAATATATATCCCTGTCATTATAATAACATCACCTGATATTAAGCTATATATGCATTAATACAGAGAGAAATCTAATTTGCACAACACATGCATATATGCAAATAAGAGGAAAAAAATGTAGTATAAGATGGAGAAAGTAATAGAGATAAGGAAAATGTGAATTATAAAAGGATATTTTAAAAAATATATATGAGAATAACATAACTCTAATATAAATACAAAAGATAAAAAAATAGTGAAGAGGTTTACTTTCCCTTTCATCGATCGGTTTCTTGGTGCCTTTCTCTTGTTCTAATTAAATTGCTACAATCGCCTTTATACTGCTTTGTGGTCAATTTTGCTTTAAGTGTGTATGCAACCTTAAATTGTTAGGATTAATATGTTCGGACATGTATTAATTCCTCTATGATTTAGTCAAAAGTAGATCATCAAAGCTGAAATGAAAGAATTGAAAAATCCTTATAGTATTTTATGAAGTTCAGTAAAATTAAATGTTGAACTTGTAATTAGACCCCAAACAAAGCACGGATTGGCAGGTACTACTATATTATTAATTAGATCAAGCTCACTTACATCACATATATATTTACTTCATCTATTGATAAACGACCTAATGTATATTTAAACTTAAAATGAATTTCATGCAAAAAGTCTCTTAAAAACTATTTAAAATAAATAATTTATTAAATTATTATAATTATTTTTATTTGATATTTCATTTTTAGTCGTCAATGAAGGTAATCAATTTAGTACTTACTGAAACATGATTAATCTATGCTAAGATTTTAATAATTTTATTTAAAAAATAAAAGAATATGTTGAAATAAGTCTTAAAATTTTTACGTTTTTATTTAAAAAGTAAATGTATAGTAACAGAAAAGTACCAAGTCTTTTAGATAATAATATGAGAATCACTATATTATTTTTCATTTGTATATATTTTTTAAAAGAAGTAATTTTAAAATTAAATATAATCCATCCGTGGATTTGTTCTATTCCAACATTTATAGTATTAGATAATAAAAAATATTTTTTAATTCAGATTAATATTTTTAAAATTTACCAAAAAAATATAAAAGAGGTACATTCCAATTGATAGAAAGAATAGCTTTTAGGAGAGAGAAAAAAGTAAAATGAGACCTCGTTTGCTAAAAGAAAGATGTTTATTTTAGTATTATTTGTGATCTTAATTGTGATGCTAGGAGAATATTAATAGTTTTTGAAATGTTAATTTAAATATATTATAAATAATTTTTAACTCACACTGTGAATGAAAAAACTGTCTCTTTAAATATTTAATATGACTCAAAAAACTCTTATCAATATGATAGTATAAAAATAATTATCTTCTAAAAATTTTATTGCTTATATGCTAATCAGTAAATCTTTCTCTCAATTGAGAAATTAACTGTTAATGAGATTTTTAGATAAATATATTTTGTTGATTTTAAGGTTGGTTTCATCCTTCCTCGGTTAATCAAATAAAAATATTGGAGGGATTTACTCGTTAACAATAACTTACTCTACTTAATAATTATCTATTAGATATATTTTTTAAAAAATAAATTTTAAATTATATTATATTGTTTAAATAGTTAAATACATTAAATTTTAGAAAGTTAAATGTTTACAGAATCTATTAAAATAAATTTATTAGATAAAAATATTATTTATTTTAAAGTTATATGAACATTTATGTATTTAATTTTTTTTAATTTAACAACTAAATTTAACATCTACAAAAGTCATAACATATAATTAACAATAAAGAGATCTCCAAACTAAAAATATATATTATATTGTACTTATAAATTTAAAATAAATGTTTTAAATTAAAAACGAGGGTATATTATTTTGATTATTTTAAATTAACAAATTAAAAAAAATTATTATATTAAGTAGAAAATAGTGAGAACTTATTTTAAAAATTTTAAAATAATGACATAGATTGAAAATTCAAGTTTAAATTAATAATAAGTTAAAAATGAAATATAAAATAAATCACATGATATAATAAAAAAGTAAATCTTAAAAATACTTTTATTTAAAAATAAGACTCACATTTAACATCTGGTTAGGAATGTTTTAGACTAAAAATTGTGATCTTTCTTTTGTTTCTTAAAAAATGATTCACGACAACTTTTAGTATGAATTAAAGAGAAAGCGGAAAATGCATACTCAAAACCTTTTAGTTTTGCACATATCTCCAAGATGCGTTGATTTAAACTGGGGAGCAAAGAAGAGAAAGTTAAGCTTTATGCATGCCTTAGAATTCGCCTTTGATGGATTATACTTGTCCTTTCTCTTCAACCCATTCTTCCCCACCACAAATTGACCCAATAAGAACTATGATGACAATGTGCTCCTGTCTCATTTACTTCCTTTGGCTACTCTCTCACATCATTAATATAATAATATTACTATTTTTTCTTTCACAAAAACATTTTAGCACTGATAGTGTCATCTCAAATGTTTTTCTATCAGCCAAGAAGGTTACGCATTTGTCGTTAGGGGTTTCATTTTGATGCTGAAGTTTCGCCTCTGTTTCTATACATTTCAAGTATAATTGGCGGGGAGAGAAAAATGGTGACCAGAGAACTAAAGTATAGGCAACATATTGACATGGAAAAGATACCAAATGTTTCTCTTTGTCATGCAAAACTGAGCACGCGTACTGATCAGTATTTCCATAATAGGTTCATTTAGTACGTGTACCATTAAGGTGAGGTACTCACCTTCTTAAAGAGTTTTTTTTATATTAAAACAGGTTCTTTTCGAATTAATTTCATTTATTAAACTATTAAATATAATACAACAACATTTTATCAGGTTTAAATATTTTTTCATTTTGGAAAATTTATTTCTTTAATGATCCCTTCATTACAGTGAAACGCATCCTTTAAACTCCAACCATTGGATATGCTTCGACAGGTGAGATAAATGAATTATTGGCATGAGATGAGAGATAACTTGATTATGCTACTTTATCACTTAACAACATAAAAAAACATATGGAAAGGCTTAGAAAAATGTATACAAATTAAATAATAATAACTTCTACGGATGAAAAAGAAGTTTTAAAAAACATTATAGTTCATTTAAGGAAGAAACATGAGAGTTTTGAGTCCATCTGAGGATGATACATGACCACAATAAACCGAAAATTTTGTGGATTGAGAGACAAAAAGCGTTGAAGTGATATTCATTCACCTCGCAAAATGAATGGGCCACCACTAACCGCCCAAGAATGCTTCCATCCCAAAAGTTATATCACCGTGACTTGGTCTCTTTAGTTTGATTGATTGATAAGACAAATGAAATGCCCAAAATTAAAGCCCAGTGAGCTCAGGCACATGCCAGGTGAGCAAAAAAAGTCTTTATTCCTCCTTCATTCATTCAATTCTGTGGATAATCTCTTCCACACTTTTTCAACGAACCAAATTCTTCCAAGAATCATAATTACCATTAGATGTGTACATTTAGGTGTTTACAAATTTTTAAAGCAAATAAATTGAACATTGTTGAAAAAATAATTATAGATCTGTATAACAATCTTTTCGACTTAACATGCTAATAGAGAGTTTTCAGTTTTTATTTTTAAATATAAATTTTAATCTAAAACATATTTGATTAAAATATACTTAATTAGTTTTTAACTTAATTTTAAAATAATGTTATCTTAAATTTTAAATAAGAAAGCAATTTAATTATAAAATAAGTTATTAAATTCTCAGTTTTATAATATACTTAACAATTGTCACCATTACTTATTATTTTTATTAATATCCTATGCCACTAATATGAATATATGATATTCTTATCTTATTTTAATTACATATTTTGATAAATTAAACTATTTTCGGGTAAGTTTTTTTGCTAGCAATTAATTTTAGAAAATTATGAATCTTGAAGAATCATATAAAAACAAACGGCATATGTTATAAGTGAATTAGGAGCAGATAAGGATATGTTAGTTATTAAAAGATAAGATTAGATTAGTTATTAGAAAATAATGATAGGTTTAGTTGTTAAGAAATATGGGTTATAAATAAGACCCAAATGTAATCAAAGAAGATTATGAATAATACAATTTTATTAGAGTTTTTCTCTTTAATTCTCGTGTGAGATTAAGAGTGAGTGACGTTAGAAGAGAAGTCTATTTCTCTTTTAACAATTGGTATCAGAAGGCTTGAAAACGATGGTGGGCTCTGACAAGGTGACAAACAAGGAGCTAGATGCACGACTGGAATCGTTGGAGAAGGTAGTTGTAGACTTGGCTGAATCGCACACTTCGTCGATAAAGGGTTTTGCGAATTTGGAAAAGATGATTGCTGACTTGGCTATATCCATTTCCCACAATAAAGATCCGCCCAAGACTTCACCAGAGAATGACGATAGCGAGACACTAGAGGACACGAATTCTGCAGTAAATCGTGCTCAAATCCAATTCCCTTCCTTCGATGGCACCAATTTCAGGGATTGGAGAGCAAAAGCTGAACAGTTCTTTGAATTAGAACTGACACCAATTGCTCAGCAAGGCAAATTGCTATTGTTATCCATGGATGGCAAAGCATTTGCATGGCAAAGACATTACATGCAAAACCCAGCATTCAAGAACAAATCTTGGCAGGCTATTCTTTAAGATGTTGGCCACCGCTTCGACGGTGGAGCTTATGATGATCCAATCGCTAAGTTATCTCGTTTGAAGCAATAAGACCATTACCCGAGTGTCTTGAAAAACTTGACATGCTGCTTGCTTGAGTTAACATAATTGACAACATAGCCATCAATTTTTTTTTTGCTGGATTGGAGGTTCAATTAGAGAAATTCGTGCGAGTTCACAACCCCAAATCCTTGCAAGAGGCCATTCGATTGGCAAGATTGCAGGATGATGTCATTAAGGAATTGGAGAAGAAGTTAACAGATAATTTCGCTAATCTTTCTTATCAAACTAGATACACACGTTCGGGGCCAACTACTTCATCAAACCTCAAGAATCAATCAATCACTAGCTTACAAACTCACCCTCAGAATTCTTATGTCCAAACTTCAATTACTAATTCAAAAGGTAACTCCAATTATGCACTTTCTCGAAAGGAGACCAGTGAACGTATTTCAAAAGGCTTGTGTCAATTTTGTGGTGATAAATGGGAGAGGAATCATAAATTGAAGTGCAAAGTCTGGGGTAAGTTAAATGCAATCTTTTGTGCACAGGAAGATTCAGATGCAGAAGAACTTAATCATAGTGACAATGTGTAGATGCATCTCTGGTCAACAAGAGTTTAGAATTATTAGATAATAATGATGTACAAATTTCTTTACATGCTTTAAGAGGTATAGCTGGAGGAAATACCTTGCAATTGAGAGGGCTTATTAAACAAAAAGACGTGCCTTTTCTGATGGCACATGTAGCATGCACAATTTCATAAGTGCAAACTGGATTAAGTTGCTAGGCTTGAAAACGCACCTTATAAAAGATTTTCTGGTCATGGTTGCAAGTGATAAGCCAATTGTTATAACTAGGAAGTGTGAGAAATTACAATGGAAATTTAGTAATCACTCTTTTATCGCTGATTTTCTGGTACTACGTGGTTCCACTTTTGGTGTAATACTAGGAATGCAATGGTTTAGAATTGTGGATGAGATATCTTGGAACTGCGCTAATTTGACAATGAGGTTTGTTCATTAGGGCAGTACTGTGACCTTGAGAGGAGAACCACAGTTAAACATGTTGGTGGAAGAAACCGGAAAACTTAAAGCAATTAGTACACAAGCAATGCTGCTTCCAATTCATGGCCCACTTAGTTTTGGCCTATCGGTGGCAAATGATGATACTGAATTGGATTCCACCTAGACTCTTGAGTTGGATGAACTTTTACAAAAATATATTGAGCTCTTTGTGGAACCTACTCAATTGCCTCCAAAAAGACAGTATGATCACAAAATCAACCTCATTAGTGATAATCCTATATGCCTTAAACCCTATTGGTATCCTCATGCTCAAAAGGAAGAAATTGAGAGACAAATTAAACACATGTTATCTACGAGATTTATAAGAGAAAGTAGCAGTTCATTTGCTTCACCTCTAGTCCTGGTCAAGAAGAAAGATGGCATATGGAGATGTTGTACTGATTTTTGTAGATTGAATGCTATGACTGTGAAAAACAAGTTTCCGATTCCACTTATAAAAGATCTTTTGGATGAGCTACAGGGGGCAACATATTTTATAAAACTAGATCTAAGGAGTGGGTTTAACCAAGTTCGAATGGCAGAATTTGACACCCACAAGACAACTTTTAGAACACATAGTGGACATTATGAATGGGTGGTTCTCCCATTTGGATTAAGCAATGCACTTGCAACATTTCAGAATTTAATGAATGATATTTTTCGTGAACACTTGCAGAAGTTCGTACTTGTCTTTTTTGATGATATTTTGGTTTACACAAAAAATTGGACTGATCACATCTTGTGTTTGGAGACAGCTTTGCATATATTAGAAAAAAATTCATTAGCATTAAATTACAAAAAGTGCAGCTTCGGAAAGAAAAAGGTTGAATACTTAGGACACATTATTACAGCTGACGGTGTTGCACCTGATCATCAAAAGGTAGTTGTTGTACAGGAATGGCCAACACCAACAATCGTGAAGGAACTGCGAGGGTTCTTAGGACTGTCAGGTTACTACTGACGGTTTATCCAAAACTATGGTCGAATAGCTTCCCCATTAACTTCATTACTTAAGAAGGATGTTGGTTTTATCTGGACAAAGGAAGTTGAGGAAGCATTTTTGCAACTGAAGCATTCCTTAGTATTTGCTCCTGTCTTGACTCTTCCAGATTTCCACAAACCTTTTACAATAGAAACAAATGCTTCAAGATATGGAATTGGCGCAGTTTTACTTCAGCATGGTCATCCAATAGCCTATATTAGCAAGGCTGTGGGGAAGAAGTTTAAGCTTTTATCAGCATATGAAAAGGAGTTCTATGACATCCTTTTTGCTATAAAGAAGTGGCTTCATTATTTCCTGGGCAACCACTTCATTATCAAAACGGATCAAAAAGCCTTAAAGCATTTACTAGAACAGCCTCCGACCACATTAATGCAAAATTGGGGCTTAGAGAAGCTTATGGGCCTTGATTTTAGCATTGAATACAAGAAAGGCAAAGACAATGTTGTGGCTGATGTACTATCTAGGAAAGAAGCTCCAGGAAAATTAGCAGCTGTCTCTCAATTAATAAGTACCTTGGTAACAGATGTCAAAAGGACGTGGGAGTGTGATCTAAAGCTGAAAAAGATTTTGGACAAAATCCGACTCACACAGCAGCCATATAAGCATTATAGTTATGCTAGGGGCTTATTGAAAAGAAAAGGTAAACTGGTCGTGGGAGCCGATCTGAATCTCAGACACCGAATTATAAACTATTTTCATAATTCCCCTATTAGAGGGCACTCCGGAGGTGATCAAACATACAAAAGAATAAAAGAACATTTCTATTGGAAAGGGTTGCAAAAGGACATCAAAACTTGGGTCCTGGAATGTCAAGTATGTCAAAAATTTAAGAGCCTTACTCAACCTTCAGCAGGATTATTGCAGCCTTTACCAATACTTGACAAAGCATGGCATTCTGTGTCCATGGATTTTATTGTAGGTCTTCCAAAATCTAATGGTATGTCAATCATATTAGTAGTGATTGACAGATACACGAAATATGCCATTTTATGGCATTAAAACATCCATTGAGTGCTACAAAGGTTGCTAAATTGTTCATGGATACAGTTGTCAAGTTACATGGTTGGCCAAGTGAGATAATTTCTGACAGGGACCCTATTTTCTTAAGCAACTTCTGGACAGAATTATTAAAGGCGCATGGTGTCAAGTTGCTTCATTCTACTGCCTTCCATCCACAAACAGATGGCCAATTTGAAGCTCTCAACAAGGCACTGGAAGGATATTTGAGATGCATCACTGGAAGGCACTTATTTATCATTGGCTGAATTATGGTACAACACAAAGTTCCATGCAACAATCCAAATGACCCCGTTTGAAAAGCATTGTATGGCTACAAACCTTCCATTCCTTGTCCTATTTAGCTTGAAGACTCCATAGTGGAAGCAGTGGACTACACTTTAAAGACCAGAGAGCAAATATCCACGTTACTTCATTCCAACCTCACTAAAGCCCAGGAACGAATGAAATAATATGCTGATTTAAAACGAATAGATAGAGAATATGCGTTAGGAGAGCTTGTTTACTTAAAGATTCAACCTTACAAACAACATTCCTTAGCTAATTCGTCATTTCACAAACTAGCTGCAAGATATTATGGGCCATTCAAGGTGTTGGAAAGGATTGGCAAAGTGACATATAGGCTGGAATTGTCCATTGGCACAAAAATACACGATGTCTTCCACATTTCATTACTTAAAAAGCACCATGGAGATCGTCTAGTGTACCAGCAACTGCCCTCGTTCATTGATGCAGGAGAGCTTTCAATCCAACCTATGGCAGTCCTAGCCTGACGAATAATGAAGAAACACAATAGAGTTGTCACTGAAGTTTGGTCCAATGGGAGCATACCAGCCTCGAAGACGCTACATGGCATGAGTTACATGATGTGCAGACCAAGTATCCTGACTTTGATTGGCAGCATCCGTAGAGGACCTTGGGGACAAAGTCATCTTTCGAGGGCGGGAAAGTTGTTATAAATAAATTAGGAAAAGATAAGGATATGTTAGTTATTAAAAGATAAGATTAGATTAGTTATTAGAAGATAATGATAGATTTAGTTGTTAAGAAATATGGGTTATAAATAAGACCCAAATGTAATCAAAGAAGATTATGAATAATACAATTTTATTAGAGTTTTTCTCTTTAGTTCTTGTGTGAGATTAAGAGTGAGTGACGTTAGAAGAGAAGTCTATTTCTCCTTTAACAACATATCATTTTTATTTGTATTTGTATTCATAAATGATTATGACAGTAATTATTATTTAATAAAAATAATGAGTATCAACGATTGTTTTATAAAATTATAGTTCAGGTAGTTAATGGTCTAAAATCTTTTGATTTACTTAGAAAGGATTTAAAGGAACAAATATCCTAACTAAAATTAAGGTAACATTCAAAATCTGATGACAGTATCGCATAATAGTTTTTATTTTCTTTTTCCGTTTTTGTTTTTGGACGGTAAACAGAAATAAAATATAATTATACTAGCAGGACAATGGTACTCCCACCTTAATATATGTATTTATAATCATATTCCATATTGAAGACGATTTAATGGGTAAAAAACAATTCATAAAAGGGAAAATTCAGCCCTTCTATTTTAGCTTTAATCAAATCTCAAAATCTGATTTTAATAAGATCAGTGACTTCGTTTAATTCTAGTCCTTCGTTAGAAAAGACAATTTCATTTCTATGTAATGTGGTCAAAGACATCATGGATTGTAAACCGTGCTTTACTTGCTGTTTAACTCCACAGTAGTCCATTGCGTTGTACGAATTGCATTTAGATCTTGCATTCAAATTGATCAAAATTAAAATTGCAATAAATAAATAAAATTAAAATATACATATATAATTTTACTAAAAACATGATTTAAGGGAATTTTTTTTTAACTTAAATGAATTTGCTTTAACTTAAGATAATTTTCTTTGATTCAAGCAAATTTAAAGGCTCATTTACTGCACCAAATTAGTTTAAATGAATTTTGATTTCCTTAAATTAATTTTCCTAAGAGAGACAATTCATATACAACACTAAATTAGTTTAAACAAGCGAATTCTTTTTGCAATTCTCATTTTAGGGGACTTTTATTCATTTTTAGACTTTTTTATTCATTTTTTCGATCATTCTCTCTCATTTTAAAGATTTCCTATATATTTTCACTAAAAAAATCTTTAAAATACCTTAATTTTCTCACTCCAAAACTCTAAAGAAATGAATTTTTCTACTTTTCTTCCTTAGAGGGACTTATTGGGATACGATTGAAGGTTTTTTTTTTTTTTTTAAGTATAATTCAACTTGGAAAAGAATTTTCTCATGATGTGGAGACCATAAGTATTCTCCAGTAAGCTTGAGAAGGAATTTTCAAGAAAATTTCATCAGGTTTTAAGTGAATTTAATCATTTTTTCAAAACACCCTTGCTCTTGTTTTTCTTTAATGTTGTTAGGTTATGCTTGATTCTTTTGTGTTTGTTGCATGGTACATTTTATTTAAACATTTTTATTTGCGTTCTACTTGTAAGAACCCATGATTGATTGATTTCCATGCATTAAACATAAGGAAGGTGCAAGAAAACTTGAAAAAGTTCTATGAAAACAATATGTTCATTATTAGCACTCTAAACTGTGATTCTTTTTCTTTGGTTTTTGCTGTGATTGAGGATGAACTTATTGAACATTCTAAACCTTGTACTAAACCATTAATTTTTGAAATTTTAATGTGATGAACTCTATGAGTATATGATATTTAGACTAGTAATTTTGACTTTTGAGTTGAGATTGTAGTAAAGTTTTAGCAATACATACTATTTTTAATTAAACTTAATTCAATGTTCATGATAAAGAAAATGGCACTAGTATTATAGTAATTAGATTAGATTTAAAGTACAATTTTTAATATTTAACTATGGTTAATGAATATATTAACTATGTTAATTTTTAGAATTAGTATATATTGTTAGGACATACACAACTAATATTTAAAAATTAAGTATTCATCGGCTCATTATATTTGATTCATTTAATTGTCTAAAATAAAATAATTTTACGGACTTACTAAGCATAAGCGGTTTGGAATTAGAGAAATGTATGCATAACAATTTTCATGTGCGATGTATTAATTACTCTATCATTCATATATCACAAGCACAAATACCTAGATACATAAATATTCTCGTATGATTATTTTGAAACAAGAATAAATGCTTTTTCTTTTAAAATTAAATAAACTTCTTAGCAGCTTGCTCATGTTTTATTGTGATTAAATTCAGTTTGATTTACATAATGATTTCTTAAAATGATGTATAAACTATTCTATCATTCTCATATCGTAGAATTGTAATACTATCACTTTAGCTACATTATTTGATACCTTATGCATGTGAATTACTTCAAATACAATATTTTATTACTTTTTTCATATCAAAGATAAATCAAAAATATTTTTCTTAATTCCTATAATGATTAATGATGGTAATATATAAATTAGTTTATCATTCACGAATCGCATAGTCATTAAATGGAATTTACTATTTTATATAAATAAAACAAACATGTTTCTTTTTTCTTTTATAATATTTCTTTCCAAAAAAGATTCCTATTCTCAATCTTCCTTCCATTCCTTCAAAAAGATTCTTTCAATTTTTCTTTCATTTTATAATTTAATAATAATGATATATAAACTACTTTATCATTTACCCATCGTATATTTTTACTTCAATGACCACAAAATTTAGAAAAAAAAAATTTGCATGCAAATTTTTCTACAAATTCAAATGAATAAAAAAAATTCATTATTTCTTACTATTTTTCTTATAAAGAATTTGTAGGAAAAATTCATAGAAAAATTTGCAAGAATGTTTAAAGTTTTCTTCAGGATTTTCTTGTTGAAAAATAAGTAGTAAAAGTCATAAAAAAAAAATTTGTTATTTCTTGTGAACTTTTTTATCTTAAAAATTGTAGAAAAATATGTATAAATATTTTAAATTTCCTGTAAGACTAAATTAACAAATAGTGAAGTGAGGCAACACCTTAAGTCTAAAAAGTGAATTACTTTTGAATTTAATGGACTCGAGATGAGACCCTCACAATAAACACTTTACCATTAAAATTGTGATGGTTTCACCAAAATGTATTTATACATATTTTGGACCATTATATGTACACCTTAGGTTGTTCACGAGTGCTTTAGCATGATTTTCTAAGTCTTTCATAGAAGGCTCTTGTACCTTTACACTCATTTAGAAAGATACATTAAGTGCATCTCTATAGCAGTTAGGGATGGCGATGGATAGGTACTATAGTATCCATCCTTGTACTTGCGTTTTAAAAAAATACTTGTACCCAATCTCATACTCACATGAGTAGTAATTTTAATCCTCGTACCCATACCATTTGGGTATCCGCATACTCATACCTGCCCCTATTACCCGCACTTGTCTAAAGAAAAAAACACTTATAAAAAAATATGCTTATATTGAGATGTCCCCGTTATTATTAACAGTTTCATCCTAATTATTATGTTATTATGTTCAACTTAGAGACTCTAATAAATTTAACCTATTTAGTAAACATAAATGAAGGCACATATCCCACACATAATGCACATCTACATATATATAGAGTTGTTGTTCAACAGTAGATAATATAATACAGACCTCCTACCTTTCCTAGGTTATTCAAGTATTTTACAAACTAAAGGAAAATGAAGGTCAGGCAAAAAGATCCTAAGCACTCATAATTTACATATACCCATTGTAATATTTAGAAGCAAATTAACAAGTACAGTGTTCAAAAAACATAACAGAAAAAAAGCTACGAATTTGTGTATTAAAACAGATGTATGATGTAACACCTTAACTGTAATTTCAAATATCAAATTTCAAAAAATGGGAGAAAATAAAATTTCATCCAAAAATAGTTTTTCCTATACATAATTCATTAAAATATTTCAAAATAAGGATGGTTACAACTTGCATCAAATCGTTGCTACAGGAATTAATGAGTACATCAAAATTTTCAAATAAATTCCTAAGTCTTATAGCAGTTTCATCCTTCCTTTACTGAGTCCGGTGCTGATCGTCTTGGTCACTTGAAAAATAAATGTAAAGGTGAGTACTCTACACGACCCAACATACACACAATTAAACATAGAGTCTCACCTCACACATACTTCACATTATTCATAATACATTTCACACAAGTGTAATTACAATAACAAAGTTCAACAATTTATTTTAATTCACAACCGATGCACTCACAATACCAAAACATTTTACACGCGTGCACTCACTGCACGTCGCCACGCTCACTATGGCACTGTGATGACAGATTCACACCATGGATGGTCGCCGGTTACCCCCGCATCACGAATACCACGTGCGTGGTCACGAGTCGCTCGACAAAGGTAGTGGTCAGAGGTCTAGTCAAGAGGAGAGTGTGTGGCCCCACGCTCATTGTTGGTGTTACCACCACTCTCTCTTTCCCAAGGTATTTCTACCGTCCCAATCTTCTACACTCCCAGTGTATCACTGAACCATTCATAGCATCATTACAACCCCGTTTAACATGCCCTATTTACACACATTTCAATTACACACAATATTCCTATTCGCATACGACACTCAGGCCCACATCTATTCACATTACACGGCACTCAGGCCTATACTCGTTCACAGCACACAAGCCTATATTCAATTCACATTATTAAATCACCATTGGATAGCATTCCACAATACGCAATCATCCACAATGGGTTCAACTAGCTCATCACACATCACATTGCATTCAAACATACAATAATTCCCATAAAAACACACGTTTTCTACCCTCTATCTTAGTCATATTACAATAGTTAGCAAAATAAATGGTAAATCACATACAATGAGATAAGGTAAAGTCCCCCTTACCTCAGATTGAAGACCTACACATGAATCAACGATGAAAAAGAACCCCACACAAATTTTGCCCCCAAAACACATGGAAACCCCATGAGAACTCAAGAAGAACCGAGAAAACAACGAGTGGGGACGGGAAATCATAAACCCTAACCACAGAAACTCACCTCCAAGTGTTCCCAACACGAATCCAACCTTGAATCTAACTCACGAACAACTTTGGAGGCAATTTAATCGGTGGAATAGGGTTTGGGATTAAGAGGATCAAAGAGATTTTGAAGAGGGAAGATGGGAAATGAATTTCCCCAACCCTAACCCCTTCAAATACCCTTTTGCTCGCCACACTTTTGCTACAGCGAGACACCCTTGCTGCAGCGATGCCTCTTGACCGCGTGCCTGTTGAAGAATGAGCCGGCGACTCATAGGCAGTGGCTTGGTTAAGGGAAACCACCGGAGCGGTAGCAAAAGTGAGTCTGAAAAAGTATCTAAAAATATGAAATTTATATATTTGTACCTTGTCGAGGTAAGGAACCATGGTATATATGTTTGGAATAGATTCCATTTTGAAAGAGTTGAAAAAGCACTATCTCGTTGAAAGGTTCTATACATCTGCCCTTTCTCAAGGCATTTTTTTGGACAAGGACTCCGTTTTTTCCTAGTCCCGGGCTGGGCTCCTCCCACTGCTTGGGAGCTTACGGTTTCATGTTCTATTTCACTCCCCGATGAGGCATCGCTGCAGCAAAAATATCAGAGAAAACTGTACCCTGATTTCTGCAGATTCTCGCTACAGCGAGACTGTACCTAGAAATGCACCCAAAACTATTGCTTTGTCGCTACAACGAGGGACCTCTCACTATAGTGACAAGGCGACAGTTTCACCCCTCTCTCCCAGTGCCTTCTCGCTACAGCGAGAATGACACAATTTCATGCCTCACGCCTAGGGCCCTCTCGCTACAGCGAGAATGCCATGCAGTAGCATCCACACTTATCCTGTGTACATACACACACACATACACACACACACACACACACACACACACACACACACACACACACATATTCAATCTATTCCAGTCTAGTCACAATTCACATTACATTCCAACCACACTATACGGACTTATCACAATCATATTCATATAGGTCCACATTATTACACACACATACACATCATCCTCATGTCAATCAACACACCTCATAGGGCAATCCACACACACACACATACTTTAATAATTAAACGATATTACAAAATTCAGGGCGTTACAACTCTCCCCTCCTTTAGGAAATTTTGTCCCAAAATTCAATCCAACATACACAGATTATACAAACAATCCTGGATATAACTCTCTCATTCTACTCTCCATTTCCCATGTCGCATCACTCTCATCGCTTGAGTTCCATATCACCTTCACCAATGAGATTTTCTTGCCCCTCAGTTGGTCCGCTATCCTCACTGGATACATGTCATAAGATAAGTCTTCTCTCACTTGAACCGGGTCAATATCAATCACATGGGAAGGATCCGACACATACTGCCTAAGTTGTGACACATAGAACACCGAATGTAGATTCGAGAGACTCAGAGGCAACCTTATCCGGTACGTAGCAGGACCAATTCTACTCAGCACTTCGAATGGCCCAATGAACTTAGGAGATAGCTTTCGAGATTTCAAAGTTCTACCGACTCCAGTCACAGGTGAGACCATAAAAAAATACATGGTTGCCCACTTGAACCTGCAAGGGCTTCCTCCTTTTACCATAGTAGCTCTTCTGTCAATCTTGGGCAGCCTTCATTTTCTCTTTAATCATCTTGATTTGCTCATTCTACCTTTAGATCATATCCGGTGCACACAAAATCGGCTCTCCGATTTCATACCAACATAATGGAGTTCTACACCTCCGCCCATACTGATTAATTCATATTTTTACTAGTATTTTACTATAGTTTTAATCCATTTAATAAGGAATGTGTTGAGCGAGCTCTGCATTACCACTTTTACTAGTATTTTACTATATTTTACTATAGTTCCATAGAAGGCAGAATTTCAGCGAGCTCTGCATTACCACTTTTACCAGCGAAAGTGGATGTTCCAGAAAGGAGTGTATCAAGGCAAGTTGCGCGTGGTCACTCTTGCTCTTGAAAGTGATCACGTGTACTCCTCAACCTCCTGCGTTGCTACTCTTATCAACGAAAGTGAATGTTCCAGTCTTCCAGAAACTACATGAGCCTCTACGTGGTCACTCTTTTGAAGCAAAGTGACAATGCCCAGAGTCGAGAATTCTTATAAATACCAGAGAAAGCTCAGAACTCAGGGCTTTTTGTTCATTTTCTGTTTTTTCTGTTAGATTCTCGTTGAGAGAGAGTAAGAGAGAGGATTGGGGTCGAATTTTGAAGCTCCAAGAAGAGGCATTGGATTGGAGCTCGTGAAGATGGCTTCTTTGCAATTCTTCTCTTCTTCTCCTTCTTTCTCTTTCTCTGTTACAATGTTTACTTAATTCTCCATAGTTAGGCGTTTATGGAACTTGAATTGATGTATTGATTCGATATTTGCTTCTAAAATTTGAGTTTTTGGATTAATTGAATTGTTAATTCTGCTATTATTGCACATTGTGAATGGAAATTCGTATGGTTAATCAAAGAGGAACATTTACCAATGGAAGTTGGATTTGCTTCTCTGATTTGAGTTAGCAATCAGAATTGAGGATTTCTTAGGGATAAGGAGACCTAATACTACAATCCTACGATTCTAAGTCTTAATACAACTTGAAATTGAACTTCACCTAAGGGATTAGGGGGGTTTAGTTGCTTGTTAGGGTCAATGATTTAAGGAATTAAACTTTGACTATTAATAAGAGAAACTGATTGGCAATTAACCAATTACTTGAATATTTAGAGGCATGATTGAATTGATATTGACATTCTTGTGAAATAAATTCCTAACTATTCTTCATTCCTATCTCATTTCATCACAACTTTCATACTCTGTTTTTACTGCAAGTTTCTTACTTTTTAATTGTGCTTGTTCTTGACTTTTGAATGTTATAAATCTTCCAAATTCGTATGGCTCAAATGGTTATAGTTCTGTGAAGTGATAATTGATTTCCTAATTCCCTGTGGAGACAATATTCTAATCTTAAAAATTACTCATTCCTAGTGCACTTGCTAGTGTTCAGAATTGTAAACAACACATACAAAGCCTTAAATGACGCCATTTCTATGCTGGCGTGATAGATGTTATTATATGTGAACTCCACCAATGGCAGGCATTCTTCCCAAGTCCCCTGTTGCTCAAGCACGCAAGCCCTCAACAAGTCCTCTAAGGACTGGATGGTTCTCTCTGTCTGGCTGTCGATTTGTGGATGATACGCCGAACTAAGCTTCAACTTAGTGCCCAACGCCCTCTGCAGGCTCTCCCAGAATCTTGAGGTAAACCTCGGGTCTCTATCAGACACCACACTAGTCGACACTCCATGCAACCGGATTATCTCCCTCACATATAAGTCTGCAAGTCTCTCCAACTTCTACTTTATGTTAATCGGGAGAAAGTGTGCAGCCTTAGTCAATCGGTCTACAATCACCCAAATGATATCATGGTTGTTCCTGGTCCTTGGCAAATTGAAAACAAAGTCCATAGAAATACTGCCCCATTTGCACTCAGGGATCTCCAACGATTGTATCAACCCTGGTAGACGCTGGTGCTCTACCTTCGCCTTTTGGCAAGTTAGGCATTTAGCCACATATTCAGCTACATATCTTTTCATTCCATTCCACCAAAAACTCTTCCAGAGATTCTGATACATTTTGGTCGTATCGGGGTGAAAATTCATCTTACTCTTATGCGCTTCTTCTAGTATCATTTGCTTCAACTCATCCACTTGGGGAATGCACACTCGGTTCCAGAACCTAATCATCCTGTTCTCATTATAGTGGAACTCCAAATTCTTTCCCTCATTCTTATATCTCATCATATCTTGCAAAAAAGCATCTTCCTGCTACGTATATCGGACATACACCAAAAAGTCGTTGTGAATTATTATTGCCCTAAGGTACAAACTCCTCGGCCTTACCTCTATGGCCAGATTCATGTCCCGAAATTCCTCAATTAACTCCATCTCCTTCATAATCATTACTGCCACGTGCAACGTTTTCTGCCTCAAAGCATCGGCCATCACATTCGCCTTTCCGGGGTGGTACGGCAATGTAAAATCATAGTCCTTAAGGAATTCCATCCACCTTCTCTGCCGCATGTTCAACTCCCTCTGATCAAACAGATACTTGATGAATCCATATTTTTACTGATATTTTAGCATAATTCTAACTCATTTGATAAGGAAAATATATGAAGAAAGCAGAAAAACTCAGAAAAAGAGAATGATTTGAATTTTTCTTTCAATTTATAGTTATTTTAGAAATTGTGAAATACTAGCTTAGAAATTAAGTTTTTGATCTTGTTTTTGAAGGAATAATTCGAGCAAGGGTCATGTGGATGGACGCTTGATGGAAAGGTAGAGGAAAGTAGCAAGTCTGGACTCCAAAACACAAGAACAAGGAAATGTAGACTGGGCGTGATCACTATTGTTAGTGAAAGTGATCACTCCAGAGCTTAAAGAAGAAGTGAAGCCTGGGCGTTACCACTCTTACCAGCAAAAGTGAACGTTCCAGAGAGTGACAATATCAGGATACTCTGCGTTATCACTCTTATCACTGAGAGTGAACGTTCCAAAGAAGCTTCAGACTCAGCAGACCTGTCTTAACCACTTTTATCAGCATAAGTGAGCGTTCCAGAGAAGGCGAAGTTTCAAAGTTTTTTGCGTAACCACTTTTATCATTGAAAGTGGATGTTCCAGAGAGTCCTCAACCTGGCAAGTTGCGCGTGACCACTTTTACTCATAAAAGTGATTACGCACAACGTCGCGACCTTCTGCGTGGCTACTCTTATCAGCAAGAGTGATAACGCCAAGAATCGGGATTTCTATAAATACATGTTTTTAGCTCAGATCTCGGGGTCTTTCATTCATTTTCCATTTTTTCTGTTAGATTCTCGTTGGGAGAGAGTGAGAGAGAGGAGTGGGGTCGAACCTCGAAGCTTCAAGAAGAGGGATTGGATTGGAGCTTGTGGCTATGACTTTTCTGACTTTTTCTTCTTCTTCTCCTTCTTTCTCTTTCTCTGCCACAATGTCTGTGTAATTTCTTGTAGTTAGGGGTTTATGGAACTCGAATTGATGTATTGATTTGATTCTTGCTTCTGAAATTCGAGTATTTTGATTAATTGAGTTGTTAATTCTGCACTTTACATAATCGTTGAATGGGAATTCATTTGATTAATCTTAGAGGAACATTTGCCAATGGGAATTGGACTTGATTCTCTGATCTGAACTAACAACTAGAATTTGGGAATTTCATAGGGATAAGGAGACCTAATTCTGCAATCTTAAGGTTCTAATTCTTAATGCAACATGAAATTGAACTTCACCTAAGGGATTAAGGTCATTTAGTTGCTTGTTAGGGTCAATGAGTTAAGGGATTAACCTTTGGCTATTCAGTGTTAATTCAATCAAGTTTTGAACTTTCAAGCATTTAGTTTGAATGACAATCAGTCTCACGATTTATTAATCTAAGGTTAATTTCTTAACTCAATGATTCTAACGTTCAATTCAATCATCCTAATTCCTTAGATCTGATTCAATTAAATGTTGCATTAAGCATTAAAAGCCAAAAGATTGTAAGATTAAGATGACTTATGCCTAAGAAATCAATAATATTGGTAGTTAATTCAGATCTGAGAAACAATTTCAACTTTCATTGATAAAAGCTTCTCTGTGTTTAGTAAATCAAATTTCCATCAAGTACTACTTGAATAACAAAAGCAACTCTGTGTTTACCCGTAGGAGTAGATACAATAACATCACAAGACAATTTAGATACAGGTAATTCTAGACATCTCATACAATCCACAGAGATAAAGGAAATAGTAGCACCAGAATCAAACAACACATCTACAAGTCGATCTTTTATGATACATTTACCTCTAATAAGCTCCTCTGATTTTGAGGCCTCAGCTCCACTCATAGCAAAAACTTTTCCTTTCACATTTGGCTTTGTTCCAGTGCTTGCTCTAGATTCAGGTCTTTGTTCCACACTCATGCTTCCGCTCTTTTGTGGTGCAGACCAACAGACACTAGCAGAGTGTCCCATTTTCCCACAAATGTCACATGTTGGTAGAAGTTGAGGACAATTCTTTTTAATATGAGGCCCACCACACTTGAAACATTTTAGTGGCCTTCTGAAAGAACCTAAACCACCACTACTATCTTCTTGAGATACAGTCCCCTTCACTTGAGACTGATTTGGACTAGAGTCAGGTCCTCTAGAAAATCTTGGAGGCCTTCGGTCTTGCCTCACAGGACCACCGATTCTGGTATCCACCGTCTTACTCTTAGTATTGGCTTCAAATATTCTGCATTTACTCACTAGAACGGGTAAATCTGTCAGCTGGAATACACTAACAGCAGCTCAAAATCTTGCCTAAGCCCATGTTCAAATTGAGCACATAGATCTTCCTCTCCATCATTATGTTGATAGTGAGGCCAGTATTTCATCAATTCATGAAATTTAGCAGCATATTCACCTACAGACATGTTTCCTTGTTTCAACTCAAGGAACTCCCTAGCCTTCTGTTTCTTTAAATCTCTAGGGAAATAATTTCCTAGTAAAGTTGCCTTAAATGTCTTCCAAGGAATATAACCATCTTCTTGCAGTAGAGTTTAACTAGCAAATCTCCACCAGTCCTCAGCTTCTCCACTCAGCATATAAGTAGCATAAGTTACTTTATGCTCCTCTCTACATCCCATGGTGTGGAAAATATTCTCCACGTCTGCTATCCACCTCTGAGCTCCCTCAAGATCAAACTTTCCCTCAAATTTTGGAGGGTTATGCTTAGTAAAAGAAGAAAGTCCTCTATACTCGACTAGTTCAGCCTCCTGGTTATGTACCAAAGTCTCTAAGACTTGGGTCATGCGCTCCAGGAGTTCATTTGTAGCACTAGCAGGTCTACCTCTACCAGACATAACTCTAATCTTGCAATAAACTCAAAACACTTATTAATCTATCATAGATAGATCTAGTTCACGTAGTTCACATCTAACAAGTCATATTAGCAAATAATCATTTCATATTCTAGTATATCTATTACACAACATAGACATGTTAGTCCCATACCCCCGTCTGGTCTGGATGAACTGCTCTGATACCAAAATTGTAACGCCTTATATTTCTTTCCTTAATATATGATAAATTTTCATAAAAATTTAAATGGTAAAGTAAATTTTCTTTCAAAACTCTCTAATAAGAAAGAGACATTGAAATGATATAAGGTTCATAGAGTAAAATTTCATTAATTCATAAGTACTTTAGAAAAACAAAGATTCTAGAATTTTCATCAGCAATAAAAAGAAATAGTAGTTTTACAACTGTTTCAAAAGAATGCTATAGAACTGAAAATATTCATTACATAACTTAAAATAACTAAGTCCTATAGCAGTTCTCATCTATCCATGCACTGTGAGCCTGGTACTATTCGTTCTGGTTTCCTGAAAAATGTTGTGTAAGGGTAAGTCTCTACCTTACCACTCATACATCACACATATTTATCACAAAACACATCTTATCACAGTTAAAGAAAACATCATGGCATTACATATCATAGTGTCATATAAGCATGTTCTCATCTCAACACATATTATATTCCACAGATTCACAATTTCTTTTACTTTTATCTGTGCTTACAGCACCCTGTGGCCACAGTTATCTGATGCCTCTATCTCGAGGTCTTACACATCCATGTAAAATAGTCACAGGATGGCCCAATGCAATACGGATACAACGCATGCAATAGACGGCCCCTTAGCAAAGGTAATGGTCAGGAGTCAACTCAGGAAACGAGTGTGTGGCCATGTGGTGCATTCATACACAATATTCCGTGCACAATCCCGAATGTCACTCACCACCTTGCATTTCCCCAAGATATCCCATATCGTCTCCATCTTCCATTTCCCCAGTGTATCTCTGTAACTATTTACATCATATCTTTTTCCATCTCATACTCTTTCAAGTATATTCACATGTTCACATATGCCATTTCTCATGTTCACACATATTTTTCATCATATTTCCATATACTTTTCATCATATACATCAAACCATGGCATATTAACAATACACATCATTTTTACATGAAACACAATATATTCAAACATGAAACATCCATCTCTTTGTATATTTCATATCACAAAATCATATAATCATATCAACCATCCTCAATATACCTTATCATGCCCTATTTGAACATAATATCACATTTTCACCATGTATTCATCATAAAATCACATAAATAATCAATTATTCTCACTTTTCACCAATTATTTTTCATAAAACAAGGATTATTCCACATATAATCACATACATGACAAGATCTATGGGAATATGAGTAATAAGCATAACAAAATGATAAAGTAGAGCCCCCTACCTCAAAACAGAGCTTTTACAAGGATTTAACAGAAGATTTAACTCTAGAATGAAGTTTTTTCTAAGAACATCATGAACATCTATAAGAAAAAGAAGAAGAAGAGAAACGAATGGTAAATCTAACTTCAAACTTAGAGAAACTTACTTGAAATCCTTTATAACGGACGTAGAATCACAGATCTGAAGAGAAATCTAAGTTTAGGAGGTTTAGTATGGGAGAAAATGGCGAGATATGACCTTAGAACCTTCGAGAACCTTGGGTAGGAGTGAAGAAATGAAAATTTCATGTGAAGCCCCCTATTTATAGAAAATTTTTGAAGATGTCAGCATCAATGTGTTGTAAGCGATGATGTCAGCATGATACAAGCAATGATGTCAGCATCAATGTGATGTAAGCGATGATGTCATCATGATGCAAGTGATGATGTCAGCATGATGCAAACAATGATGTCAGCGTCAACGTGATGTAAGCGATGATGTCAGCATGATGCAAGCAATGATGTCAGCGTCAATGTGATGTAAGTGATGATGTCAGCATGATGCAAGCGATGATGTCAACGTGATGTCACCGATGATGTAAGCGATGATGTCAGCATGAGATCACCAATAACATAAGCGATGATGTCAGCGTGATGTTGCCGATGACATAAGCATGATGTCATTGTTGACATCAGGGGCTACTGTATATACACGGTTTCTTTTTGCTCACAAAGTACTACAGATTTTTCTCAATGATATACTATAGGCATGACACAAAGCATAGGATGTTACATACTACGCGTAGTTACTATCAAAATTCATAGTGACAACTCCAGAGAGTCCAAAATGTTCCAGTGCTTCGCGTAGTTACTATGAATATTCATAGTAATCACTCTAGAGAGGAAAAATCCAACTGATGCTGCGTGTGTTTACTATGAAATAATTAAAGTAATTACTTTGGGCGGCGCCAACTTTAGTATAAATAGATTTTTGCCAAATTCGGGTAGAGAGTTCTAACACTTTTTGTACTTTTTGTACCTTCTCTCTTCCTTACTTAATTAGGACGATTTTCCAGAGCTTAGGGCAACCTTGGGTGACAGCCAAGGGTCCAACCTAAGGTTTGGTTTCTTATTTCTCTTGCTTGTTTTCTGCATTTCCCAACTGCATTTTGACCCCCATTTCCATGAAGGGCTAAATTTTGTGTAATCCTTAGTAAATTCGCAAGGATTCTTGAGTTCCTTGATTTTAATGATAATATAATTTCTTTCTTTTCATGAATTACTTCTTCCTTGTCTCTTGAATTGAATTAATGGTGAATGAGGGGGGTATTGCTCAATTAACCCTAATTTCATTTTAAGGAGATTCTAAACTAGGGATTCCTTAATCCTAGGTTTAATTCTAAGGTTGCGTAACTTTGGGATGAGAGATTAGAGCCTAGCAAATTGCGTAATTTCGTTAGGATAATAAGGTTGATTTTCGCTTGTTAAATTAACCTAATTCATGGGAGAAAGGATGAATGTTAAATCTTGAGTGGAATGAGGATAGAATCTTTGTGGATGAACTAAGGGTTGCTATTTTCTATTGTTTGAATTAACTAAACTTGTTTGCTCATTGTTCTTTATTTTGATTTGAAACCTCAAAATCCCCATTTTAATTGTTTGTTCAATTAATGCCTTCAATATGTTTAATGAAGATTAATAGCCAATGTTTAGGGGAGGCAATCTAGGGTAACCCTAATACTACAGTAATTTGTTTAAATTTTGATGAGGATTTGCGACAAAATCTTTTAAACAACTCAACAAAATCGATCATCATCAAGTATCATATTCTCAATCACAAAGAGGATAGCAGCCTTCAAAGACTATTCCAAATAGAAATAATGAACTAAACTCCAATTCATGGAATTTACTCAGTCAAGTTTCAAGAATCAAGATGCATCCATGATGAAGATGGAGCTGTAAATAGGGCAAATTTTAGAACAATTGTTGAAAAGGAATGATGAGAAATTTCCTAGCAACACCATCATGAATCCAATCGAGCAATGCAAAGCTGCTTTCTGTAGCATCCTAAATCACTAAAACACTAATACCAACTTTATAACATGATAAATTAGAAAACACCAAAATCTGGTAAATTTTTTTTCCTCATACAGTTTACAAATATAGTTCTCTTTCTCTGAGAGAGAGTTAACATGCATATGACTTTCTCATTTCAACACTCTATAAGTCAATTGCAATAGTATAATAATATCAGATCAACACAACTCAACATTTGAAAATACCTCAAATATATTAAACATAAGTTGCGGAAACGTCAAGTACATAATCAAACAGAACGGTCAGCATAATCCAAATACAACATAACATAAATAGACCAACTTCCTAAGAGCAGTTCCCCTAAGACATAAGTAAATAAACAACATCAATCACAAGAAGAGTAATCCTCAATGGGATCAGACTCCTCAGAAGATGTTGAGGAAGCAAAGCTAGAGGAAGTAGTCGTGGCATGACCTCCATCATTCCAACTATGCGAGGAGGTGAACAAGTAGCAGTAGATGGGACCAAAGTAGATGAGTATGCACGGTGCATATAAGATTGCATGGTAGTATACCTAATGGAGGATTCCACCACATAGACATCCCTCTCCATTGGCATGGTTGAGAAGTAGGAGTTATAAAGGGAAATGGCACAGGCACGAGGGCTGGTCTAGCAGTAGGAGTACAGGGATCAATCGACATAGGTGTTGGGGAAGCAAATAGGGCAGGATAAGGTAACTGAGTGTCACCAGGAGGGACAGAAAAGACAATCTCAACAAGGGTGTTGGCAGTATATTGGGTGATCCACGAACCTCCACTCTCCAATCCATGAATCACTCGTGCAAATCTGCAGAAGATACTTTGCTAAGCCGCGAAGTCGAACACCCACATATCCTCCTCAGAAGGAAGGACCCACACCTTCACCTTGTTCCTGTCCATCTATATAAATAAAAGAAGAGCAATACAAGACAACACAAACACAGGGGTGAGTTCTCCAAACACAAACATCAATCATAGCCATACCCCAAGGAAGGCGGCGTCACAATCACGATTCAATCCAACTATCAACATTCAACATCATCAAATGTTCAATCATATAATAGGGTGATAAATATAATCATAACCATAGCCAATTTCACAAGCATTCAGTCATCCCTAATAGTAATGCACATGATGCATGAATGCAGGTTTCGATCTCACCTATATAGTCATTCATGTGTTAATAGCATGCAAATGATCCATGGGGATCCCATTCCTCTATGACTAGCAACTTGCCCAGCTTTTAGCATAGAGATATATACATAGATTCAAGTCGTATGGCGATCAGAGGACTCCATTCCCTACTCTACACAGTGATATCATAGATAGAAATAAAATAATAGCACATCAGCCGATGTGTAGTGCCATCCGGCACGTTCAGGAATGGACCTCGCGACCCTAGTGTTATGGAGTTCACGTCAAGTTTGGCTAAGGTCTTGCAAGCAGGTCACGACCCAACTACAGGGAGCTCAGCTGCCATGTGCCACTTAGGTCGGATGTTCCCCCTTTCGCCACCCTCAAAAGGTCTACTTTGGACTAAACTTCCAATACCCAAGCTGTGCCTCTATTATGCCATCAAGTCATTTCATAAGATAATATTTGATGCATGAAGTAGCATTTTCAGTTTTCTTGTATAGTTTTCTCAATTCATTTCATTCAGCCACTTGGGGCTATTGCACAGTAATAATAGAAGTCACCATGGACTTAAAATCATAGCATGTAGCATAGAGTTAGAAGTCATCATAGACTTAGCAACATGGATAAATAATCTCTGTGAGTCACATGCCGTAGCATGGATAGATAGATTCCATGAGTTTCACAACAATTCTCAATGAGTTCATAATAATTTCAAGATAATATATTTAAGGAACTCAGAGCATATCATAGATCTCTCATCATAATTTCATAATCTCATGGTTTTATAATTTCATACTCATGGATAATTTTAGTGCAGCATATATTATATTGGACCATAGCGTAGGCAATTCATTCAAGCCTTCAAGATTCATTTCTTCTTTCTCAATTCACTTTTTCTTTCACATTTTAAGTCTATTCTCTCTTTCAATTTAGTACAATCCCATTCCTCAATCCTTGTAATCTCACCATTCAAGTTCATCCTAACCATTACATTTATTTCCATCAATCTCTAACACCTTTTAAACCATAAATCATTCAATTCAACTCTTGCTCTCTTGATTTCTTCCTCTAGGTTTTTCTCTCCATGAAAGAACAAATCATCAAACTTAATTCCTTTCTAAACCAATAATCAAACAAGTTAATTCACAATAATTCCAGGGTGTTACCTCTCAGTTTTTCACTCTTTATTAGGGAAGATAAACCAAACTTAGGTTCTTTCTATACTACCAACTTAATCAACTTATTTCACAAATATTCAAAATCCTATTCTCTCAATTTTTTCACACTTTTCTCATAGGTCACATGCTGATTTTTTATTCTCCATACCCAATCACTAATAACACAACTAGATTGTAACATTTCCAATAAATTCAATCATATTCATGGTCCATTTTCATCAAACAGCCCTCAAAGGCTCTAGATTATCAACATCACAACCTTATATAATCACTTTCGCTGCACATTATTATAATTCATCAATTCTTTCATAAGGGTATGCAAATGATGCATGTGATGCTCTCAAATAGTAATTCCATAACATAATTCATAATGAATAGTAAGCAATCCAAGTTTTTAGCCAAGCATCACTTCAAACATACCTCAAGGTTTTTCAAACACAATTATCAAGGATGAATAGTACATTATCTCACATCTTTCACATTTTTCCAGCATATTCAGATAAGTAAATCTCTTGATTTTCAGCACCATGGCAAAGTAAAATCAATTCATGCACTTACTTTCATTCCAATGTCAATCATACAAAAGCACAAGCAATAATCCACTTCACAATCAAGCAAGTTCAGCACGGTTCACCCAAATCAAGCAAAGACAAAGATACTTTCAAGTTCATTTTGGCCTCCTTACACAAGACAAGGCATGCAAGATATTTTCCAATTTTTGCAACACTTTCAATGCCAAAACCGAGATCATCCAAGCAATTTGGCCTTTTCTTTTTATGAAATTAATTCCAATGATTCACACCAATCCTTTTCTTTTCTCAGTTTTCTTGAGAGAGTGAGAGACTTGGAGAGAATGAGAAATAAGAGAGCAAAGTGAGACAGAATGAGAAATGAGGTCTCAGTTTTTTGCTTCCAAAATGGGCAAATGGAAAAAAATGAACAATTTATATAAAGGTCAAGGTCTTAATGGTCCAAGGTAATTAGGATCTCATGGTGAGCTTATTGGATAAGCCTTGGAAGTCCCAAAATTTGCTCACGGTCCAAATGGAGTAGGATTGAAGTGAAATTGGTGAAAATTTGGATAAGGAAGGGTGTCACGGTTTTTAAGTAGGAATAGTGAATTTTTAGTGAAACTTGTAAGCAACGTTAGTACATTTTGGCAAGTAAAATGAATGGAATAGTTTAGGGCTGTGATGAATCCATATTTTTACTGATATTTTAGCATAATTCTAACACATTTGATAAGAAAAATATATGAAGAAAGCAGAAAAACTCAGAAAAGAGAATGAATTGAAGTTTTTTTTAAAATTGTAGTTATCTTAGTCATTGTGGAATTTTTGTTTAGGAATTAAGTTTTTAATCTTGTTTTTGAAGGAATAATTCAAGCAAGGTTCATGAAAATGAAGGCTTGATGACAAGGAAGAGGAAAGAAGCAAGTCTGGACTCCAAAAACACAAGAACAAGAACAGACTGGGCGTGATCACTATTGTCAGTGAAAGTGATCACTCCAGAGCTCAAAGAAGAAGTGAAGCCTGGGCGTTACCACTTTTATCACTAAAAGTGAGCGTTGCAAAGAGGCAAAATATTAGGAAAGCTCCGTGTAACCACTATTATCATCGAAAGTGAACGTTCCAGAGAGCCTTCAACTTGGCGAGTTGCGCGTAATCACTTTTATTCATAAGAGTGATCACGCGCAACCACTTGAGCTCTGCGTTGTCACTTTTATCAGTAAGAGTGATAGTTCCAGAGAGCTCTCAATATCAGGAAAGTTGCGGGTGGCTACTTTTTCTCATAGAAGTGTTAACGCGCAACCATAAACCTTCTGCGTAGCTACTATTTTTCATAAAAGTGATAACGTGCAAATCTGGGAATTTCTATAAATACCAGATGCGTCCAGATTTTCGAGATTCAGTTTTATTTTTCTATTTTTTTGGTAGATTGTCGTTGAGAGAGATTGAGAGAGAAGATTGGGGTCAAGTCTTGAAGCTTCCACAAAGAGGAATCGGATTGGAGCTTTTGGCTATGGCTTCTTGGAGTTTTTCTTCTTCTTCTTCTTTCTTTTCTCCCATGTCTAAGTAGTTTTCTTGTAGTTAGGAGTTTATGGAACTCGCATTGATGTATTGATTTGACTCTTGTTTCTGAATTTTGAGTTCTTGAATTAATTGAATTGTGAATTCTGCTTTTCTTGCAATCTATGAATGGAAATTCGTATGGTTCATCAAAGAGGAACATTTACCAATGGAAGTTGGATTTGATTCTCTGATCTGAGTTTGCAATCAGAATTTAGGGATTTCTTAGGGATAAGGAGACCTAATTCTGCAATCTTAAGGTTCTAAGTCTTAATGCAACTTGAAATTGAACTTCATCGAAGGGATTAGGGTGGTTTAGTTTCTTGTTAGGGTCAATGAGTTAAGGGATTAACCTTTGGCTATTGAAATGCAAAACTGATTGTTAATTAACCAAGTTCTTGAATTTTTAGAAGCATAATTGAATTAATATTGACATTCTTGTGAAGTAAATTTCTAACTACCTTTCAATCCATTTCTAATCTCACATTGAATTCATTGATCTATTTTCTGCACGTTTTTCTTTACTCTTAATTGTTTTGGTTTATTGCTTTTCTATGTTACAACTCTCCTTTCAAATTTGTATGGCTCAAATGGTTATAATTCTGTGAAGTGGTACTTGAAACCTAAATTCCCTGTGGAGATGATATTTGGATCTTAAATTTACTCATTACTTGCTGCAATCCTAGTACACTTGCTAGTGTTAGATTGCGAACAACAGGCTGCATGCACACGGTTTTGGTGGAGCAATTTCCAACAATTGGCACAAAACTCTAAGGTTAAGATTTTGGATAGCAAATGCATGTAATTTTGATTGGCCAGAAAAGAATGCGACATGTCTAGGTTGACATGTGGACGAGACATTTGATGTGGTGCTAAATTCAAGAAAAGGTAATTGATTAAAGCAATCATGGTGTCGACATTTTGGAAGACAAGAAAAGAATGTTCCAAATGATTATGTTTGTAAATTAGGAGACAAAATATTCTTGCATGAAATTCTAATGGCCGATACTAGATTTCAGAAGATTCGGATAATCACAATGTTTGCAAATTAGGGGACAAAATTTTTTTGCATGAAAATCTAGTGGCCGATACTAGATTTGGAAATCTTCGAAGTAATGATTGCTAGATTTTGTGAGATTCCATGCAATAATTTTGACGGCTAAGAAATGATTGAAAATCTAATGCAATTATTACTAAATCTCACGTTTTTCAAGGCAGATAATTTTGATTTGACAATTATTTAAATAAGACAAAAATTGACTTTTCGGATTAGATCATCAGGGGTATTTTAGACAGTACAGCTGAACATAATCAGAGAAATTCTTGGATGATATTGAAACAAAATATACTGCATGCAGTTACTCTAAAATACCGAACTCAGAAATCAATCAAAATTCTATAAAAATAAAAATCAGCATCTATCTAATTATTCCGATACTAGCAAGCCGAAATTAGCAAGCAATTACGATTTAAGAGTCACTAGTTATTTTACGAAAATTGGGGCATTACACTTTCACAAGGAGTGAAGTGAAAATTTCAAGTCCTAAAGCTGCTGAGAAAGAGAGAACATTAGATAAATGTGAAGAAAACAAGATTCAAGATAAGCAATAAGAAGATTGCAAGGGAGAGTAGTTATTGATTTTAATGAAAGAAGAACCAATGGATAGTAGCAAGACACAATCGGAGAGAACCAAAAAGCAGTTGTTTGAAGATACATCTAAGCCAATATCTTGAACCAAAAACCACTTGGTACACATGAAGAAAAAATATCTTAAAAATCCTACAAAAGAGATTTAACACTAGAAGGCAATTCAAAATCATCAAAATTGTTAGTGATTGATCAATTGGATTTTTATAACATTATTTCCTCTAATTCCTAGCTCATTAATCCTCTTTTGTGCCTAATTGGTTGAATTAGATCATTTTATGATGTTTAAATTTTATTTGGGCTTTATTTAATTTTTCCAGTATTTGTCAAATTCTGATACTGTTTTGGTTTCTAGGCCATATCTTGAGTTGTAGAGCTCATTTCATTGTGATTCTTGATTTGTAAGAAAGATAAGAGAAAGGCGCACATTTCTTATGAGAGGTCCGAACCCAATTCTGATGTTAAGAAGCTGAAATTGGGCCTAGAAGTGAACTGAAGTGGTGCAGTCGCAGATCCTGAGCAAGGTGCAGTATTTGGGCCATATCTCAATCCACAGACATCCGATTAAGCCCATTCCAGTGGTGTTTTGAAGCTAACATCCAAGGCTACAATTGTTGTTTAGGCCACGAACCAAAAAGAGGCCATTTTCATAGCCAAAAAAATGGAACAAAGTTACGAACGGAATTTTGAATTTTGAATTGTGAATTTAATTTTTTAGCTCTTCTCTTCTCTCTCTTGCTCTCTCTCCCCTTTACGAATTGTTTCCCTCCATCCATGGAGGCTTAGATTTCTATCTAATTCAAGGATTAAAAGCGACGTGACACTCT
Organism: Abrus precatorius; assembly: GCF_003935025.1. Lineage (NCBI taxonomy): Eukaryota > Viridiplantae > Streptophyta > Magnoliopsida > Fabales > Fabaceae > Abrus > Abrus precatorius. Next base: position 16,135,054 of record NW_020874292.1, read on the forward strand.
TGAGGATTGGTCTCACATTGGCATAAATTCAATAACAAATTCGGTTTCATCTCTTCCTTATTTTCTCCTTTTACTAATTATATTTTCGAATTGAAGTTATTCGTTTGGATTAATGATTATGCATCTGGTTGATTACATATTATTTGATTGATGTATGTAATTCAGTTTTAAGGAACATGAATTAGATTTTCAAGTTTGAGATCTAAGATTAATGGCATTGGTGAATTAAATTAACACAAATCGATTAGGTTCTAGAGGTTTCTGAACTTTGAGCGAATTGTATGTTAATCGAATGCATGAGGGTTCTCGTGTGAATTCTTAATTTGAATTGAGGTTTCATTCAAATTTAATGTTAATCACTAATTTGTTGTTTGATGCATCTTCTTGGAATTCGGTGATAGAGTGGTCGTAGTTCTTCTAAATTCTTGGATTAGAGTTTTTAATTATTTTTAACTTTTGATTCTAATTAGTTATTCTATAAATCAAACCCCCTCTAAAAATTTTATAATCGTATAATGTTATCATCGTTGGGAGACGACTCGGATTGCACCTCATACTACATAATTTTTATGCAATTTGGTTTTTAATAATTTGTCTGAGCGCGACACTTGCGATCAAATTTTGGCACCGTTGCCGGGGATGATGATGTTATTTGATTACGAAATTTTGTGTTAGTGTGATTGCATTGCATATTCTGTGTTGCGTTTTACATCTAATTAGGATTATACATAATTATCGTTTTTCATCGAATTAGGATTCTGCATAATTAACACTTTTCCTTTAACATAATTGTGTCTCTACATTCTGTTTTGGTAGCCTTTGAATAACATAGTAGATAGTCATCTATCCTTGCTTAGTATTACATCATTCACTTCTCTGTATTCTGTGTTGTGTTTATGCATTTTTTCATTTTGCATTCGTCAAAAATCTACACGGCCATGTATCTGAACGTGTAGATCTCTGTCTAAACTTAAAAGTGACATAACTTTTTGCATACAGCTCCGATTTCTTATTGTAATATATGCATTTCATCTAGCTCGACGAGATCTACGCAATGGCAACAGGTTGGAAGTCGGTTGGTGGTTTCTGAAAAAAAAATTATTTCTTTTCATTCTTATTTAGATATTATGGCTCAGAGAATTTTTATATGGCTGATCATAGAAGACTAGAGAACAAGCAGTTGACATTGTCATAAATGGCTACAATGTTGTGTAAAATTTGTAATTCACCTGAACATCATACTAATTTCTGTCTTACATTGTATGAGCCTACAGGTTGGATGAGTCATCCGAACTTGGGATGGGAGAATTTTACGCAGCAACAATATCAACCCCCGCCACAAAATGTTGCACCTTCCAAGAATGAGCCTTCCTTGGAAGAGTTGATAAGGGAGATGGCAATTAACGATTTGAATTTCCAACTAAGAACAGAAGCATCCATTCAAAACTTGAAAATCAGATTGGTCAGTTAGCAATAACAATAAATGAGCTGAAGTCTCAAGGTCCTGGTAATCTTTCTGCACAACTAGTTGTTGAACCAAAGAATTTTACTTTGAGTTCAAGAAAGACCATTCAAGACTCACAAGAGCAGCAACCAATAGATAAAGATCTTAATGCTACTGCTCCAACAAGTGATTGCAGCCCAGCAAGTGTAGAATTTGCTCCTATTGCTCATACCACTTCTACTGAGGCAGAAGAAAATTTTGAGCAACCTGTTTCTCTTCCATTTCATTCAGTTTTATATGATAATTTGTTGAATGATTTAGTTGATGATAATTTGGCTGAGTTTTCTAAATTTTTAGATTGTATTAATTATCCTAACCTAGCCAATTATCCTAATTCTTTTACTTGTGATGCATGTAATGATTTTGCAAAATGTAGCATCTGTGTTGAGATTGATACATATGTTTATGGTGATTTTGATGCAGCTATTGCAAATTCTGAAAAAGTAAATCATGATGCATCCACGACAAATTCAGCTCTAATTTTTACAGTGCCTTCTTCTCTAAAGCTGCCCCTTGCATATGAGTTAAAGTCATTTCCTGAGCAGTTGAAATATAAATATTACATCATTGTATATTCAAGGGAGCAGCCTAGGTACAGTAGCAAGACACGATGTTCTGCACATCAAGGAAATGAAGAGCATGAAGAGAAGCTTATTAAGTTCATGAAGCAGCTGGAAATCCCTCTGCGGCTATTTCTTCCATGTTCCCAATTAAATGAAGTGCTGCAAATTTATGAGAAAAAGGAGGAATATCTAGGGATACAAATGAAATTGCTACTAATAAAAGTATCTCCTAGAATTAAAGATCATAAGGCGTCAAGCTAGTGATGTTAAAAGAGCATTGTGTGAGAGGCAACTCACAATTATTTTATTTTATTTTATTTTTTTAGAAGTTTTCAATTTATTTTCTGCATTCAATAATGGTCTTGCATTTGAGTTGTGATAATTCATGAAGTTGCTACACATCTTTGCTGCATAAACACTTCATGGTACACGTTACCTTATTATTTGACATGTGTTTCTGCATAATTCTGAATTTTGCAGTAGGAGAACAAAAATTTTGGATACCATTGAGGACATACCCTTGGAGACCACTAAGGAGGTCTGCTTGCTAGCGGGCACTTATGCTTGATTAGGGAGTTCCCCCTCTTTCTTTCCTTACTACATTTTACTTATATTTCCATTATACATTACATTGAGGATAATGTAAAGTTGAAGTGTGGGGGGGAGAGTAATAGGTTTTTATTATTTAGCATTGTTTTGTTTTGTTTTCCTTTGTTGAATTGGAAGTTGTTAAGTTAAGGCATTAGTCATGAAGGAGGATAGAGTTCCTACATGATTTCATTTTTGCTTTGTCCTCTTGATATATGCGAATTGGGTGATTGGTTTTGATTTGTATGATTGAGTATGTTAGACTTTACCTTTGTGAGCTTTTGAACCTTATTTTGGATGGTTGAAATTCATGCCATTCCTTTCTTTCTTGTGTGCTTTCCCTCTTAGATTTTGTCATTCTAGAACTTGTTTTGATTCTTCTTCGAGGCTACAATTTTCATATGCAATTATGAATGTCATAGAGGCATTTCTTTCAAATTTTTACCCACTTGGCCATATAGCTTACCTTGCATTTTGCCCTTTGTTTAGCTCCTTTGAGCCTTATTGACCATTCTTTGGCTTCTAGCACATTATAAGCTTTAAGTTGAAAACCATGTTATACCTAACCTTAGGGAATAAGGAGTGCATTGGTTTTATTGATGTTATTGCATTTCAAGTGTGGGGGTTCGGAAAGAATGCAAGAAGAGAAAAAAATGAAGAAAAAGAAAAAAAAAAGAAAAAGAAAGTGGCTTTATTTGTCTAAGAGGGAATTTTTTATAAAGGGAAAAGAAAGTCCAAGGAAAGTAAATGTGTGTTATGGCTTTATTTGTCTAAGCACCAATGTTATTCCTATTCTCTTCGGTTATATCTTGTCATATCCTCATATTTTCCTACCCTTACCTTAGCCCCATTACAATAGGTATAGGGGCTGTTTAGCAAGAAACACTCTCTTCACCTCACTTTTCTTTGCCAAACAACACTCTTTTCTCTCAAGCGCTTCGCTCTTTTTCTTTTCACTCCTTTTTCTTTCAAGTATGTCATTCTCCTTTTTAAGACTACTCTCTTTTTTCAATTCTTTCCTCTCTTGAGCAATCTTTTCTCTCATCTGCACTTGATCCTCACACACCTCTTTAGGACTCAATGGTTTGAGTACAATTTTTTTATCTTGGTGCATGAAAGAGATCTTGTTGGAATAACCATCATGGATGGCTCTAGTGTCAAATTGCCATGATCTCCCCAAAAGTATGTGGTTGGCCTCCATTGGAACTACATCACATAGCACCTTATCCTTGAATTTTCCAATGGAAATTTCCACTTCTACTTGCTGCCTTACTTGTACCTCTCCATCCTCGCTAAGCCATTGAAGTTTGTATGGCCTAGGATGTGCTTTAGTGGCCAAATTTAGCTTTGACACTAATCTAGCACTAGCCACATTGGTGCAGCTCCCTCCATCAATAATCACCATGCAAACCTTCCCATTGATAGAACATCTATTATGGAAAATGTTCTCTCTTTGGGACTTATCCAAAGGCTTCAATTGGCTACCTAACAACCTCCTAATCATCAATAAATCTCTCTCCGTGGCCTCTTCTTCCTCCACGTGTTCACTCTCTTCTCCCTCACTAGTTTCAGATTGACTAGTGTACTTCTCATTATCCTTAAGAATCATGCTCTTTTTGGTTGGACACTCATAAGCATAATGTCCATGCCCATGCACTTGAAATACTTCACATCTTTACGCTTTTTATTAGGCTATTCCAAGGACTTTGATGAAGTTTTTCCTTGAGAAATAGTGCTAAATTACTAGAAATGGCAGCCCCTTCCTTCTTGTTTTTGTCCCTCCAACTAGTAGTGTTACAGTTGGAAGAACTCCTCCTTGCTACCCCTTCTGTTTTTAGTTATTGCTCCACTTGAATTGCTTTGTGCAACATGTAACACCTATTTTCTACCAAGATCTCATTTTATTATGTTAAAATTTAAAGCTTTTATAGAACGATGCACCCAAGATAAACGTGTACAAGAACTCATGCAAATCAACATCTTAGCGACTGTACTTACTAATTACAATCCCTCTTACATGGGAATAATTTCGACTTTCAATTATCATAGTTCATTCAAAGGTACCTCCACGGATAGTTATAATAAAATTCCTGCTCATGTGATGAATTCACTCTTTATTATATTTTTACTTGCCTTTTTGGTGCTCCTTAATAGAAAAAATGGACTTAGATAGTGCAAATAATATAGAAATCACATTTTGAGTAAATATCATAGGTTTATTAATTTTTGGTTAATTTGCATTTAATTACATAGATATAGATTGCAATTTTAATTATTTTAATAATTTTGCAGAGTCCTCAAGTTAATTTTGAGAAATCTTGGCCCTTGGATGAAAGTTGCCCCCAAAGTAGCCACTTTTAGGAGCAAAAGTGGCAACTACAACAAGTCTGGGCATTAAAGGTTCCAAAGTAGCTACTATCAAGCCCAAAAGTGGCAACTCCAGAAGCTCCAGGGACGCCAATTTTGAAGCATTTCTGCGCGTGGACACTATCGGCTCTCATAGTAGTCATGCGCACCAAAGTAGCCACTTTCAACACAAATAGTGGCAACTCCAGAAGCTCCAGGATGCTAATTTTGAAGCATTCCTGCGCGTGGCCACTATTGGCTCTCATAGTAGCCACTTTCAGCACAAATAGTGGCAACTCCAGAGAAGTGGCAACCCTTTCATCCTGCGCATGGACACTTTCAAGGCCCAAAGTGGACACTTTCAAAGGCAAAAGTGGACACTTTGGTGACATGTCATCCACTATAAATAGATTTTAGGAATTAGGGTACGGGACTTTTGACACTTTACACAATTTTTCTTTGCCAAATTGGGATAATTTCTTACGACATTGGAGTCTTGGGTGACAGCCAAGGGTCCTCTATAGGTTTTAATTTCCTATTTCTCTTTTTATTTTTGTTGAATTTACATTAATGGTGTTTACGTTCTTGCATTTCTTTCTCTCATTTGTGAAGCCCATCCATATGGAGGGCTAAACTTTCTTGTAATTCCTAGTCAATGCTCATGAATCTTGAATTCTTGGGGTTAATTGGAATACAAATCTTTCTTTCCTTGAATTTATTAACCCCAATCTCTGAATGAAATGGAATTTGCATGAAGGGAACATTGCTTAATGAACCCTAATTTACCTAACAAAATTCTAAATCAAAATTGCTTAATTTTGATTAATCCTTGAGGTTGCTTAATCTTAGGGATAGAGATTGGAGCCCATTAAGATGCTTAATTTTAATTGGGATGTTAAAGTTAGTCTTCGCTTGTTAGATTAACTTAATTCAAGGAGAAGAAAGGGGATTATTGAATCATTTGAAAGAATAATGATGGAACTCATTGCTTGACTAGGGATTACTCATTTTAATTGATTGAATTTCATTAAATTTACATTTCGTTCTTGATTAAAATCCAGAAATTGACAAACCTCCCCCCAATTTACTTGCTTTAAAATACATGTTTACACTTGTTCGATGTATGTCCCCAACCAAAAATTCCTTGGAGACAACCTAGGATAACACCCTAGTACTGCATTCATTTCTTTGCATATTTGATGAGGATTAACGACAATCTTTTGCATGACAAATAGCTAAAATTCGTTTCATCAAATTGGCGCCGTTGCCGGGGAGTTTTTGGTGCTAAACTTATGTTGAACATGCTTGGTACTCTGTTTTTGTGTCTTGCATGTTAGTGTATTTGTTTCATTTTGAGTTTTTGTGTTGTGTTGAAAGTCATACGAATTTAGTAGTCTGTTTCTGCATTGTTATTGCAAGATATTCTGCATCATTTCTTTCATTCAAGTGCTAAAAATTTTCAATCACTCACTTTCAATTTTCTGCACTCATTTTGCTGTATATTTCTCTGTTTTTTCTGCACTTTTTGCTGCATAATTCTGCAGAGAAATTTTAAATTGTTCTTGTTATTTCATTTACTCAATTTGCTTTCAATTTAGTTAGTTGATATCTAGTGCATGACCCGATCAAACCTTGGAGATTTGTATCCATTAGACCAGGAGATTGATAGGACTTTTTATAGGAACCTTAGGACACTTAGGGATCACTCTGAACACTCTGAATCATTATCATCACCTACTGCATCTTTGCAATCTGTGACACCAAATTCTGTTTACTCTTCTCCATTTTCACTTAACTCTAGTTTTGGAGCAATGGCAGGTGACGAGAGGACTCTTAAGGAGCTAGCTGCACCGGATGTCACATACCAAACATTATGCATCCAATATCCAGATGTAGACGCTCCTTTTGTTTTGAAAACTGGATTAATTCACCTTCTACCTAAATTCCATGGTTTTGCAGGTGAAGACCCTCACAAACACTTGAAGGAGTTTCATATTGTGTGCTCCACCATGCGACCTCAAGGTGTCCCAGAGGAGCATGTCAAATTGAAGGCCTTCCCTTTCTCATTAATGGACACTGCAAAGGACTGGTTGTACTACCTTCCACCGGGATCAATAACAAGTTGGGACAACCTCAAAAGACTCTTTCTAAAGAAGTTCTTTCCGGCCTCCCGAGCTGCATCCATAAGAAAGGAGATTTGTGGAATTAGGCAGCTAGAAAGAGAAACTCTCTATGAATACTGGGAGAGGTTTAAAAGACTATGTGCCAGCTGCCCCTACCACCAAATTAGCGATCAATTGCTGATCCAGTACTTCTATGAGGGATTACACCCAATGGATAGGAGTATGATCGATGCAGCGAGTGGAGGAGCTTTGGTAGATAAGACCCCTGTGGCAGCCAGGAACTTGATAGAAAACATGGCTACAACTCCCAGCAATTTGCAACTAGACAGAATTCTTGTGTTACTAGAGGTGTGCATGAAGTTCAAGCTACAGAACCAAACAAGTTGGAGCACAAGATTGATGAGCTAGCCTCCATGGTAAAGCAATTAGCTGCAATGCAAAAGAGTGCTGTTGCTGCAACACCTCCACCACCAGTTCCAGCTACACTTTGTGGAATATGCTCAGCTGCAGATCATTATACAGACAGCTGCCCCACATTGTCGGAGTCAGATACTCCTGAAGGTAACCCCCAAGCCTATGCTGCAAATATTTACACTAACAAATTTCCTTTTCAGCAGCAGCAGCAACAACCAAACTGAGATCTTTCTTCAAACCGGTATAACCTGGGCTGGAGAAATCATCCAAACTTGAGGTAGGGAGGAAATTCCAACCAGCAAAATCAGCAAAGCAACAATTACCAAGCTGGTCAAGGTAGGCCACATCAACCACGCTAATGGAATGATCAACAACATGGGCAACAACCTCACCAACAGCAGCAAGCATCCTCATCCCAAGCCTCTTCTTGCAGAAGAATGAGCCATCATTGGAGGAGCTTGTGAAGCAAATGGCCATGAGCAACATTAATTTTCAACAGCGAACAGAGGCCAGTATCAGAACAATTGAGAACCAGATGGGACAGTTGGCTTCCTCTATAAATCAAATTCAGTCCCAAGGTTCAGGCAACCTCCCAGCACAGACAGTCACAAACCCAAAGAATGTCAGTGCAATTACTCTGCGGTCTGGTAAGGTAATGCAAGAGCCTGAAATGCCTAGGGAGAAGGAGATCCCACGCCCCTTGGTTGATGAAAGGAAGGAAGAAAATGCACCCACCACTCAAGAAGTGGTAGAAAAAGTTGAAAGGGCAATTCCACCACCTTTCCCTCAAAGGGTTATGATTGCCAAACCAAGTAAGAAAGCTGAGGAGAGTGACAAAGAAATCTTGGACACTTTCAGAAAGGTTGAGGTAAACATACCCTTGCTAGAAGCAATTAAACAAATACCCAAGTACACCAAGTTCTTGAAAGATTTATGTACACATAGAAGGCGTCTGAAGGGTAATGAGAGAGTCAACATGGGTAGGAATGTTTCTGCACTTTTTGAGAAACAAAGAACCACAATGCCTGAGAAGTGTAAAGACCCAGGGACATTTACTATTCCATGCATCATTGGTAATAATAGGATAGAGAATGCAATGTTAGATCTAGGAGCATCCATTAATGTTATGCCATTGTCTATTTTTTCTTCTCTATCTCTTGGTCCCTTGCAGCCCACAGGTGTAGTAATTCAGTTGGCCAATAGAAGCACAACACATCCAGCCGGACTTGTCGAAGATGTGTTAGTGAAGGTAAATGACCTCATATTCCCAGCTGACTTCTACATCCTCGACATGCAAGAAGAAGAGTCACTCAAAAATTATGCACCGATCATTTTGGGAAGACCGTTCTTGAAGACTGCAAGAACGAAGATTGATGTACATGCCGGTTCACTCACCATGGAATTTGGGGATAACATCGTGCGCTTCAACATATTGGATGCCATGAAACATCCGATTGAAGAACATTCTGTCTTCCATATTGACGTATTTGATGCATTAGTGGATGAGATCTGGACCGAAATTTTGAGAAACTCTTTTCTTAATTTTTCCCATTATGTAGATGCTTTTGTTTGTGAATCATATGAAAATTCTTTGTATGATACTTGTGCTGAAAATTCTGATTATTTGAATGAAAGTTCTAAAAGTTTTAGTGTTGATGAAGTTGATAATTCCATAGGGGTGGAATGCGAAGTATTGGATTTAGCAAATACAGTTGAATCTAACCCCTTTGATTTGAATGTTGCAGAAATTTTGTCAAATGAAAATGCTAAATCACTTCCCTCTATAGAGCAACCTCCCACATTGGAGTTAAAGCCTCTACCGGAGCATTTGAAATATGTCTATTTGGAACCAAATGAAAAGCTCCCAGTTATCATCTCCACCAAGCTTGATAGTGATCAAGAGGAGAAGTTGCTAGAAGTGATCAAAAAGCACAAAAGAGCCATTGGGTGGACACTTGCTGATATACCAGGAATTAGTCCCTCCATGTGCATGCATAGAATTTTGTTGGAAGAAGATGATAAACCGGTGAGACAACCTCAAAGGAGGGTGAATCCCATCATCCTAGATGTGGTGAAGAAGGAGGTCACCAAGTTGCTTCAAGCTGGGATCATATACCCAATCTCTGATAGCACTTGGGTTAGCCCTGTGCAAGTGGTCCCAAAGAAATCTGGACTTACAGTGGTCAGGAATGAGAAGAATGAAATGATACCTACCAGAGTCCAGAACAGCTGGAGAGTCTGCATATACTACAGGCGGCTGAACCAGGCCACAAGGAAGGACCACTTTCCACTACCTTTCATTGATCAAATGCTTGAAAGATTGGCAGGTAAATCCCACTATTGCTTTCTAGATGGTTACTCTGGTTATTTTCAAATTTGTATTGCCCCTCAAGACCAGGAGAAAACCACATTTACATGTCCCTTTGGCACCTTCGCTTATCGAAGAATGCCTTTTGGCCTATGTAATACTCCTGGCACATTCCAGAGATGCATGTTGAGTATTTTTTCTGATTTAGTGGAGCATTGCATAGAGGTCTTCATGGATGATTTCACAGTTTATGGCACATCCTTTCATGCATGTTTAGTCAATTTAGAAAAAGTGTTGAAGAGGTGTATTGAAACTAACCTTGTACTTAACTTTGAGAAATGCCATTTCATGGTAGAGCAGGGTGTAGTTCTAGGACACATAATCTCTGAAAAAGGAATTGAGGTTGATCCTGCAAAATTGGATATTATTTCACAACTTCCTTACCCCTCATGCGTGAGGGAGGTTCGTTCTTTTTTGAGCCATGCAGGATTTTACAGGAGGTTCATTCATAATTTCTCCAAGATTGCAATTCCTCTTTCAAAGCTGCTGCAAAAAGATGTTGAATTCGACTTTGATGAGGACTGCAAGGAGGCTTTCAACTTCCTTAAAAAAGCCTTAACCACCACACCAATTATCCACCCTCCAGATTGGTCAATACCCTTTGAGCTGATGTGTGATGCCTCCAATTATGCAGTGAGAGCTGTCCTTGCACAGTGGGTTGGTAAGGTCTCTTTGGTCCTTTTTGCTTACCCAACAGCAGGAAGCGTAGCGAACTTCTCACACCGGCTTCTAGAAACTGCTCTAGACAACTATCACTCCTAGGAGTCAAAGGAAGGCTTTCTCACACATTCTCCCCCTCTTGGAACTTCTGGCGCTTTTGGACCCAAGTTCCAATTTTGGTCTCTTTTGGTACCTCCCTCCATTCGTTGTCTTACACGGGAAAGGAAGACGTGTGTAAACTTCTTGTTTCTTTTTTTATTTGTACGATATATATAGCCACAGTATTTTTTAGTATTTATGGAATTAAGTATAGCCTGCTATTTTTCCTTTAATATCATTACTATACTCAAAAGGAAGGCTTTTTACAGCCAGCTGCTTCCTTTTGGGGTACTGTTCTTGGCTGGCTTTTGACAAGACCAGTTCAAGTTTTGGCTCTCTTTTAGTCCCCTCCCCTTCGCCCAACTCCGACCTTTACCTGGAAAAGAGGCGAACGGAACGAGACCCGGAAGTATCCCGGCTAATAACTAATCGATAATACCTCCGGAAAAATAGGCCCTTTCTACATATATATCGTCAAAAACAACGGAAATTTTTTTCCAGCTGTAGCAAAAGGAGAGAAACCTCATAAAAGTCCAAAATATGAAGAATAGATATGCCCTAGATCACCTTTTTTTCTAAATGGATAAAAGATTATTGATAGAGAAGCCCACCGAAGATCAATTAACTGAGGTTTTGAGCCGATACAATAGACTGCTTACTTATATCCATGAAGAAAGTTAGGAATCCACTTATGTATAAGTGATCCCTGAAGTTTTGAGCAGCGGTGTAGTATCAGATCCCAAAGATAGTAAGTTTTTTCTTTCTTATCAAAGAAAAAAGTCTTTTTCAAAGATTCTAATAGAAATTGATATAATATATAGGAAAGTATATTGATATATGAAATCGCGATAGTTTCCTATTCCAGAAAATTAGAATAAGATTGTTAATGTGATGTTTTCATTCCTTTTCTGAAAAAGTAGGAAGAAAGATAAAACTAGAAAAAAAAAGATGAAATTCTTTGAAAATTTTTATTAGTCAAAATTCACAGTTTAAAATTATGTAATCTAACTTCTTTTTTTTTTTTCTTCTTGGTTAACTCCAAAAACAAAATAATCGAACACCAAAAAATTTACTGTTGAGCCGTATGAGCAGGAACTTCCAAGTACGGCTTCCTAAGGGAAGGAATTCTACTCCCTAATTCCGACCGAGGAGAACAGGCCCATTCGAACAGGAGACTCTGAAATTGCGGAGTCTTGGTTTAATCAAGCCGCTGAATAATTGGAAAAAGCCTATAGCCCTTACCTCTGGTAATTATATTTGAGACAGAATTGGTTGACAATCCAGGACGTTTTGAATATAGAACACTCTTGTTTTTTTGTTTTTTTTCTATTTTCTTATTTCATTATATATATATATATATTTCATTTATATTCTCTATAGAATAATAAATAATTAATATATATATTCATTTTTTGTTATAAATTTTATTGTTTGTTGCTCCCATCAAGTCAAATAAAACAAATCATTTCTATAGGAAAACCAATTTACAGAATTTCAGTATCTACCCCCTTAACTTAAAATTGTTCTATTTCGTCTGGTATTTCGTAGAGATAAATGATACGTGGATATAGCTAGAGAATTTTTCTTTTTTTCTACTATTCAAACCATATTCCATTCAATCAACTAATAAAAGAGACGCCTCGAAAAATAATATATAATACAGTGTGTTCCCTAATAATGCTAATGACTGCTCACTTATTTGAAATAAGTACATAATAAACTTCTCTATAAAGAGAAAGGTGAAAATTTAGTTCTATCTAAGGAGAACTTTATGAGTGAATATCTGATACATTAGGCTGGCACAAAAAATATTAAACTTCCATTCAAAGTCCAGAAAGGTCTTAAAAGATTAAAAAACGGTTCCGTTGAGCGCTCACCTGCTATGTCATAATAGATCCGAACACATTGCCACGGCATTGAACTACGAGATCATAATGTTCTAGTGAATACTAAAGAAAATGGATTATATGAAAAGAAAATATAGAAATGATAGATGGGAAATAGAGAGAGAACCGAAACTCAATATAACATCTTTCATAAGTTCACTAATTCTGTTCTTATGTTGGCGCAGTTTCTTTATATGTGTCTGTCCTGCGAAAGAGAGGATCAATGATTTATTCGTTCACCGGAACCAGAAGTCTAAAATTTTTGTAGATAGGGATCCTAAAAACTCCTTTCGAGGAATGGGCTAAAACCCGAGTCATTTCTCAAGAACAATATGCTAAGGACCTGATTACTACTACTTGATCTGGAACTCATGCTGATGCTCATGGATTAATCGATACGCCATACTAGTGATTTCGGAGGAGATTTCCGCGAAAATTTTTAGTGCCCATTTCGGCAACTCTCCATCATCTTTCTTTGGCCTGAGTGGCATGTATTTCCATGGTGCTCGTTTTTTCCAATTATGAGCCATGGTTAAGGCGATCCTACTCACATTGGTCCTAGTGCCAGGTGTTTGCCAATAGTGGGGCCAAGAAATATTGAATGGTGATGTAGGGGGGGTTCCGAGGAATACAAATAACTCCGGTTTTTTTCAGATTTTGGCGAGCATCTGGAATAACTAGTTGAATTACAACTCTATGTACCGGCAATTGGTGCCATTGGTCTTTGCAGCCTTAAATGCTTTTTGCTGGTTGGTTTCATTATCAAAAAGCTGTCCAAAATTGGCTTGGTTTCCAAGATGTAGAATCTATGTTGAATCACCATTTGACAGGACTCCTAGGACTTGGGTCTCTTTCTTGGCAAGGGCTAAATACATGTATCTTTACAATCTAACCATTTCTATAAGCTGCCAGTAGATCAAAGAGATTCCACTTCTGCATGAATTTATCCTGAATCAGGATCTTTTGGCTCACTCTTTATCCGAGTTTTGCCGAGGGGAGCAACCATTGTTTTCACCTCGAATATGGTCAAAATACGCAGAATTTCTGACTTTTTCTGGAGGATTAGAATCCAGTAATGAGGTCTATGGCTGAACCGATATTATAACACATCTCAATTAGCTATTGGCAATTCTTTTTGATAGCGGGTCACATGTAACGGCTAACTGGGGTACTTGGTCATGGTATAAAAGATATTCTAGAGGCCATAAAGGTCGCTTTACAGGCCAGGTCATAAAGGTCTTTATGAATCCAACAACATCAATGCATGCTCAATTTATTAATTAACCTAGCTATGTTAGCTCTTTGACCATTGTTGTAGTCACCATATGTTTATGCCTCCTTATCATACCTAGCTACTGATATGGTACACAATGAGTCAATTGTGTACACATCACATTGTGGAGATTGTGGATTTCTGTAGTTGGTTCTGCTGCGCATGCAGCTATTTTCTATGGTAAGAACTAATGATCCAACTATTCGATACAACGATCTATTAGATCGTGTCTTAGACATCCATGCAATTTATATCCCATTTAACTGGGTGTGTAATTTTTTAGGCTTTCACGTTTGGTTTGTATATTCATAATGATACCATGAGCGCTTTAGGGCGCCCTCAAGATATGTTTTCGGATACCGCTATACAATTACAACCCAGTTTTGCTCATGGAATAACAAAATACCCCACGTGTTTAGACCAAAGCATAACGGCCCCTGGTGCAACAACAAGCACAGTTTTAAACTTGGGGGTGAGAATTTAAGCCTGGCAGTGGGCGGTAAAGCTTGCTTTGTTACCTATTCCATTAGGAACTGCGGATTTATTTGGTCCATCAATTCATGCATTACAATTCATGTAAGTATGATACTCCTAAAGGGTGTTTCTATTCTCGTAGTACGATTGATACCGGATAAGCAAATCTAGGTTTTCGTTCCTTGTGATGGACTGGAAGAGGGGGACATGCAAGTAATCCCGCTTGGATCATGTCTCTTAGGACTATTTTGGATGTACAAATATGCAATTTTCGTAGTAATATTCATTCAGTTGGAAAATAGCAGTCAGATGTTTGGGTAGTAAGCGATCAAGGGATAATAAACTCCATATCACAGGAGGCAAACTTTGCCAAGTTTCCATTACTTATTAATGGGTGGCTCCGCGATTTCTTATGGGCGCAGGCATCCAGGTTTCAGTCCTTATGGTTCTTCATTATCTGCAATATGGTCTTTTTTTCTTGGTGCCCATTTTATTGGGCTTTTAGTTTAATGTTCCTATTCAGCGGACGTGGTTATTGGCAAGAACTTATTGAATCATTGTTTGGGCTCAATATAAATTAAAAGTTGTCCTGCTGACTCAGCCTTAGAGCCTTGACATTGTACAGGGACGTGCTGTAGGAGTAACCCAATTACTTCTAGTGGAAATTGCCACAACTGGGCATTCTTAGCAAGAATTATTGGCAGTAGGATATAGCTAGGAGGATTGAAAATCATTATGGCATTAGATTTCCCAAGTTTATTAGGTCAGGCTTAGCTCAGACCCCACTACTCGTCCGTATTTGGTTTGGTATTGCTACCGCAATGATTCGAGAGTCATGATATATTACTGAGGAACGTCTTTATATAGAACATTTTTGCGTTGCTCATTGTCGACAATTAGCAATAATTTTCTGTGACTTCCGGGATCTATTTCATGTAGCTTGGCAAGGGATTTTGAGGCATGGTACAAGATCTTTACATGTAAGAACCTATTGCTATGCAATTTTGGGATCCTCATTTTGGTCAACCAGCTATAGAAAGCTTTTTACTCGAGGGGTGCTCCAGGCCAGTGAATATAACTATTCTGGTGTTTATGAGCTGGTGTATACAATCGGTTTACGTACTAATGGGGATCTTTATACTGGGCGTCTTTTCTAATATTTGTTTCTACATATTTTAATAGCAGGTTGGTTACATCTACAACAAAATGGAACCGAGTGGTTTCGTGGTTTAAAACATGCTGAAATCCCGTCTCAATCATCATTTGTCAGGACTATTCGAGTCATTCCTGGCTTGGACAGGGCATTTAGTCCTGTCGCGTATTCCGGATCCAGGGGAGAATATGTCGCTGGAAATTTTTTAGGTGTTTGCCACAATCCCCAAGGATTAGGTTCCCATTTTTTACAGTCGTGGAATCTTTCATGCTCAAAAAATCCCGATTCCAATAGTCATTTTATTTGGTACCCCCAAGGAGCAGAAACTGCTATTCTAACACTTCTCGGGGATTCCATCCGCAAACCAAGTTTATGGCTAACCCGATATTGCACATCTCATTTAGCTATGCATTTTATTTTTCTCGTTGGCTGGCATATGTTGAGAAAACTTCGGGATTGACACAGTTATAAAAGATTTTTAGAAAGCACATATTCCTCGGGGGGTAGATTGGGGCCGTGGACATAAGGGTCTCTTATGACAAAATCAATAATTCAAATTCATTTTCAATTAGGCCTTTGCTCTAGCTCTTTAGGGGTATTACTTCCTTGGTAAGCTCAACACATTGTACTCTTTACCTGCTTAATGCATTTATAGACAAGACTTTACTACTTCAATCTGCCTTATAATACTCATCATCAATCATCGCAGGATTCATTATGAAGGGGCTTTGCTCATGGAGCTATATTTTTTTATAGAGATTACAATCCAGAAACGAATGAAGATAATGTCTTGGCAAGAATGTTAGACCATAAAGAAGCTATCATATCCCACTTAAGTTGGGCTAGTCTCTTTCTGGGGTTCCATACTCTGGGACTTTATGTCCATAATGATGTCATGCTTGCTTTTGGCACTCCGGAGAAACAAATCTTGATCGAACCCAAATTTGCTCAATGGATACAATCCGCTCATGGTAAAACTTCCTACGGGTTCGATGTACTTTTATCTTCAACGAACAGTCCCGGCGTTCATGCGGGGCAAAGCATATGGTTGCCTGGTGGTTAATTGCTATTAATGAAAGTAATTCTCTATTCTTAACATAGGCCTGCGAGACTTCTTGGTCTCATCATGCTATTGGGCTCTTGGTTTACTACAACTACATTGATCTTAATGTAAAGTGCTTTGGATGCACGTGGTTCCAAGTTTAATGCGGTAAAAAAGATTTTGGTTAATAGGTCTTTCCTTGCGATGGTCGGGACGAGTGGTACTTGTGATATTTAGTGCTTGGGATCTTTTATTTGCAGTTTTGTTGATGTTAAATACCAATTGATGGTTCTATTTTTATTGGCATTGGGAAACACATTAACACTATGGCAGGGTAATGTTTCACAGTTTAATGAATTTCACCTATTTTGATGGATGGTCTAAGAGATTTACTCTAAATGGTCTAAATTCTTCACAACTTATCAAGCGATATAACCCTTTTGGTAATGAATAAGTTTTCAGTCTGGGCGTGGATCGTTTCTTATTTTCGACACTTGTTCTGGGCTACTGGGTTTATGTCTCTTATCTCCTGCGCGGATATTGGCAGCGAATTGATTGAAACTTTAAACATGGCTCATGAACGCACCTTTTGGCTAATTGATTCGATGGAGAGATAAACCAGTGGCTCTTTCCATTGATTGCAAAGCAAGATTGGTATGGACTAGCCACTTTTCTGTAGGTTATATATTATACTTATGCCAGCTTTCTTAATTGCCTCTACATCGGAAATTTGGTTAATTTAATTGTTTATTAATTTTTTTCGCAAAAATATCATTTCATTTCTTCTAGGGAGAGGGGAAGCCGTATTCTTATAATTTCTACATCTAAAGGATCCAGACTTTTATCATCAATACTAATTGATACTAATAGGAAATGAACACCATAAATGTCAAGGAAAAGTTTGATGTCAGAGGGAAAAGAAAAGGCCAAAAATGATAAAAATATCATTTGATTTCGCCAATCCCTTAAAAAAAGAAATAAGTAAAATTCCATCGTTAGTGATAATGGGAAATTCATGGAAAGTTAGAATCATACCCGCGTAATAGTGCACCTATACGTCTTCAATCGACGTTGTTTTTCGACCGGAAGACCGAGAGCTAATTTATCGAGACTTTGGTTATCTGACATATCTTCGGTGAATGGTTCATGTATGTTTGATTGCCCGGTGCCAACAAGAATCAAGTGGTATAAAATGAAATATATCTCTCATTTTTTATTATTTTTTAAATGATCAACGATCATAGGAGGGTCCTTTTACCTTCGTATAAATGGTTTATTCTATTTGTTACAATATGGTAAGAGGACGCATTCATCTTTGTTTTGTCCATTAAGTTATCAATTCTCTATTGTTATAACGCGGAGTAAGCAACTTGGTAGCTCGCAAGGCTCATAAACCTTGAGGTCCGGGTTCAATCCCGTCTCCGCAACATTTTTTGACAAAACTTGAGTTCAAGAAAGAAAAAAGGGGCCACTATACTATTACAGTCATTCTACACAATTTTATAAAACTATGATTAATAAATTATAAATAAGCAGGGGAGCGGATATGCGGGAAATCGAACCCGCGTCTTCTCCTTTGGCAAAAGAGAAATTTTACCATTCGACTATATGTCCGCATTTTCTTTTTTAATTGCCTTGATATTACTATATAGATTCTATTTGTACAGAGCTGGGTCTGATCTTATTAGAGGTAGGGGTAATTAAATAACTCGAATATATGTAATAATATTCATATTTTATATTTAATCTATTAATACGTCTTATTAGTAGTATTTAAAATGAAATAGTAGCTTATAGATATATTTCTAAGATATTTAGAATACATTCTTAATATCTAAGATAATTTAGAATACATTCTAAATATATAAAGATATATATTTTTCCAATAGAAGAAGTATTGACCCTCCCTATAATGTAATGTTTTAGTTTTCTTTCTTTTAAGGGCTTCTATATCCATGTTTTTTTTTAATGTGCCTCACAATCCGAATAATTCGGGGGAGGGGTCATTTCGTTTTTCAATTTAGAATAATAGCTTCAAGAATGAGAGAATTAAAATACCCACTAAAAAATCTAATCCAATCCATATGAGTACCGGAGAATACAACATTTTTGTTACTCCCAACCATCAGGAGAAGCAAATACAACAGGTACAACTAAATCAATTAAAAATGAATGAAGTAGCAATTAATGCAAAAACAGCTAATTGGAAAGCAATAGTCATGTTTCTAATCCTCCAAATTTACCAACAAAGAATTAATACATTTGAATCCCCCAATCCTTGATTTCCCTTTATCTACAAAAAAAATTGTTAAAAACAAAAAACACGGGATGGTTTTTATCACAAATCACATTGATTTTTATAATTTATTATCTACCCCTTTTAAGGCATGAAATCGAGGGTAGTTTTTTTTTATTTCACAAAAAGACATGTTGGTTATGAATATATATATATACAGACACGAATAGAGAACTAGACCAATGAGACTTCCACCGGAATCTTTAACATAGATAGAATAAAAAAAAAGATATCAATTCAAATATATGACATCACACTGTTTTTATTCAATGGAATAAAAGTCTAAAATAGAAATTAAGCTTTTGGAGAGATCGCTGAGTGGTTGATAGCCCCGTCTTGAAAACCGGTATACGTTTGAAAACAAAGAACTATTTCGAGGTTCGAATCCCTTCTCTCCTTTTTTCTCAGGCGAATATATTTTTGATTTTAGTGGTTTTGATTGACTCGGTTTTTTTCGGGCTCCGGCTATATCATTCCTTAGCCGAGCCCGAAAAAACCGAGTCAACCCAATATCTATAGTGAAATCAAAAGTTATTTCTACTTCATTGGACTCATGTCTCAATTAACGAGGAGTCATGGAAAGAAAGGTTCAAATCTCGATCAATTCCTTTTTCAAATCCTGCGGCACGCTGCGCGAGCCTCTCCCGCGTGCCATAAATGACCTACAAATAGGAAGAATCCTAAACAAAATGAGAAGTAAGCTAACCAACTTCTAGGAGAGACATAACTTGACTGCATTGATCTTGTAGCTACGCCCCCCAACGGGAATTTAAGGAACCTAAAGGCGCATGAGTCATCATATTCCGCGGAACGACGTTCTTGCAAGGCTTGTATATCTCTTTTTTCATCTACTCAAATCCAACCTTGGGACCCCTTAGAGGTTCCTTAACCAGGGAGCAACGCAAATTCCCAAAAACGCATAGTTTCTTCCCCCAAAAATCACTTTCCGTCGGGGAACGCATTAGATACTTACCTAAACCGGTGGTGTCTTGAGCAGATCTACGTTAGCCCCCAAGACCGTTGGTCTCTAACTAGAACAGGTTAAAGCTTTGAGCTTGAGAAGCTTCTGCGTCCAGTGGGTCCGTAAAACTCACTAGGATAAAGCCGGTATTATACTAAACCAGAAAAAGCAACAGCAATAACAAAAACAGAATAAAGCGACCTAAACTAATATACAAATAAGCTCTCCAGACCATACAATGCACGCCGAGCCCATGCAAAGCGGTTTGGTTAGATACTGCCAGATCTCCACCAAGTCATCACAAAATGGAACCACAACCATACAATGCCCCCAATATATCTTCCAAATGCGTCCCACACCTACAATCCACCCCTCTCCCCCAAAAGGTGATTTTAATGAAAAAACCAATATAATACTTGGACTAAGGGTCAAGTTTTGGTAATCTTTTCTTACATTCCCCACTGGAGCCCAGGTATCTATATATACTCCAAATAAAGAGGCCTTGAATACTAGAAGAAAAAGAACCTATATCCTAACAAAGATTAGTGAATACAAAATTGTAGTCTTTTATTTTATCTTTCCATACATAACCGAAAAATGGAAAAGATTCCTCAAAGGTTTCAGGTCCAAAAAGTATGATATAAATACGCCAAGCCCAATACTGCAGAGGAATTAAGAAGTAACTCCAGACACAAAGTAATGGAAGTGTCTTATAACTTCCCCCCCCAGACTACCCCAACCTAAAGTAGCTAGATGAAGAAGTAAAATTAAACCTTGTTCATACATGGCTTTCTCACGGGTAGAAATGAGCTCACTTGCAAATAGGTCTTGCTCCCGGCACCAGAATACCTATTATCCAGCAATGGGCTACATGGCCCCAGTAGTTCATAAGATAAAAATTGATAAGTGGGCATTCCCGGCCCACCAAGCGAAACCGGTAGTTTCTCTCAGCATTATAGCTACAGTTCCATAAGAGCGTTTCACGTGGTAAGAACCTCCTCAGGAATGATAAGGTTTTCAATGAGGCTGATCTTGAGCTGCCATCCACGAGGAATACCTTCGTTTAAGAGAATGGTTTTTGGTCGTAGAAAGTTCAAAAATTCAGATCTTCGCTCGGAGATTTCTTGAGAAACGAAGTCATGGCACGCTGGGCTTCAGGGCCAGACCGACTACTCCAAGACCAATCATCCTAAACCTTTACTAGGTACAAAATAACATAAAGAAATGTAACCAACGTTTATTGGAAAAAAGCAACCCCAAAA
Organism: Abrus precatorius; assembly: GCF_003935025.1. Lineage (NCBI taxonomy): Eukaryota > Viridiplantae > Streptophyta > Magnoliopsida > Fabales > Fabaceae > Abrus > Abrus precatorius. The sequence continues at coordinate 16,156,066 of NW_020874292.1, forward strand.
TTTGGGACAAAACGGTTAGCAGTGGACCATTGAATAAGTTTCTTCAGCTTGGTTGGGTTAAAAAGCACGGAATGATTCTGCGCCATCAACCATCTTCAAATAAGCTATTTTCTACGGTAGCACCATAAATAGCACATATAAGCGGCAGCACCCAATACACCAGCAACTCCATCATATGAAATGGATTTAATGTCCAATTATGAAACCTTGGAAAAACAGATGAATCCGAAATATGCTGCTACACCAAAACACTAGGTGCAAAAACCAACTCAGACTGACTCCAGTGGATAAATTCAGGATCACAGAACAAACAGCAAATTTGGACCTAGAAAATCGCATTGCATTATAAGGACGTAATTGAACAGATCGAAGCAAGTTCAAATTGACGTTAACTATGAAACTATTACTCACGAAAGCTACCGTTGAGAGCAACAAAAGTCACAGACCACCTAATTGACAACCAACGGGTTAAAATCTCCCTGTGCTTCAGGACCCCACAGTACAACAAGAATGTGCTTAAACTATTAGGCAGGAGTAGAGACTGAGCAGTATAAGAAGTTGCATCCTTCCAATAAGAATTGCCAATCCATGAGTATACCATGAAGTTCAAAGGTTGTACCTGTAAACAACCCCCCAAAGGCAAAATAGGCGCAAGGAAAGAGCATTAGACAGGCCAAAAACCCAAAACGAAACGGTCCTCCGTGAACAGTCCCATCCATAAATATCAAAATAAATCATTTACATCTTTGGTAATTTACCAAGAGCTATATGGTCATAGTGATCTCCTATTCACTATTCAACCATTTCCAACACCTCATAGAATTTTAGGGATCGAACCCTCGAGCTTTTATCATTATTTTATGATATATATTATCAA